>NW_020654748.1:9736052-9751677 GCF_003589595.1 Hyposmocoma kahamanoa
GTGTGTGTGTGTGTGTGTGTGTGTGTGTGTGTGTGTGTGTGTGTGTGTGGTGTGTGTGTGTGTGTGTATGTGTGTGTGTGTGTGTGTGTGTGTGTCAGTGTGTGAGTGTGTGTGTGCGTGTGTGTGTGTGTGCGTGCGTGCGTGCGTGCGTGCGTGCGTGTGTATGTGTGTGTGCGCGCGCGTTTGTGTGTGGTGTTAGTTCAAAAATCTTTCAATGAAACAATATTTTTTTGCATATTTGTGTACCAATTCACGGGAAGAACAAGTGGTGCGCTTGGTGGTAAGCGACACGCCTGTCCATAGCAGTTGCAGTGCCACTCAGGGCTTTAAATCGTAAAGATCTGAGGATCTGAGATGCATTGCCATTGCTCATAATCTTAGGGGAGCTGCCACTGCGCCCGTCACCCTGACACATAAATTGACAAGTCCTTTTGGCTGCAATTTCATCAGCCTTTCAAAACCGGAACGCAATGCTCACAGGAGCTCTACTGCTACTATAATGTTAAAGTGGCTCTAAAATGTCTGAATATTATAAAGTAGCTACATTTTATGTTTGAAGAAGTACTTAAACCCCAAGAACCTGGCAACTATCCGAGTACTTAAGTTCAACAATAAAACTAAATGTTTAATGGACTATGTGTAGTAAAGTACATAAAATATTTTTTTATTTATTTATTTCATAAATTTCTTACAGACAAATTTGACATTAAAAGTGATAAGCTAGCAACATTGCATTTAGAGCAAGAAATCTGTGTCGAAACTAGACAATTGTCCGTTTGACGACCTCGATGGCTCAGCGGTTTGCACTGTGGGCGCTGGATGAAGGGTTCCAGTTCTTCCGATTCCTGGAAGGACTTTTCTAAATAGGTTCAAATCTGGTTGTTCTGGGAAGTACCTCAGAGTGAATTCCGTTGCTTTGGTATACATAGTATAATTGATGTGGTTGTCCGGCAGTTTATCATTTTTTATTCATCAGTGTCGTGTTTATAATAGATCAAATATAATCTGTATTTCAAACATCAGCGCTCTTCTGTAAACTGTACATAATAATATTGGCTTCAAAAGCAAGCTTAGGAACGTTATATTTGTATTTTAAATACATTCTATATTAATATAGTTTGTAAAGACAATTTCCCCTTAAATTTAGGGTAATGACCCAAAGTTGGTAAATTTCCCGGCGATGCAACGTTCTTTTGCCCACGCGACACAAAGCCATTTTATGGATATTGCATAGTCGGATTAACCATTGATTGATGACTTTTGCGCGAAAGCTGATTGCACATTGTTTTTGCACAAATTACAAAGGGGATCAATCACCGTGAAGTCCCTCTGTTTACCTGAATGAAAAATTACTGTATCGTGAACATTTTCCTTATCATCATTATGTTACTTTACTTAATCTATTGCTCTACAACTTTCTTGTATGTATGTCTTCTTGGATTCAAAATTATCTAGGCTTCGTGTATAGTATAATATTATATAGTACAGTAAATTGGCAAACAACGATATACCTAATAGAAAATTCCCTGTGTTATGAGTATCAGAGCAACGCTACCCCGATGCATTACCGGGAATACTCAGACCTAAACCTATTTAGAAAATACGGTAAAAGTAATACGGTTTAATTTTACAAAGAACATCCTAATTTACGCTACATCTGTTTTCAACAAATTATTAATTAAAAATAAGGTATTTAATTAGTAACTTTTGTAACTATTGTGAAAATATAGGGTGGTTTGCAATAATATTAGACATAACTGGTTGATGAGTTTGTCACGTCAGTCAACGTGACCATTGGATCTGTAAAGTAAGTTTGTTTGAAAAAACAAATATACGCGATTTAAATCCGGAAAAATAGGTTCATTTCCTATGTGTAACAATCGCGAAATCCTAAAAAAAAAAAAAACGCTTCAGACATCATTTCATCAGTCATGATGACTTTCATCAAATCAATAATATACGAACTACACGAAACAGATGATGTGTATATAAAATTATATAACTCTTCTATTTGAGCTTAAAACGTTATTGACTAATTTTGATCGTAAAATTTTTCAACGTTAAACCTCTCTCTTGAAAAGGTGCCATTTTGGAAATAATAATAACGTAAACACTCATAGTCCCGCACTAGGGACACCCTGTGTCGCAGGTGCCGTGGACACATACAGACAACCACAAACTACGCCCAAACTCACGAGAGAAATAAATGTACGATATACAAATATTTCTCCCGGCTCGGGAATCGAACCCGAGACCTGTTGCGTGGCAGTTCAGCATGATAACCGTCCGGCCACGGAGGCAGATGTGGTCTTTTTACACCAAGGTTGCGGTTTTTTACTAAAATATTGTAAACATATCTGCATCAATTGTTTCGTTGAACGTGATACTTACGCAAGTAAGTACGTGATTACGATATGTTATATATTTCAATGCTACGAATTTCATTTGAATATACATTATTTTTAAGTAAAAAAAATGTTATAATGGCAATAAAATTCTTTGCATGACTCATGATATATTCAACCTGTTAATTACGATATGAACGATAAGTATAAAACCATATGGTAACGCCTCATTCATGTCAAGCGAGGTTTCTATTGCGTCGTAATTATAAATCGTTTTTTCAAAGGCGTATTATACGCGAGTTCAAGGCTTCCAATTTTTAAGGGGAAAATAAGAAAATTTAAATGACATATTTCACTAAGGTTTTTTTCTGATACTAAGTGACGGGACGAACAAGTTGTGCGCCTGATGATAAACGACACGCCGTTCCATAACAGTTGTATTGCCACTCAGAGTTTTAAATCGCAAAAATCTGATGTACGCTGCCTCTGCGCGCTTGAGACATAAGTTGAAAAGTCCCATGTCCTTGTAATTTCACCAGTACCCTTACCCTTCAAAACCGGACATTACTGCTTGGCGGCAGAAATAGGTAAGTAAGCAGTATTTCCCTGGATGAACTCTTTCAGAAGAAGCTCTACTATTGCTGAATAATCGTTGTAAATATTTAGCAAGATATTGCATTAGGCTCTGATGTCGGTGAGTAGTGACTAGAGAGGTTTGTGGGATCTAGCGACGATGCTACATGCTACGCTGTAGCAACTGCCGTGAGTTACTTCAGAAACGCTTGGTAGTCGAGTCAGTATTCTTTTTACATTACTAGCAATAAATATTGAAAAATATATAATAAAGTAACAAATAAATAAATAATTGAAAAATCATTCCATTAATTCCTTATTTATTTGTAATTTTACTTATTTTTGAATATAGAAAAAAATAATTTTATTTGTCTGAAATAAAGCAAATCAAATTTTTATTTATTTATTAGATTTACCAACATCTATGTACAATGTTACTTATTATATCTTATCATACCTTTACAATTACCACAAACACTTAGAGGTAAACACAACATGCACTAACACATAACTATGTTTAACTAAAATTTAAGAAATAACAATATGAATAGAAATAGATGCATACACTACTTTTGCGATTGAATTATTTCACTGAACTTAATAATTTAAATTTTTTTTACGAGTGCTAAGAGGAGAGTCATGGTGAATATCAATAATGTCACTGTAATTATTTACCGTTCTATACAACCTTGCAACCGGCGAATTTGAGCCAGATACGGTTTTGCGAAATGGAACACTAAATGGAGTAATTTTGTTACGAGTTGTTGTAAATTGTAAGTATGATTCCATAATCAATAAAATATTAACAACACAATCGATTCTATACCTTGACACACTACTCATTGACGATCAGTATGTTATGATAGTTCTGGCAAAACTATCCAACTCTTACAAAACTGAGCTTATATTTCTATTTATTGGATTTTATGCATTGTCACGTGGTATATTATATTTATTATTTACATAATATTTAGCACCTTATTGCAGAGGCCGGTAAGTAAGGGATTGCTGAACGAGATAGTTACAAGGACGAGCGCCATAGAGGCCTTGTATTAATACGAGTCAAGCAATTCCCGTTGCCGCCGAGGCATGTATAATGGTTTTCTCAAACAATGTGAGGAAATAATAAAAGACTAAAGAGGAAGATGTGTAATGGACAAAGTAAAAAAAAAATAAATTAATGCTTAAAGTAATATTTATTTGACGTGTTAGGAGAATTGCTAAAAGAAAATGTTATTGTTTTTCCAGGCACATTAATAGTAGTCTGCTGCATAGGGCATCGAGCCCGGGTTTACCCGGTCCGGGAAAACCCAGGTGTTCCCGGTTCTAATGGAAGAAAGAAACCCGCGTTTGATTTTAAAATCCCTGGTTTTTCGAGAATTTTGCTTCATTTTTTTTGTTATTTATTATGTGTAAACCACTTCGAATACAATAATAAATGTAATAAAAACGTGCTTAGATAAATAATTACGTGTAAAGAAGCGTAGTTGCTACGTTTCTTCCCTACCAAACAACCAAGAAAACAAGCAATGCGTAAAATGGAAAGCGCTCCCTCAAGCCATTTTGTTTTGTCGCTCCGCCCGCGCGATTTGTGATACTAAAAATATGTTTTTTGATAATATTATTAGCTTTTAAGTACAATAACTGATTGATACCAAAATGATTTAATTAATGTTAAAAGTGACCTCTGGAAGCCTGTGATTAAAATAAGGCTACATTACTAGATTAGTACTAAGATATTCTGAGGAAAAAAATTTCTTTAAGATTTTATTATGTCTTGTAATTTGGAAAGTCCTGTTTCATTTATGATAATCCTTCCTCCCCTCATCCTTTGCTCCATTATAGAAAATCAGTATAGGAACATTTCTTTATTTTCTACCTACTATTGCCTACCCGGGCTTTGACTATACTACGAGTATGACCCGAAAACCCGGGTTTTCAAAATTGGTCCGGATTTCGATGCCCTACTGCTGAACGTCTGGTGATGTGTTTGAATGTGTATCTATTACTGTATTTTCGTTATCGCTCTTCTCATGTGCACTCATTTTCGGGACCAAAATAAAACACGACAAAAAACAAAACACTTTAATTTAAAGGTTACTGTCATTTTCTTTTTTTTTAAGTAAGCGGTACAGGTAGGTATTTTTAATTTTCGCAACTACAATGGGCAGGTGGCTGTATGAGTTTTTATTTTGCCTGTTTACATAGTTCATTATTAGTAGGTAGATATAAAAGTTTAGATACAGTGGACTGCACGTGGTCTGTGGTGGACAGTAATAGATTTTCATACTTACCTTGCAGACTTTGGCCGGGAAGAACTCGCACGATCCATAAACGACAATCTTTCCGTATGCGTTTCTTGAAAGCAATGCAAACATTTCCGAGTATGTTTGAGAAAACTATATTTAAACTTCTCATTTAAATGAATGTATTTTAAACAATAAAGTCCTTAAACTAGGAATTCTCTTTTCAATTTGTCGTCACATTAAAATCAACTTACAAGAAGCAATTTTCGCTTGTAGTCTTTAAACAAATGGTGTCGTAAGTACTTGGAATAGTAGCCGTAGAACCATTTCTATCAAATATCAAAGAAGCTTAAGAGTCAACCTCGTTTTCAATAATCCGAGTACTAAATGGAAGTTGAGCAAAGTGGCTCTCCCAATCCCCTAGGATTTGCCTCCCCGCGCGTCGCAACCCCGCCCCTTACCTGGAAGTCATGAATACATAATTATTTCTCGACTATTAATATTTTTACCCGCCTCTGTAGCGCTGATTGCCTCTTGAATTTATTACTAACTCCGCGATAGGCCATTTTCGTGTTTATTAAAACCACCTGCCTCGCTCTCAGACCCAACTGTCTGAGTGAATTACGAGTTAACGGATTTTGCTAATAGAATATTTTATTCCGCTACACTTTCTTTGGCTAAGCGGCTTTTGCTTTCGCGAAAATTGTTCTGAGAATTTGTAATATGTATTAGACATTATTAAACTTGAAAAATGTTTACAGATCTGAGATGTCAATCTCCACTAAACTTTGCTTTCAATCTTAATTAATATTAATACCACATGTTTATATAAAACTACATCTATAATACTGATCAATTTCCTATAGAACCCATATCTGATATGCAAAAGAAATTGCATAAATTACATAGCCTTGAACCCACCATTTTGTCAAAAAGTGATTAAAAACTTTGATGAAAGACTCGACATATGTAACTGTGGTCGTGGTGGACATTTATCATATAGCATTTTTTAGTCATAATTGCCAAACCTTACTTTTTTAATACAATAAAAATTTCAATCGTTGTCATCTAAATTTATTGTTTTGTTTTGATTTCATTTACAAAACAAAGTTCTTATTGAAAAACCCTTTACATGTTGAATTTTGATGAATGATATTAGCAGATAGATTAGTAGCACACATTTTTATAATATTGTTGTTTTCAGACGTAAAGAATGCATTTCAAAATAAAATATTGTGTTAGGATCAGCTATTTATATACTCAAAGTTAAATTTTTAAACGCTTATCACTTCAATACTGCCATTTTGATTAATGATGTTGTTTAGAGTGAGAACCGAAAACCGATAGGAAGGAGTTCCGAAATGAGTGAGCACGTCTTTGTGGATTAAAAAGTAAATTCCGACTCATCGTATTAAGCCGCTACGTTTCTGGAAACTACCCTCTTATTACTAACACCCCTCTACCAGTTATTACGTTATTACTACTCTATTTGTATAAAAAATAAATGAATATCACGCCAGTAACATGATATTCGTTAAAATCAATTTTGTATTTAGGAAATGAAACTATTTTTCCGCATTTAAATCGCGTACATTTGTTTTTTCAAACAAACCAACGTTTCGGGTCCTTTGCAGGTCCCATGGTCCGTATTTAAAATAAAAAAATACCAAAATCATTAGGGACGCCACTCTAGGACGTATGACGGGTTAAGTATATCTAGTGTGTATATGATATTTTTATTAACTTTGATTGAAACCTACCGAGGCGTACATGTGGTTACGTTTCGATCACCGACGAAATTAATCTTGCCCAAACGACACAAGATTCATCACGACAGTCTGCATGTGCCCTTGATTTGCATTGTTTATCTATTTGTATCATTTTGTCTTTGTCTAATTATCTAGTGCAAGATAAAATGTTGCAGACAATTATATTCACTACAATATACACACACATGCGCACAGTGAAATCTCTGCCTATTCAAATAAAAATTTATCTTCTCTAATGATAGCCAGGAAGATTTACTAGGTCTAGATTTGTGCAGAAATACCCCTATTAAGGTTAAGAATATAGGTCAAAGAAAGTATACAGAGCGTTCCACGGCTGTGAGACATAAAGGGAAAGTGCTTTATATATTCTAAATAAAAATTTTAAGAAAATATTATTATTTTTATGAAGCCGATCGGATGGCTCAAAGAGTCAGCCGTGACCTGTAAAGGACACGAACGGTTTGTTTCAAAAAACAAATATACACGATTTGGACTCGAAAATAATAGTTTCATATCCTATGCAGTATTATTAACTTTTTAAAATAAAATAGTGTCTCCATACAAACATACCAATGCTCTAACTGAAATAGGGTCATTGTATCTAATTTATATCATATACATTATGATAAATTTTACGCTTACCGTTCATCTTCAATACTGCAATTTCATAGAAAATAGTTATCGATTTGACTCGAGTATGATCGATTGATTAAGACCTCGTTGATCTAATGGTTACAGCTATGAACGCTTGATGAGGAGGCCTTTCTAATTTAGAATAGGTTCTGGATAATGCTCCCAGAATTATTGTTACCTAGTTTCAGATCAGGTGGTGTAATTGTCTAGTATGTTTGCGGCTGATTAAAAAAGTTAAAATTGCAACACTGGCACCGGTGATGGAGGGGGATCCGTGCATTTTCACCGATACGCGCCTCTACGTCATTGGTTAGTTCAAGTTTTATTGTTAAACTATTTCAAATTCAAATTCAATTATTCATATCAGACAACATGGTCCATAATTATACTAATACATAGAATTACATTACGTTACTGATTACGAGTATATTACGTATTGGTTACATTAATTATATTTGAAGTTACATCAATGAAATTTTAAATAATGTCCAAACAAATAACATTAATTCAAGTAATGAAAATTAAAAATAATATGAAATTACAATTACCAACATTCATGGTACAGGTATTGTTTTCCTTTTTTGTGAAAAGTGCATATCAAGGTATTAATCAATTGTACGCCGAAGAATATTGAAAAAAAGGATGTAATCGAATTGGATTGCTGTATTCACAGAGTATGTTACATATATACCTACTCATGTATAAATGTTAATTCAAAATGCTCAGATGTATCGCTCTTTTTAGCGAATCATTTCCAATTTAGTAATTGAAACCAAAAGTCACTAAGCATGAATATGGAATATCAATAGAGTATCGCCGAGAGCTAATATCGGTTTTGATTGGAAATGTTCGTTGCAGATAAACAGCGCTACACAAATGTTTGCCCGATTCTCTCATTACGCGATGGCTGGCTAATGCTAACTGTTCCTACTCACTGTAGGCAAAATATGCAAAAGATTATCTACATGTGATATTGATACTATTAGTTATATTAAATTTGTTCTATATTCCCTTGCATCTGTAAGGAAAATATAAAATATTCCATTCAGGTATAACGTTAAGAGTTCGTACTACCTCTGCTCGATTTCAAATTTTTCCCATACTAATAAGGTTAATTTTGCTTGGGTCAAGCGGTACAGTCTCTATTTCAGTATTTATTTTTTTATCAACGAAATTAAGCCCATTTGTATTTCGTATAGTATACGTGTTCTATTTAGTTCAGTTGATATTAAAAAATCATTGGTATATGTAAAGTTAAAAGTTAAAAACCTATTGAATATAGAGCTTTTCTTGTAAAATTTCGAGGTAAGTTTGTTTTTTCTATCGTGAAAAGTTTTAGGAATTGTGTTTTCACACCATATAGTTATTAGGGTGTATCCTTATTAGTCGGAATCAACCAAAGCCATTTGAGGTTTTATAGACTCTTTAAAAAGTTTGTAAATGCATACTTTCACACCGGTTTTCACAGTGTCGCAATCTCTGAGGTCTCAGACTGGATTCCCGACCGGGTCAATATAGAAAGACTAACTTTTCTATATTGTGTCAGGTCTGAGTGTTTGTGGTACCGCCGTTGTTTCAGGTGCTTTAGTTACTCACTCTGGGATCAGAGCGACGTATGTGATGTTGTCTAATATTTAATATGGCATTTGACGACATTTTTGGCCCAGCGGTTTACACTGTGGTTATTGGATGAGGAGGTTCCAGACACGATTCTCGGTAGAACAATTTCAGAAATGAACTTTTCTAAATTGGTTCTGGTCTGGCTGTTCCAGATAGTGGCCCGAAATGAATTCTGTTGCTCTGGTACTCATCATACAGGGAATCCCCTACTCCGAGACTGGGGAATTGGTGTGGTGTTTGGCATATTCTTGTTTAAATCTCTTTTATTTTTTTTATAATACCAAGTGACGGTGCAAACAAGTCGTGCGCCTGGTGGTAAGCGACACGCCTATCCATAACAGTTGCAGTGCCACTCAGAGCTTTAAATCGCAAAGATCTTAGAGTCACTGGGACATAAGTTGACAAGTCCCATGTGCTCGTATTTTCACCAGCATCCTTACCCTTCCAAACCGGAACTCAGTAATGCTCACATTAATACTTGGCGGCAGAAATAGGTAAGGGGCAGTACTTCCCTAGACGAACTCTTTCACAAGGAGCTCTACTGCTGTTAAAGTCGAATGGTGAGTAAATACAATACATTCTGCCAATAATACACATGTAAAATACTTACCTACCTTTAAATAATGGAACATAACCAAAATGAAATTATAATGAATGATAACAATGGAGGAACATTCGTAGACGTATCAAAACTTGTTATACCAGTTACTTCCAGCGTTTCATGTTTAATTAGGCGCGAACAAACACGTGCGTAGCGCAAATGCCCCGCGGTACTAGCCTTTTGTCCTTTGTGATGAAATTTGGAACTTTCTTGCGGCAAAGGGTGATGCTTATACCGAGTGTTACATATTTTGCGGGACTGTCTCGTAATTATAATGAGTGCGTGATCTGGTTAGTTACAAACAAAATACCTGTGACAAGAAATGGTGAAAAAGAGCCATGATAGCCTAATGAGCTACCGAGTTTTTGGGAACTTATTTGCGAAATTTAATTTGAAATTTACCATTCAAAAGGAAAACATCGCGAGGAAGCCTGCATACATCTGCAAAGCAATTTAATGACGTGTGTGAAGTTCCCAATCTGCAATGGGTTCACATCGGAACTACAGCCCAAACCCTCTCATTGTGACATAATGAGACTATAATATAGGCAAGCTACACTATACAAAAAATATTAAGTTCAGTAATGCCATTGCAATGCCGAACAAGTTATTATTAAATTGTAGAATTAGATTCATTTAGTAAAGCTGGCCAAACCGGTATGCAGTTTGTTGGCGACATAATGCCTACTTTATAATAACATATATCTATTTTAGCGTATCTACTTGTACTTGTTAAATAAACTTGTTTTTAGGATACGTTTTAGTGCATAATTATTTACAAAATTTTGTGTTATACCTTATACAGTTTTGTTGTTAAAAATGTTCCAAAGTAAATATAATGATATGGTACTTTATAGTAACGTGACGTTATAATAAATAATTCCTTTATGAATGAGTGTAAATTGTATAGAGATTTGCGTATTGATTTTTTTCTCTTAAATCCTCCAGACACATACCTCCTGTTGTACTCGTACCAAGTTTTGACAAATAATTCGAAAATTAGTAAGTATGTAGAAGTATATAATATCAAGTGGTGTCTCTTTATCATAACTATGGTCTTTGGTGTCGACATTACTGTGTGAACTGTAATTTATTCTTCATTCTCACGCTTTAATATACCTGGATATTTTAAATACAGTCAACTAGACGTATTCATTTGCGTGTTTCTTTCCCGAATATGATGTCGGAACATACACTCGTCAGTCTTGCCTTTGTCCCGTATTTTCTCACCCACTTACCAGCTCATGAATTCAAGCGACTTTGAGACCGTACCTCAAACGGTTTAATTTTAATAATTCAGTATAAAGGGTGCGTCTTCATTTCGTCAGTACTCAGTTGGAAATAATGGTACAAAGTGGAGAATAATTACTATTGTATTTCCTGCTCAACTCCTCTAACATTTGCACTAGAGTTAACAAAGGTAAGTGAATAGGGGAATCATGGAGGCGGTTTTATACAGAAATTAATTCGACTTTAACCATTTATACATTCAGACAAACCATCATATTATCTACCTGTCTCCGACTACGATAGGCAGAGATAAGAAACGGCCATCCACTGCTTTCCTAGCATACCCCTGAAGTGGACGATATGGATTGTATTTAAAAGGAGTGACAAATACTTGTGGAAATAATACAATGGAAAAAATAAACCAATAATCTAAGCACGCAACTGATGATCAAAATAACAATGCAAAACAAAAACATGGCAAAAACAAATGGAAATAGAATGTAAAATAGCAAGGAGTTTGCGACATTCCTTCACTACAAGGCTCTTGTTCTTTATTTTATTTCTAAGATTTGTACCGACCATACTTACTACGAAATACTATAATTTTTACAACATTCATCTTGCTTTAATGCTCCTTTTGCCATAGACAAGATTCACATACGTTATGGTCCAGGACCTGCACGTGCACGCCGCCATAAACAGTCGAAGGTATCATATTTAACATGGCTTTCACTTTCCTTATTATCACACGTAACACCACTTGTTAACAGACTACCAAAATACATAGATTCTTTCACTTTTTTCGTACTCTTGTAAGCAATCGTAATTTCACATTCTGTAACACTTTCATGCCTTTCCATACTGTCGTCTTGCTCATGTTCACTTTAATTCCTTTTATTAAGGATTGTAGGTACATTACTGTATTAGTATGTATGCACAAATATCTACTGGTACAGTTCTACACGTTTACATTTAGAAATACTGTCATCTTGTGATCATATCACAGAATGAGAAGAGTTTCACCAATTATATCTACAAACAAGTTTTCGGAATAAACTTGCAAAATACAAGATAAATCAAATAATGTGGTTTTTTTTACGCAGGTATTAATATTCCAGTTTCCATTTTGATTTAGTACACATATCAACTGAGTGATCGGGGGGCGAACGGCTATGTTTGATCGAGGCAAATATAATATTTGAACTGCAACCACCACCGACCGGCCAATCCCTACCTCGGCTCTAAGCTCTCCTTTTGTTACAAATGCGCTGGTTGTTTAACAAAAATACTCACGTTTGAATTGTTAATAAATTCCCTTACTTTCTTAAATTGACCTTTTCCTGGTTTTTCATATTTGAATTGCAGTGGTACTTTGATAACATGTTACAAAGAAACTGTTGCTATAAAAATTTATGTGCTTGTACTTACGAGATATTTATTCTTGGTTACTAACTTTATGTTTTGTTTACCTTGTGTGTACAGGAACATTGCGCGCAAGAGTTCTGAGCTATAATAGGTATGTATACATGTCGCACACTGAGAATGACAGTGACACAATACAATTTTTTTTATTTTGAGTAATGAGCAATTAAAGCTCTGAAAATTGTGATATCTGCAATTTTTTACTCAACGAAGATTTTTGAACGCGGTTTTCAACTAAAATAAAAGGAAACCTACGTAGTTTTAGAAGTATTATACAAATTTTAATCTACCACAATATGAGAATTACGTTAAGTATCACTATTCCTCATAATCTTTTAAGTAGTGTAAATTAACATTTCTTATTATGCAATATCGTCACAAGGGATTCATAGAAACAAATTATAGAATCAAATTTAATTTTAAACTTCGAAAATAAAAGGATAAATTATTCTACAACTTATCCAATAATCCAGCGTAGATCTGGTTCAGCAATCCTGTATTATATTAGTCTTAAGGCAAAAAATGACGATATCCTTCACGGAGTTACTAACAAATTATGTAACTATCAAAAAATGTCAGTATCGCGTTCTCTCCTATGCCCCGTCCCCATTATACAGCATAACGTCATTACATCATGTAGCAAATTTTAGTCAAACAACGTACACGGGGGCTTTTGCATTATGAAGTTCGTACTCTCTAAGCCCAGATGACGTTAAAATAAAAAAAATTAAAATGCTTTTTGCATAGTGATATTATTATTCCCAGTGTGCGATATAGATAAATTAGTCTATAGAGAAACGAGGGACTAACACAGCCTTGAACAATACCCCGAATTTTGTGAATATGTTATTTCAAATAAAGCATACCTATTTAAATTACGCGGGTTGAATTTTGAAATGTAACTTAAATTTACAAAGCACGAGTTGAAGCGCCGCGGGCGGCGCGATGGCTAAAACTAGTTACCTGAGTTCATAGCGAACAGCTTCATTGTTTTGAATGATAACACGCGGAAATAGTCAAATTATGTTCTTGATGCGCAAAGGGAACTTTACCAAAAATATATATATAAAAAACACATTGCGCTGAAAACTATCGTTATAGTCTTAAATTCATATCAACGGATTGAACGTGATTGCTGGATCACAATAGCTTACACTAATGTCGGTTTAAGACTAGTAGATAATATATAAATATAATTATCATACATAGGGCGCACTATAAGTTTCCGGAACTGGGGGTCTACTCTCGATCTACGTCCGACATCCGTCCGAAACAATTACTGCCAAATAAGCAATAGTTGACCAAATGAAAAGACGCGTGATGCGAATGAAGCTTCATACTTGTCTTTTAATTTTGTCGAATATTACTTATTTGACCATATGGACGACGGGTCTAATACAAAAACCACGAAAAAAATGTCCCAAGTCAACCTATTCGAAATTTAAATTGTAATGTGATCGCAGTATCGCGCTGTCAGTCGAACAAATGAAGACTAAAGCGGAGTTTGGCGCTCTGTATGCGATTTTAGCGCCTTACAAGTGCGGACACTCTTTAGCGTGGACCCGACGTCCATATAATTGTAAGTCAATGTATTTGACAGTAATTGTTTCGGACGGAGACGGAGATCGAGAGTCGACCCCCTGGCCACTTATATAAACAACACTGAAAAAGTAATTACAACATTTTAAAATGGAACTCTTTGGCTGTAGAATACAGTTTGTTTGATCTGACTGTCACTTGTTTTTAAATTGTGGCGCCATTTTAGAAATTGGTTGTTCTATATCACCATGTATTTAACTCGTGAAAATTTTCGTAGTATGATTTTCTACGACTTTAAGTGTAATTTAACAGGTCAGCGGAGCTTCGCTCGGCTTCAGACTGCTTTTGGCGAAGAAGCACCATGCAAGACGACTATTTATAGCTGATTTGCAGAATTCAAACGCGGTCGTGTGAATCTCAGTGACGATTTTGGTGATGGTCGCCCGTCCACTGCTGTGAATGATGAGATGCTGTGTGATGATGTGTGATATACCATAAGATTCGGGCATCTTTAGGCATAGACACGAGTCAAATACAATAAATACTACACAAACATTCGGGTGTGAAAAAGCTGTGTTCTCGGTGAATCCCACACAATTTGACTGCGGTTCAAAAACGGATGCGTCACTTGGTGCAATGCCATGCTTACCAGATTCAACGAAGGGGCGTCAAATTTGGTGTGGGACATAGTAGCAGGTGACGAAACATAGATTTATAGTTACGATCCCAAAACAGCAGCAAACGAGCGTATGGGTCTTTCGAGATGAGCAGAACCCAATCAAAGTGGCGCGCGTGCAAAGTGCCTCTAAGCGGATGATTGCTTCTTTTTTTAATAAAACTGGACACGTGGCTACTGTTGCTTTGGAGAATCGTTGTACCGTGAATAGTGATTGGTACACGACCATTTGGTTGCCAGAAGTTGTTGACAAACTAAGTAAAAATAACCGTAAAAGCCGTATCGTCTTACACCACGATAATGTCAGTTCTCACACGACCAGACAGACAAATGAATTTTTAAGAACCAGTTAAGCGGTCAACGATTTTCATCAACTGAAGAGGCTGTCGAAGAGTATGAAAAATATGTTTCAGAAATTGTCACGAAAGAGTAGCATAAATATTTTCAAAATTGGTTCATTCGTATGGAAAAGTGCAATAACGCTAACGGAGAATATTTTGAGAAACAATAAATTCATTTCGGACCATTTATAGTATTTTTATCTTATTCATTCCGGAAACTTATAGTGCGCCTCACGTATAAAATTTTACGAAAAGAGCTCTTGCATTTTAGACCCGATCCAAAGTAGGCCTGCTTGTATAATACATGTAAACTATATCCCACAAAAAAACAGCAACAGGAGTGCAACGACAGCCAGCGTGAATCCGGTATGTAAAGAATAAAATTAAATGCCAAATTGAAAGCCAATGCATTCGCCAAAAGGTTCCCTAATAAATTACACTTCTGGATGCTAGTACATCGGTCAGATTAAACTGGCAATCGTTGACCACAATACATCAGAACTATAAAATACAATGACGCCAGAAAGTCAGCCGTTGCACAGTGCCTGACACAAAGTGACACTAACCACTGGATCGAATTACGTTCAACTGTGAACTGGCAACCGGTACTATTTCAATTTTGACTACTTT
>NW_020654748.1:9751687-9797333 GCF_003589595.1 Hyposmocoma kahamanoa
TTTCGCTTTGAAGGACTCTTCAAGCATATAGCCAGGGTAATTCAAGTAGCTGCTGTCAGCCGGGCAGAGTATTTGCGTCTCCGTAAGGAACAGCATTTCTGGTCGAGCCGTCTCAAGATGTTGGTGGACGGCGTGGATGTTACTGTGGAGTCCTCGAATATTCGTGAACTCCACCTTAAAGAGCGCTTTAGTGGTGGGGGTGTGCACCGCTGTACGGCCGAAATTTGTACTTTGCCCTAACATGTTGGAGGGAAAAAGAGGCGTGAAGCGAGAAAACAGTGCCGCGACACAAGCGGTCAAATCGCGGGGTCTTCCCCAAAGACTTGCCTATAGACAAGTTTCGCTGATCCGCCGGACGGAAGGGCCCCCGAAACCCCCCGGGAATGGCAGCCGGGACCCCATCTCCCGGTCACCAACCGGCACGACGAACCACACCGAGATTATGCGCGGTATGGTGAGGCAGCCTCACGAGCTGGTTAAGCACGCTTGGGCCCCTGTACTGTACCGCGGGCGGCCAGCGGAACAACCGTTTCTACGGGTCTCCCTGGCCGGCGGGTCAATGCAGTTGTCCTGGCACTGGTTCGGCGGAAGCCTCCACAGACCACAAATGTCGCGGCAGCGTTGCCTCGGGCTCTGGTTGTACGCTGACTGATCCCGGAACGCATTCGACTAGCGAACACTTGGCGGGTTTTCCATCATGCGCACGGTGGTCACTAACCAGCCGAGTTTTCAAGCCCTACCACCAGTGGAGCAGCTGGTAACTCAATATCCCTTAGTCGCCTCTTACGACACCCACGGGAAGAGAGGGGCGGTGAATTGTATTCTAATCCGTCACCGCACGGGCAGTTTTGGACTGTTATGGACAGGCGTGTCTCTTACCACAAGGCGCACAACTTGTCCGTCCCATCATTTGGTAACATAAAAAAAAGTAAACACAGCAGATTTCGGAAGTTTGTAGTAGCTTCAAGTTTCTAAAAACTTCATGACGTTACATGTTAATCGATCTTGAACAAACTTTCGTAATGGTTTAAATTTTTACTCAAAAATTTCAAAGGTTTTATTTTGACTTTCTGGTTATTTATTAAATACACAAGTGCGTAAACGACATGTGATTGAAGTCAGCCAGGCCTAAAAGATTTAGAAATTTTCAATTATTTTTCATCGTTTCATGTTTTTTTTAATAATGCTATGTGACGGGATTAACAAGTCGTGCACCTGGTGGTAATCGACACGCCTATCCATAACAGCAGTGCCACTCAGAGCTTTAAATCGCAAAGGTCTTATGGTCACTGCCACTACACCTGTCGCCCTGAGACATAAGTTACCAAGTCCCATGTACCTGTAATTTCACCCGCACCCTTACCATTCAAAACCGGAGCGCAATAATTGTCACATTAACTCTGAAACAGGTGAGGCAGGTACTTCCCAGGACGAACTCTTTCAAAAGAGCTCTACTTTTACTTAAGTGTTCGTTTTTGTATAATAAAATAACAAATAAAAGTCGTTTAAAAAACCAAATACAAAGACACTACGCAAGCACATAGAAAAATTCGTGAGGACCGCTGGTTCGTTCCGTGGCTTAGTTGGTATAGCGTCTGGCACGGTAAGCTAAAAGACGTCGGTTCGAATCCGGCCGAATCGAAGGAATTTTTTTTGAGTGTTCGATATTTGTATTAATAATTATAACAAATTAGTAGAATAAATACACAAAAAATAATTGAGTATCAATTCAATAAAAATTTAAAATAAAATAACATCTTGAACATTAGAATCACTGTTAATGGAATTTGAAACAATGGTTTTCAATTTAAAACGAGACCATAATGATTGAAACGAAGTCTCGGGTTCGCTTCCCGGGCCGGGAGAAATATTTGTATGGCCTACGACAGAAATACTTAAATATTTCTGTCGTGAGTTTGGGTGTAATTTGTGTAGTCTATGTGTGTGTCAATGGTACCCGCGATACAGGGTTTCCCTAGTGCGGGGTTATTAGTGTGTGCGTAAAAATAAATTTACACGTGTTGTAAAAAGTACGAAAAAGTTACGTGCTTAATTAGTATAATTTTAATAATGTTTGCAATTTAGTGTCAATTTATTTATATTCATACTTACATTTTTACCGTGTTTATTTATGTTCCTATTGTGATTTACTTTCTACAGTACTTAAAACTGCTTTGTTTTTTCAATAAATAATTAATAATTTTGTAATGATGAAATTATAGAAATTGTAGTGTTAAACAATTACAGCGTATTATTTTGCTAATAAGTATTTGTCATCTGTCTTTATTTATACCACAAAAGCCAGGTACTATCAACAAATGTGACGCGTTACCATCTTAAAGGTTATTTTTTCGTACTGGCAACGGGGCGCGCAGTGATTAGGCCACTTACAGCTTTCTCGTTCTTATCATTCAATGGCGTTTATAATAAAACTAAATGAAAGGTTTTCACCAAAAAAGGGTGGATATAACATAAAACAGAGTTAGTTAAAATCTTAGCTTGTAAACAAAACTGTTAAGGGACTGAGAAGGCTTCAAGGTTTGAGTAGTCAGTTAGAAGTTGAAGAGAAACATTCAAAATACAAGATATTGAGCAAGCATTTATTTTATCTAGCTACATTGCTTAGGATAATTGAACACATCAAAAAGGAGGCAACCACACTTGAAAGTGTGAGCCGTACCCAAGTTTATTGCGTAGTGCGGCCTCGAAAACCGCGTCTCGCGCATCGTCGCGCGGGCGAGTATCGCGGCCGCTCTCACGTGCCACCTCACGTGCAGCTTTCACGAACTTTGACACTTGTCCTACACTGTCACGTACATCTTCCATCGGTAACTAAAACAATAGTAATATAAAAGTGATTTGTGATTTTTGATTGTCATTGTTCTGTCTACCAAAAAATTCGTCAATGGTTATAGATTGAATACCAATTTTATTTGCTTATCAACGGTTTAATTCCAGACTCGCTAAAAACTTAAAACGGATTTGTGAGGCGTGACGTTTCTCCAAACATTGCAGAAAACGGTACTGCTACATACGGCTCGTATCGTTCACCGATTCTTGAATGTGAGTCGCCGACCCCGGCCGAATGTACCATTGCCTCGGAATGCGTAACGAATAGACTTACCATTTAAAAGTTCAAAATTCACAATGGATGAACTTTTCCATCGCCCTAAACTTAACCCCTTATAAAATTAATCTTTCTCTTATGATTAGCAGATACGGATCCATGATCGTGCTAGCGAAGGTTACGACGGCTAATTGAGTTGAAAAAAAAAAATTACTTGTTCGTCTGTTGGCAACGTGTGTGGATATATTCGAATCCAGTGCCCCACACTGCCGACGGCCTGACTCCACCGCACGCCATTGCCCCATGAACAAGCACTTTGCATCCGCCGACGCGAGGCTGCTGTAGCGTATCCACCCCGCCAAGTTTCGTCGACGGGCTCAGCTGGTGACGTAGCCACACTTGAAGACGACTAAAACCAGAATTCATAAAGTAATATTTAACTGCAATTACAACAGCAAATCAAATTGCTATATAGCTCTGTTACTTTTAAAGATTGTGGCTTTTGTAAGAAAGATATATAATAATGTTATTCTGATTCCATAAAAAAGTTTTTTGAATTTTAAATACCTGAACATCGGATTCTGCCCTAATATCTGAAGAGGTTTTGGAGACTCTACCGCTATTTACTTCTCTATTCTTATCCGTCATATCCTGAAGCACACACAAACTGCAGTTAAACAATTGCGAGATCTCTCTTTCTTAGAAGAAACTACGAAGGTATGTTATGTATTCTAGAATAAAACATTAGCAATATTTTTATCGAACAACGATAATGCTAGTTGAGGCAGAGTATTATTGCACTTTTACCGGTAACTTGTCAGTTAAAGGCGGCTGCAAGGTAACACAAGTAATCGGCATAATTCTTCGCCGGCGAGTCCCTCGTCTGTGCGCCGCAATGGGCGTCCTGGACTGCAAAGTACGGGGAACACTACCACTTTCGTCCTCGGAACTACAGCTAGAAAACAAAGTGTGTCTAATTAATTTATGTGATCGATTACTAATGTAAACGACGTAAATTCACAAATAATTTTAAACACTCTGGCTACAGCTAGTAAAATTAACTGCACAATAGCGTTTAGTGCACTTTATTACAGACCAAGTTATAGAATATATTTTTATTTTATAATACCAAGTGACGGGATGAACAAGTCGTGCGCCTGGTAGTGAGCCACACGCCTGCCCACAACAGTTGCATTGTTACTCAGTGTTTTAAATCATAAAGATCTGGGGGCGCCGCCACTACGCCCGTCACCCTGAGACATAAGTTGACAAGTCCTATGTGCCTGTAATTTTACCAGCATCCACCCTTCACAACCGGAACACAGTAATGTGACCATTACTGCTTGGCGGCAAAAATAGGTAAGGTGGCAGTACTTCCCTGGACGAGCTCTTTCACAAGGAGCTCTAACTAACTACCACACAAGCTCTAATAACAATCTGTACATTAGCCAGTTAGAAGTTCTCAATAACGGCATAGGCTGCATTAATAAGTTCTACAGTAAACGTATAACCGACTACAGCGCCACTGTACCCCAAAAATAAGCATTTTATACGCGATTTATACGCTATGGGTCCTGCAATGGTCGTTAAATCTGTGTTAGTACGAAGATACAAAGGAGAGAGAAGAAGATGCGCGCTGTAAATGTGCGTCTATGTAGTACAAAGGTGCTCTGCAAGTGGTCAGTGTGCGCCTAAGTAATTCAAGGAGCTATGCGCCTAAGTATGTAAAATAAGTTCTTGTAGCGCGACTATAGCGCTCGCATTCTATTTAGAAGACAACTGAATTAGAGTTTACGGCGCTGTACTAGATATACAGCAACAATATTTTGGGAAAATAAACAAAACACATTTTATTGCACATAAAGTCGTGACCTTGGTAATTGCAAAGTGATGGAGGATACGATTGCAAATAAAAAATGACAACAGTTTGTATAATAAAATAAGTTTTCCGTTTAATATATGCAAAATAAACGTGTGAGGACCAGTTTATTATTTTTAGCAAACATTTTTACGCGTCTTCTACATGTGCAGTTTTTTGTGTTAAAAGTATATTTAATTAGAGTGTTTGAAGTTTGAATTTAGTTTAAATAAGATATTTTAACTTTGTTGGAAATTTATTTAAGGTCACGGGTAAGGAATAGTGAAGTGGATTCGGTTTTTATACATATAAAAGATATTAAAAATATGTATATAACCTAAAAAAATTGGTTTTATTAAAAACTGTAATGGCGTCTCGGTTACAACAGCTATTAGAGTTTACTAACACTGTTTTACCTACTTAGTCGCTAATATTCACCGCTAGTCCTTTCGGTTTTACAATTGTAGAATTGACGCGCCATTGTAAGTTTTTAGAAGTAAAGTTGTTGTAGAATTCTCAAATATAACGGCCTAAGCGGTATTTTAGAAATATATTTCTTTGCTGTAGATAAAGCCTTCCAAAGGCTATAGTAAAATCTATTTAACAGCTCCAATCGAAAAATACTATATACCACCTAAAGCGTTTTAAACGAAGCTAATAACTCCATTCAAAAGCCCTCTACAAGACCTCAAGGTGTTAATTGAGCTTTAGAAATATACGATATATCACCTAAAGTGTTTTAAAGGAAGCTAATAACTCCATTCAAACACTTCTAACTTCAAAAGACCTCTACAAGACCTCAAGGTGTTATACAAGCTTTAGAAATATACGATATACCACCTAAAGCGTTTTAAAGGAAGCTTACACTAATAACTCTCTTTCTGCTGAATATCAATGATATATTAATTCCAGGTGCCTTTGGGTATGCTGATGACAGCACAGTTATGGACAGGTACTTGAACAATACAAGGGTTAGAGGAGAAGACATCCAGTCTTGTCGAGAGTCCATAGTTAGTCGATTAAATTTGACACTTAAAGCAGTCTCCGTTTGGGGCGATGTCAACCTTTTCAAGGCGAGAGTGAAAAGTCATTATTTAGGTGTGCATACTACATCGTCGACCTCATCATCACTTTCCATCAGGTGAGATGGAGGTCAAATGCGCACTTAAAAAAAAAAACACTTGTTATTTCAAAAGCCGCTACAAAACCTCACGATGTTATAAAAAGTATTTATAAATCTGCTTTACAACCAATGCATATACAATAGCTTTATCTCTAGTCTTTTTATCTCTATCATTTGTCGTTGTATGGCTATTGTACGACTTGCGCCTGTTTAATTACTTTTGAATATGCTACTGAAGAACTTAAGTACTATAGCTAATATACAACTATTCGGTTGTACAAAGGTAGTATAAGCAGCTGGGTTGGGTACTGCTACTAAACTATCCACATTTTAAACTGCAATGTGAACACTGCATGTAGTCTTTATAATTGCTTTTCAAGTGACAGATCCTACATCTTGAGGTGTGTTTCACCACACAAGCAAGGATCAATTTTGCGTAACTGGTGATGCCACTCCACATGTTCGTGGAACAAGTTTGTTAAAAGGAATTGCACTGCTCTCCCGTTGAAAATGCTGTAGGCAATTATCATACTTAAGTATAATTGCTCGCTTAGATTTTTTTTACTACTGTATTTCGCGTGATATTAAAAACTTTGCCTTTGGTACATTGACTTACAATTATATGGACGTCGGGTCCGCGCTAAAAAGTGTCCGCACTTGTAAGGCGCTACAATCGTATACAGAGCGCCAAACTCCGCTTTAGTCTTCATTTGTTCGACTGACAGCGCGATACTGCGATGACATTACAACTTAAATTTCGAATAGGTTGACTTGGGACATTTTTTTCGTGGTTTTTGTATTAGACCCGTCGTCCATTTATTTGTAAGTCAATGCTTGGGTACGACACTTTTAACATATAAGAACTATGTTGAGTGTGTGCGTTATAAGAACAACGGTAACCTATGTAGCATAGCCGCAGGGGGCCCTTGCAGAAGGGAGAGCCCGGTATGCCTCATAGGTAATCCTAGTAAGTCGAACAACTCATGGAGCATCGGCTGCTTCACTATGACGTCAGCTTCGCAATCTGCCCCTAGTGCCGGTGAAAGGTTGACCTAGAACAGTTCAATTTACAATATTTATTTACTTGTTAAATGCAATGTAAACATGTTGTTAATCATAGAAATAAAGATTAACTTCATTTACCAAATGAGATTTTTAAATACATATGGCTTATAAAACACCGGGGTCTTAAAGTGAAAAGTAAGTGTAACATGTGCTGAGTTTCTATAGTTTGAATATATAATTTGTATTTGGCACAAAAATAACTTATTCTTAATTTGAACTCTATAGTCACAGCACGTCGTTAATACTTATAAAAAATTGGCTAATATACTACAAGCGGCAGGATGCGTCGATGTTTGATCCTATGTATAATAATAATAATTACTCTCTCTTACTTCAATCAACCAAGGTTTCAAGGAGTCGTCCAAAAGAACATCAAAGCCATAGAATTCGAAGCAATTCCTTGTAGGGGGTGTCCCAGCAGCTTGTGCCAATAGAGTCAAAGTCACCAATGCTCTAATGCGCTGCCATACTAACCACTCAGTCACGCCCCATCTACCTATCAGAGCTCGCCGCACTTGCTTCAAGGTCCACTTGCAACCTATTAGTAATTATTTTATGTATTGAGATTAATTAAACGAGATAAATAAAAAAAATGTTTTCTATGTGTGAATATGTAAACATCAAGCAGTACAATAATATGTAGTAAATATACACATAACTTAATTTATGTGAAGTAACTTTCCTCTGCACAACTTCCTTCCGTGCTTTAATTTTATTACGATAGGTAATAAATAATACTTCATACGAAAGTAATATATTACAGTTGTTTGGATCCGTCGACGCCGTGATGTATGAGGAAGCGTCGGAAGATCAGCGCCTGTCTCCAGACTGACATTAGTCTGAGTTGCTACCTTTTTAACCGACTTCAAAAAAGGAGGAGCTTTTTTTGGATTCACATAGTGATTACTCCGACATTGTGAACCGATTTAGAAGATTCTTTTTTTTGTTGTTTGAGTATTCCCATTAAAATTTGAATAAAATATTTCACCTCTAAAGGGTGGCAAATTAGGGAACTAATCGGTTTATTGTATTTCATCCACTTTCCGTTACCCGATTTCAATAAAACTTGGTAATTCCACAAATTTTTGAAGTTTGTTTTTTATCATAGTAGCACCACATTATTCTTATATTTAATATTTACTGTTTTCGTTACATTTTTAACATACCTACTTTTATTTTTGTTAACTGTACAAATGTTGATTTGTGTGTTGTTAGCCATGGCATAAATGTTTTTCTCTTATATATATTTTAAAAACTAACCACTGCCTATCCTGTCTTTACACTCTGCATATCTTGGTCCCGTTTTGTTTAGAGACGAATTCGTTAAATGTCTGTATGGATTATGGATATCAGATAGTGTATACTTGTCCGTACCTGAAAATTATTGTAGAATTTTATTAATCTATGAGCAATGAAATGTAATGGAGAGAAAGATATTCTTATTTCTATTTTGTAGATCTATATCTGAAAAGCATATTAAATTGGAATATCTTTGTCAGTAAACAGTTACCAAATAGAAAAATGTCTCAAAATGCTCACCAAACCTAGCCAGCCCCTCGGCGTACATATAAGCAGTGAGAGGTCGGTACCCAGGCACACAGACGTACAATCGAAGATCGAACTTGTACCCAGCGATCAACAAGGGTCTTTCTATATACCGCTGAACTACTGCCGCTGTCCCACATCGCATTTCACAAATACTCTGCAATAAGAAAAAGGATGAGAAAGTATTGTACGCATAGTAACATAGTTGAATAAACATTGTACAGTTATGTCCAATGTATCAATGGAGTACGCATATGATTAATCTCACTTGTTACGATACACCATGTCACGCGGGTCTTACGTAATAATGATAGAAAGTAACGCCTTATCGTAACGCATTATTTATTGTAAAAGTTATAACAGTTATAATAAAAACAATGGTATAAAAACAGGTACAATAATATGAAAACATTTCATAAGCTCTGAGTGTAGACAGGAGTGTAGCTTCTTATTAGGCGCACGGCTTGTTCGTCCCGTCAGTTGATATTATAAAAAAAAAGTCTCCCTACAGATTAGACAAACGCAAGTGATCAAGTGACCCCAGAAGGGCCTGGTATTCATATGTAATATAATGCTGGTTTATAACCGCGCGCGTGTGTAAAGGTAGACGATTAGCGACAGCATCGCCACGGCATCGCGTTTGCATCGCTGCTGAAAGTCGCAGTGTGTAACCACTCTTAGGCTTACATGATTGAAGGTATGGAGTGGCGACTGAACGAAGCAAAGTAGAATGACGAAGAAAAGGAACTAGAGAACGATTCAAAATTTCAAAAGTAATAAGAAAAGGGCGATAAAAAGGTGGGATGACGATGAAAGGGGATATTTTCAAATCATATAATTTATTTCTTTATGCTTATAAAGGCGTTATAAGAATGAATTTTCGAATCACTGTGATCCCCTTTGCGGCACACAAAGTTTTCATAGCTTTTAAATAATTTTCATGTAATTTTTTAAACCTCATTATAATCATGCAGTCCAATTAATCGCAACCATTTACTAATAAAACATACCAATACATCAATAAATAAAATGTAAGAATAATTAATGATCGACGAATAGAATGATTTAAAAGGTTTGTCTAATTTAAAAAAGAAATAGTATAAATACATGAAATGCAAATTTTATAAGAAATCTTCAATATCGTAGAATGTCATAACATTCAGGTAATTAAATAATAATTTCTTGAATTCTGCACAATTATTATAATTCCTAAAGTCACTTGGTTGTTTCTTGTAGACCTTCGTAGCCTATATTACTCTCTTTTAAAATAGAGCCGTTTCACATGATCTAGTTTTAAGTTATCAGAACGGCGAATATTTTGAATTGGCCATTACTATTATTATTATTACGGAGATTTTTGTATCCTCTAAGTATCTTAGAAATAATTCACTTTTGGTTATTCGTCCTTTCTATATAATAATTATTATATTTATGTAATACTTTTGATTTGTTCAATACGAGTGTGATTTCGGCAATGAGAGCACTGAGTGAGCACTTTGACACATGTCGAGGCTTACAACTTCTGTGGTTTTTCTTTTTCTTTTATGTTTTATATGATAAGTTAGGTAAATTATGCCCCCAGATTTTTTATTATATTTTTACTTGAGGATCTTTAATTGGCTCTCGGTCAGCTTAAAACTAAATTAAATAATAATAATAACTATTTAACTTAGTTTTAAGCTGTTGGTCTTCCTTTAAATAAATAAATCCTGTTGAAGAAGTGTACATACTTACTCTGAAGAGAAATATTCCACGTCCCTGGCTCTGAGCCACTGGTTTGTGTATCCAGACTACATTGGCGCCATTGCCATCTTCGCTGCGCCGAAGTCGCGAACATTCGGACACCAGCTTAGCGTATTCTAAGGGAAGGTGGTAGCAGGGTGGACTGGAACAGATAATAATAAAAGGTTAGAATCAAACTGTGAAAACAATATTTTACATTAGAATATTTATTGTAATGAATATCGTGATGTTCTACTACCATGCGTCACTAGTTTGATATAATTATTAATACAAAGTTCAAATACATTCTTTCGATTTGATAGGGCTCGAACTCGCGTTAGTGCCGTACCGTGTGACCGCTCTACTAACAGAGCTACAGATCGAACACCTTGCGAATTGACTTAAAAAAAAGAGGAGGTTCTCAATTCGACTGTATGTTTTTTTATGTATGTTATGCGAGTTATCACATTATTTTTGTTGAAAAGAGGGTACCTCAGTAGCGGTCGCATTTAAATTTAAAGAAAATATTCCACCTCTAAGCGTGGCAAAGTAGGGGATGAATGACTTTTGAGGTCAGTTTTTTAGTGCTGTACTAAGATTATATTAAATGCATTGTATGACATTTATGGTATGACAATATAAAAAACTTCAGTTGTAAGTTAAATTACTAGTTTGTCGATTTATACATCATTACAAAAAAGATTGGAATTGTTCCGAAAATGATGCTAGTTAGGTACTTCGTTTTATTTATGATTATGCTAATATGTTTTGCATGGTAGTTGTCAGCCTTTCAGTTTACTATCTGGTCCGCTAATTTCGCTTTTTAAATTAATTTTATTATACAAAGAATGAAATATAGTACTTGCAGCTTTATGGTAATTAAAATTCAGAAGAATAACTATAAACACGAATATAACTGCCAAGGTTTCTAAACACTTTAAGCCAGTTCAGGGTTGCTGAGTACACGAGCGTTAATTATTTTCACCCTTTCAAACTTTCATGGTTACGAAAGAGCTATGGGAAGGCACATTTTATCCTTCATCTCTTTCTACCTTCAATATTCCTTTAAATGTAAAGGAGACAGTAGTATATTCAGTAGATAGTCCGGTAATTGGTAGTCAGGGTTGGTTTTAGTTGCACAATTGTCACGCAACCCGGTACCACTTACTGTAATTGCTGTGAAAGCTATTCATTAACATTCAGGGCATAATTTAATGTCAACCTTTGTTGTTTGAATAAATACTTGAAATTTTTAACATTGCCTTTTGAATTTAACTGCAAAATTTCATAGTTTGAATAAAGCCTCTTACCTTACTAATCATGAACTTATTGTTAGAAATTATAAGTATTTTATTTTATGTACTAATGTTGCTGGAATCCGTTGATTTAAGTAAAGATTGCGCCGAATCCGCTTTCGGCCAGCAAAACTACTATCATAGCTTTAATACGGTATGTACTAAAAAGCAACTTCTTACTATTATGGAAAAATGTAATGTGCAACTTTAAAAATCGGTGGCAGTATCTCAAATTTGCTTAACGGTACCTCCAAGGAACACTACACCAACTTTATTTTTAGTGATTTTCTGTTATTTCTGTAAACAGCCATATTTATTTACTAATATTTAAAAAAATAAAGAAACAAAAGACAAAATTCGAAAAAAATTTTGTGAGAAAAAGAAACAAAATAAAAACGGAACAGGTCCAAAAATTGGCTAAGTGTTCATTGGAGGTATCGATAAGATATTTGATGAATAAGTTAAATAAATTATAAGTTAAATAATAAGCACGAAGCTTTTTTTACGTTCGCGAACGACGCTTCTATTTATATATAGTATTCATATAATTAATAAATAAACGATTCAACTAAGAAAAGTCCGAGAACATTAATTATTTACAAATACTGAGTGATGTCGTGCGGCACGCAACGCGTTCTTCATTCGGATGGCCGCCTGTGACGTCGATTTCGTCTATAATACAATCAACCATGCGATTTTGCAGATTTAGAATGTAGTTATTTATCATCATAACAACTATAAGGACACTGAAAGGAATATAGGAAAGTCCACCAAATATGTGCCAAAACTAGGATGCTTATAGCTTCTAACGCAGAGGCTCCCAAACTTTTTTGCCTCGTAGGCCACGTGCTGTTTTTTCAGTTTTGCGTAAACCGCCTTTATAAATGGAGATTGTTTTACAAACAACTTCAAATGTGTTTTTGACAACTGACAGTGCTACTCACTTTGATAAGTTTAACAGTGTACTAATTTATTGTTCCGTGTTGTGAGCATTACTGTGTTTCGGTTTCACAGGGAAAAGGTGCTGGTGAAATTACAGGCACATTGTCTTGTCTACTTATGTTTTAAGTAGAGACGGGAGCAGTGCCAGTTCCTCAGATCTTTGCAATTTAATGTTTTGAGTTACCACCAGGCACATGACTTGTTCGTCCCGTTCCTTGGTATCATAAAAAAAAAACTAATAAACCTTTAAAACGGAACATCCATAATACATTTATACATAATTCTTTTCGCAGCAGTAGAGCTCCTTGTGAAAGAATTCGTCTAGGGGCCTTACCATGAACTCTTATTACAGTTCAATGTAAGTTCGTAACGACAAAAAAGCGGGATGGTGATATATATACACTTCATGTAGCGCTGTCTCACAACAATTCATTTTAGGTCCTAAACTGAATCGTATTATGAGTTCATGGTAAGGCCCCAGGGCTGTACTGTCACCTTACCTATTTGTGCCACCAAGCAGTAATATCCGGTTTTGAAAGGTAAGGGTGCTGGTGAAATTACAGGCAAACGGGACACGGTCAACCCGTGACCATGGAGCGTGCAACCGTTCCGAAATATCGGGAAAATAAAAAGAAGTCGTACCGTGGTAAGAAACCTGATACTAGTGATAATCATTTAGTGAATAACCACGAAAGTCTTAAAATCTATATTGTCAAATTATGTCTCAGGGTGACAGGCGCAATGGCAGTACCCCTCAGAGCTTTACGCTTTAAATTACGCGTTATGGACAGGTGTGTAGCTTACCATCAAGCGCACATTTTGTTCGTTATATTTGGTATTATAAAAAAGCTAATAAAAAACGGAACATCCAAAATACATAAAAAGAACACTAGGGTACAGCCGATAAATAACATTGTCTATACCTATTATTTCAATAATAGTCTGCATTTATTCAAAAAGTTAAACGTTCAAAAACTGAGTCACGAAAGTGCATTGTACCAAGGTCTCTGCTAATGGTAATAATGTCATTGCTCAACAGAAAATGTACCTTTAGCAGGTATTTTGTATTAATTTAATGTTCGTGCGTTAAAACCTCGAAATATACGTCAACGATGACGTCACGAGTTACGAAATTTACTGATAAATAATTTTCAACTGGCTGAACGGTTACCATGCCGGTCTGCCAGGCAGAGGTCCCGCGTTCGATTCCTGGGCCGGGAGAGATATTTGCATGACCTACATTTATTTCTCTCGTGAGTTTGGGTGTAATGCGTGGTCATCTACGTGTGTGTCCATGGCACCCGCGATACAGGGTTTCCCTAGAGCGGGGCTATGAGTATTAGTGCGTTATTTATAACTTTTTTATAAAAAAACCGACCTGAAAAGTTCGTGGAATTACATTTATTTGCCAAGTATTATTGAAATCGGTCACCGGAAAGTGCGCGAAACAGGATTCATCCCCTAGGTTGCCACCCTTAAAGGTGGAATATTTTTCTTAAATTTAAATGAGACCTTACTGAGGTATCCAAGAAAAAAGAATCGTGAAAATGGGTTCACAAATGCCGAAGTAATCGCGTAACAAACACACAAAAAAAAAATACAGTCGAATTGAAAACCTCCTCCTTTTTGATGTCGGTTCATTATTATTTTAGATAAAATTACAAACAGTCTATAGGTACAACACATAAGTAAACGGTTGTAGCAATCAGCAAACTTTAGATAAACACCGGTTTCAACTAGTTAAAAAGCATTTACATTTTATGTAAATAAATGTACTAATTAAGACATTCAAGACTTGAACCTGCATCTATATGCCAAACTGGGAACCCAGTTTGGCATAGGTACAGACGCAGGTTGAACCCAGTCAGATCGAAGGATTTTCTCTTTGTATTAACAATTATAACCAAACCAATGGAGATAATAGTTAGCCTATAATAATAGTCCCACTGCTGGGCCCAAGCCTCCTTCCACAATGCGAGGGCTTGGGCTGTAGTACCCACACGGGCCAACTGCTTCCGTGGCCGAACGGATACCATGCCGGACTGCCACACAGAGGTGCCAGGTTCGATTCCCGGGCCGGGAGAAACACTGGCCTAACCTATTTAACCTATATTACAATTCAAATTATGTTTGATTCATCGTTCAAGACAAAGTTGAAAGAAATAAATCTCCAAACACTGCCAAATCTTGTAATTAACTTTATATATATATATATATATATATATATATATATATATATATTACTTTACTATACGTATAGTAAAGTAAAAAATAAAAAAAATAAGAAATAAAATAGGTTTTATTTGACATGCAAAATACATAAATTTCAAACATAACAAGAAGTCAAAGGTTGTTATAATAAAGATTCGCCTTCCAAATACGTTGCTGTTGAATACAAGAGTTTAGCCAATGCTAAATTAAAATGTATTAAAGCTGAAATAGTAATCAGTTTGAATTCGATCACTCGAAGAAGAAAGTCACGCGGAAAAGTTAAGCCACCCCAGGGTTTTAAAATTTACGACCCAATTAGAATTCATTTGCGTGACTTTTTTCTTTTGTTTCATTCAAATTGTAAAAAAGTAAATGATATTCGTCCTTTCCTCGCATTTGAACGTTTGACCTTGTGTGCTTTAACCTAATTGCGGTAAACTGTTAACAACGATTTGCCTGTAAATCGGTCGGTGAAATTATTTCCGGTTAGAAAAGATTGAATTTCTGAAACGCACGAAACGAAGTATACGTACCTAAGTGAATAAAGAACAAAAAACAGAAAAAGTATAATATATTGGTAATTTTTCGAACAGCTTATGTTCTTCATAACACCAGAACAAGAAATGCTAGCATGCCTGAAGACCAAATATTGTGCCAACAGACCGATCTTACTGCGAATTCCCAACTTGTTTTGAAACAACGAAATTCTAGATAGAATTTAATTGTAAACAAACCTACGTTTTGGGCCGTTTACGGTCCCATGGTCACGGTTGATTGGTACATGGGACTTGTAAAGGGGCCGAAACGTTGGTTTGCTTGAAAAACAAATATAAGCGATTTAAATCTGCAAAAATAGTTTCATTCCTTTGTGTAACAATCGCGAAAACCTAAGAACTCGGTAAATAAAAATGAAAGTTAATAAAACATAAAAGCGCTTTTAGGGGAATGTCGATCTTGTTTCGCTGATACAAGACATATAATGCATAATAACTCGTTTTCGCTAATAATGTCGATTACTTTAGTTAAATAAGAGCAATGTTACTATTTAACAACCGAATTCGAATTATATGCATAATGGTGTGAGGTACAAAATTAAATTATAGGCACGTGGAACTTGCCAACTTGTGTCTCAAGGTGACAGTCATAGTGGCAGTGTAGTGAAATCTTTGCGATTTACCATGGACGTGGTACCATAAAAAAATGTGAAACATGAAATTTTTATTTTATATTCCAACAATTAAACAATCAGACAATTCAAGAAGCTTCAATAGTAAATTAATTATTAGTGTGTCGATTTATACACTATGATAAAAAAAGATTAGAACTGTTTCAAAAATAATGGTAGTTATTCTTAAATTCATCATTATCGCAAAGTGTGCTTGATAAAGAACCTAAAGCAGATGAGATTCCTTATTTCGTCTTAGTACTAAATTTGTATTGAATTCATATTCAATTATTTTTTGTGAAATCACTCCACTAGTTTGTTATAATTATTAATACAAAATTTAATAAAAGTTAATGGCGACATCTCTAGTTGGTAGCTGTAAAGATATCTGAGTGACGAAAATCTTTCATAGATTTCTCATAGATGGCGCTACGGCTAAAAAGTCGTTAAAAAACCAAACCTAAAGATCCTAGAACCAAGCATATAGAAAAATTCTTGAGGTCCGCTGGTTCGTTCCGTGTCTTAGTCGGCATAGCGTCTGGCGCGGTTTGCTAGAAGACGTCGGTTTGAATCCGGTCGGATCGAAGCATATTTTCTAAGTGTTCGATCTTTGTATTAATAATTATCATTATAACTTTTTAATAAACACCGACATCAAAATCTCTTTAACGATAACCTAAACGCATATGAATTGTCTCATCAAACCGAATCGAATGACCCCAAACACAAGGTAGTTGCTGTACACTGTTGAGAATTTTCTCATCTGCCATTTCCATCATTAGATTAGCTCTAGGTCACCATAACATTTTATTTTCATTAGAATTACATTAACGTGCCAACTTTTATTGAAATCGGTTGGAAGGACTAGATTCGTCGCCTAATTTGCCACCTCTAGATATTTATAATATTTTGTTCAAATGAGAATGGGAGCACTACTGTGGCACGCCCATCCTAACACAAAAAGAATCATCGATCGGTTAACAAATGTCGGAGTAATCGTGTAACGTACACACAAATAATCCCAGTACAGATTACTAAAAAACTGGCCTTTAAAGTTCGTGGAATCACATCTATTTGGCAAGTTTTATTGAAATCGGGTACCGGAAAGTGTGCGAAACAGGCCCTAGCTTGCCGCCGTTAGAGGTGGAATATTTTCTTCAAATTGAAATGGGACCACTACTGGGTACCCTCTTTCCAACAAAAATAGAATCATCAAAATCGTTTCACAAGAGTTATTGCGTAACATACATAAAAAGAAAAAATCACAGGCGACTTGAGAACCTCCTCCTCTTTTGAAGTAGGTTTGAAAACAGTTAAATTGCCTCACAATAGATAACAAACCTCCCCCAGATGTAATCTGAAAATATACTAAAGGTTTCATACCTTTAGTATATTTTCAGATTACATCTTTAACACAGAACAGAACAAAACGCGTTGAAAACAACAAAGCGGACTTTTACGCACACGTTATGAGATACATCGATACAATATTTACCTAAAATCGTAAATAGATCCGTAGATACGTCGCATACACCGCAAGAGCCGGGATAAATTGTCTTTGCGACATATGGAGCCTCCCTTGGGAATGTGGTTCATAAACTGTAAATAAAAAATATTTTTATTCAATTTATAAAAAACGATTTAGCGCTTCATATAAGGGAGGTGCCAGGTTCGATTTTTTTTGACAAATTTAATAAATTTCCTAAATTGTCGGTTATAATAATTTTTTCTGGTATAGACTTTAGTAGCAGTAGAGCTCCGTGTTGTAGAGTTCGTCCAGGAAAGTATTGCAACCCTACCTATTTCTGCCGCCAAGCAGTAATGTGAGCATTACTGCGTTCCAGTTTTTAAGGATAAGAATGAGACTTTTCAACCTATGGCTCAAGGTGACGGGCACAGTGGCCCGCCACTCAGATCTTTGAGATTTAAAGCTCTGAGTGGTACTGCAAATGTTATGGACAGGCGTGTTGCTTACCATCAGGTGTACGACTTATTCATCTCATCACTTAGGATCACAAAAAAAAACAGGGAACTCCTAGTTCGAGTCCAGGTAATTGTTATGAATATTTCGCACATTTATATTATTATAATTATTTCGCACCCTTTAATCTGTAATCTGCAAAATTACAAGTTTTCCGAAGAGAGGCTTAAATATTCTACGAATTAAATTACTTAATCACATGTTTTACTCGTTAGGTCGATATTTTACATTGCAAATAATCTATAATACTTTATTTTTCTGAAACAAATTCTATGAATACGATTCTGAAATTCCCCATCAATATTATAATTATATCGAATCCACCCCAAGTACCAAGTAGTTCGGTGAATGGCAGATAACGCTCCTCGCGTCACGCAGGATGCTAATACGTATTTAGGACACGAATTCATTCAATAACTTTACTTGTGATTCGATTTTGTAGCCGTAATTCTGACAAAAGAATAGAATTTTTGTTACGCCGCAATTCACATTATTGAGATGACAAAGCGAGTTTTGTATCCGATTAATATATTCGTATTATTTTATTATCAAAAGAATAGAATATAATTTTATTTAGAAATATGTTAATTAGATCTTTCTGGAAACTCGTCCTTTATTTACTCAATTCACTCACATTTAAGTAAATATCATCCTATGTTTTCTTAGAAGGTTCTGCAAAATCTCTTTAAATACATTTTTTAGCATCAGTTACATGGCGTAGAAATGATAATTTACACATTAGTTTTTACACACACGTATAAAAAATTAAATATTTACTAACAATACCGATAAAGCGATTCAAGCTAATCTTAAACATACGCAATTAGAACGGGCTACTGAAAACCAACATCAAAGTTCTAAAACTTTTTAACCTGCCAGTCTCCTAGAGCCTTGTAACAAGCAGCAGGGAACGCGCTTGTCCGCCACCAAAGATTCCATTTATTCTCCTCTCCGGTATTGTAACCCTGGTACACTCGCCATCCTCGCTCTGCGCAAACCTTGAACAATACTTACAATTTTTAATACAAAGATCGAACACTCAGAAAAAATTCCTTCGATCCGGCCGGATTCGAACCGACGTCTTCTACGTATACGTCTTCGACGTCTTCTTGGAGTAATTTCACAAAAAATAATTGAATATCAATTCAATAAAAATTTTAAATACTTACAATTATTATCAAAAATACGTAATTACAACTGATTAATATGTATTAAAGAAAACGATTTTTTAAAATCTGTTTCCAAATATAAAGAAATTACGAGTCGTGGAAAAGTTTTGCGGTTTGATGTTCAAAAGTGTAAGTTCATTTCTTACCTTGACAAGAAGGCTAGGCCCCGATCCGTTGTCATTCAGTCGGTAAACAAAAGGCTCGTCGCTAGCGAAGCCGTCCTCCATGTTTCTCTATAACATTTCATAACTTTACTAACATGACATAAAATTTTGTTAACAACACTTATGTACCAAACAAACTAACGTTAGAGTCGTCATATCAGCTGGATGTGATTCGTCATTTGGTGAGTGGATGAATCGAAAACACGTGAACAATCGCATGTCAGCTCATCATAGCAATCGTAATTTTTGTTCGTAGATGGTTCGTAGCACTTTTGCGGGGCGAGCGTCTACCCCTGATGCCTTCCCGCCCTCTACTAACCGGCGCACATTGCAAGCATCAAAGCTAAAGCAACGGGAGTGATTTATAGCCGGGATTCCGTGACGCTCACGCTTTCCGTAAAAAGCCACGTAACGAGAATGCATTTTCGTGAAAACTAATCACAGCTTTCTATTTATATCGTCAGACAGCCAAATGGTTGAAAGAAACATTTATAAATGACTTTTGTCCCTGACCCTGAAATAGGTTACATTTTTAACATCGCATTATGAATCGGAATGTTACGCCGGGGTAGACATATGCAAATGAATCTCGTTGTAGTCGCTCACTTTACTAATCTCGAGGCTTATTATCTAACATTGGATATTTTTCTCTACACAATTCAGCGATTATTTAACTAACAGTTCGTAAGCGTCTAAACAAATCAAATTACCGCAATTCAATTTTCGTGTGGCGATTGTGAAGTTTGACAGAAGTTACTTGTAACCCACTTTTCTAAAAATGCTGTTTTGCGTGTCTTCGATGATAAATGTTCGTATTACCATAAGGGACTTCTTGAAAAATCCATCGTGACCGACATCGGTAAATGCTTCGGGAGGAATCAGTTATGTACAATAAAACACAATGTTTTGAATACGCAATAAAAGGTTTAAGTTATTGTCTCATTTTTTATTCAGTCACGGCGACGAGTTTAGTGTACATTTAAACCAATGGCATTTATTTGTTTTATAATGTATTCAAGCTATTTAGAGATACATACAGGTTCTATTGTACCTACTAACAGCTTCGGTACCTATCTAGAAAATAGGGAGTGTGCTGTACGGAAAACCAGAAAAAGTCCGTGCAAACGGGCTGATTTGGGTCAGGACCAGACTAAGTAGGTGCGGGCTTGCTTGCACAGGTTATTGTGGCCTTCCCGTAGTAAAACCAAGAGGTTGATAGGGAGGGGCACTATAAAGTAAACTTATTTGTATAGAAAAGGTATGGGAGCTGTACCTTCCAACACCACTTGTGCCTTTAAACTTTGTTTATGTGTACTTCTATTTCACACATACACACACTCACGCACACACACTAACACAGATACACGCGCTCGCGTACAAATATGGGTGATTTTCTTAAAAGTCATAAATACAAAACCAGTCTGAATGTACACACAAGCACAATACGCGTCCGGAGTCCGGACACGTAGTTACTAGTTATATTTAATTAACATAAATAATTAATATAATACATACAAAAATGATTACTGTACATTAAAAATAAATTACAAAGCAGCAAAACGACAATGAAACTAAAAATAACGTGGAATCTCTGTATAGCCTACAATTTGCGGAACGTAATAAATGCGCAGGACGCACAGTAGCTAATAGGTTTTATCATTTTAACCGACAACAAAAAAGTACTTAAAAACTTGACTGTGTGTAACATGTTATTAAGTTAAATTTACGATGCATAATATTATTTTATTTACGAACACCCTATCTACATTAATTAAAGTACTTTCCCTCCGAATAGCCCCGTGAGACAACCTGTATATTATGTAACAATGGTGCTCTGGAAACACCATTGCTATATAATAATAGTTAGTTATTAGTTATAGAGAAAAAAAAATAGTTTAGATGTTGCTGTTAATAATGAAAAAGATCTAAAATTGTGCATAATTGACTTTTTTTTAAAAGTACGCGATAATACACCGGAGTTCAACTCTGATCAATTCTGTGCACTCCGTGGAAAGTGTACTAACTCGATTTTTTTTATTTACATAAAATCAACTAGAAGCTAAACTGAATACTCTAAAACTCTACCTGGTTAAATATTATATCGAGAATGAAGCGACGAAATATATTAGATGATCAAACGAACTTCTTGAAGTGAAGTTCGATCACTATTATGTGAATCGCTTCATTCGAAGATATAATCAACACCCTCCCTCCCTTGACAATCGTCATATCAGAAGTAAAGATTCTGAAACTCCCAAATTAGTTTTGCTTCCCACTCAAAAAGGAATGGGGATAGAAAATGGTGGTTGATGCCTGGTAAAGAAAGTCAACGTCAAAACTTTTTTTTCTCTAAAAAGCGTGCAGTGTTGCCTAGGAAGTTAAGGAAACTACCTGGTTAAATATTATATCTTCGAATGAAGTGACTCACATAATAGTGATGCAAACTTCACTTCAAGAAGTTCGTTTGATCATCTATTATTTGACGTTGACTTGCACATATTCAATTTCGTATTTCATACCTACATTCTAAGTGTAAAGAAATATAACTTCAATCATATTATTTAATCCATATGCATGTGTATGATTTCTTGTAATGATCTTAATAAAAAGACGACTGAAATCTATATATATATATATATATGTATATATATAATAATTCCATTTATTTTAAAATTATTATTCACGAAGTCACTAACGCGCTTTCCCTCTGTGTAAATTGATGCAAGTTGTTGTAAATCGCCTAAAACTAGCACGTTTTAATGACAAATTACAATTAGCTTTTATGCTTTCCCGTTGAGAATGTGCAAAGTTAAATGAAATTATTGATAAACCGTTCTATTGACATTGAAATTTAGTTCTAGGAAAAGTAATTATTCCTCCATTCCACAACAAAAATAATAATAACTCTTTTATAAAGAAATCGGTTACCGGAAAGTGCGCAAAACCGGATTCATCCCCTAGTTTGTCACTTTTATGTTTTACTTACTTACTTTTATGTTGGTGGAATATTTTCTTCAAATTTAAATGGGACCTTACTGAGATACCCTATATCCAACAAAGAAAGAATCATTAAAATTCAGGTTCACAAATGCCAAAAGTAATCGCGTAACATACACACATAAAAAATACAGTCGATTTGAGAACGTCCTCCTTTTTTGATGTCGTTTAAAAATGATGAGCATTCAAAATATTAAATTTTTGAACCATTTTTTCATTAACACTAGTCTCTGACTCTTCACTGAAGGTACAGAATGAAATTAATTAATACGTGCATGTACTGTAATCTTGCATTTATATTGTGAAACATACTTAGAAAGTGGTAGATATTGAGGAAAGAATTTATAAAAACCATTATTTTTATACTTAAACATATTTATTACTAAAGCGTATTTATTAATCTAAATGTATAGATTTATATGACCATCGCCAGGATAGTTCGTGCATTAGTCATTTACCATTCCGTTTAAAATTTCGATTTTGTTCTATTATTACATTTAATATTACAAAATTGAAGAGCATTATAGACATACAATTTTAAAAGTACACGATAACAACATTAATTTATTTAACGGGTCTAATTCTTTGATAACAGTTTTTGTATCAAATTATCAAATGCAAATGCAAAACAAAACTTCGACTACTAATAAATTTATATAAAATCTGCCGTACGATAATAATCAACCAATGGTATTCTATCCTCTATGATAAAAGCCTTTCAATGTTACTACGGTATCTTAAGAGCCGCGTGCATTGCAATCTGAAGTCTTTGGCACTCTTCTTTCTAAGGCGACTTGGTAGTCATCAACGGCCTTCATCATTATTTGGAGTTTCACTTTGATAAAAGGATTTCGAAGGGTTCCCTCTTTACCCACTATTCGATACCTCCGTAGAATTGTAGACAATGCTATCTTCATAGACATTAGAGCGTATTGGTAACCTAAAATAAAATTAAAACCTAGCCGTTATTAAATATAGGAACCTGTACATCCAAACCAATATGATACTTTATACTTTCATATTGGTTTGGACGTAGTTAGCTAGATGAGTAAAAGGTTAATTTCTTTTTCCTGTTTTTTTAAACAAAACATGAATATAGTATGAACCATAACTAATTAGTTGTCCAAAAAGTAAACAAAGAAATGTCATAAATGTTATTGTCAAAGTAAGAATGCAGGTGTGCTAAACCTTTTCTTGTTAACGGAATTGGAAAAAGAGGTTCTCATTTTTTACAATTTTACAACGGAGACAAGAAAACATTCAAGTCCGAGATAATGGACACGACAAAATGACGGCTCAAAAAATATTTTTGATATTTAAAACATAGTCTTTTATTGTAACTATTGTATTATAGGAAATTTTGTATTTTTTTATACAAATGTAAGTGCGCGTTTGACCTCCATCTCACCTGATGAAAAGTGACGATGAGGTCCCTTAGTTTAGATTTTGGGCATCTTTGGAGATTATGATTCACAATTTAGTATATCAATTTCTTACGGCACTAAATTAATACAATAGTACTATAATAATTTCAACTACGATGTTGTTAAAGTAGAAGAATCATTAGATTATTACCAAGGGTCAAGTAAGAGTTTATATTATATATTAAATGTAGTTGGATCACCATCCACCGTACCAGTACGAGCACCAGCACGTCACCACGTACTTAAACTGTTGTACTTAAATTGAGTAAAATTTTTTATATCAACGATAAAGTTAATGATTCAACGTTCAATTTCGTACAAAAAATCTTCAGAGTAATTGCAGAATTACTGCGTAAACCAAAATGATTGTTTTCCTTACCAACACAGTTTCTGGGACCGTTACTAAACGGCATAAAACTGCAAGAATGTTCAAAGTTGAATCGTTCTGGCAAGAAGCGGTCAGGATCGAACTTTTCAGCGTCTGGACCCCAGTATTTGGGATCCCTATGGATTCCCCAGATGGACACTATTATTCCTGATCCAGCAGGGAGGACGTAACCAGAGGCTGAAAAGTCATAATTTTCATGAATATGTATATTTTCAATAAAAAAAACTGTTTAACAATAGGCTCATGAAAGCAGAACTGATAAATAAAAACTGAAGAATATAAAAGTACTTCATTGACTATTTTTAGAGAGTGTAGAGTATGAGAAAATGTAATTAAAACAAAAGAGAATTTATAGTATTTGCAGGATTGCCAGTTTACGTCAAATTTTAAATAGTCATGTAGTTGTTGTCGACAGTTTTATCTTTCTTTATTTCTATTTTGTCAGTTGACCTATCAGTATCTAAAGCAAGGTTTATTCATATATATTTCAATAAAGACATGCGCATTTGATTATCTATACTAAATATGTCTCCTCTTGTATATACAAGATGTCTAGTCTATTATATTATAGATGTTGTGTATGTATTAACATATGAACCTGTGCCCAGCAGTTGGACGAATAATAGACCAATGTGATTAAAATGAAGCAAATTCGGCAATTTATTGCATAAATATAATCAACATACTGTCGATAGTCGACACAATATTAACGACTGCAATCACTAGCTGCTTGCAAGCGCTACAGGCTATTTCTCCCACTTCAGAAATGACATACTATGCAAATGTAATATAAATAATAAACGTAGTAATAGTAAACGCAGCCCCGAGCCTATGAATCAAAAGAATAAATATTTTATGACTTTTTTTACTTACACAGTTTAATATCTTTCAAAACTTTCCTAGCAATGAAAGGCACCGGAGGATACAACCTAAGCGACTCCTTAACAACTCTTTCCAAATATTTCAATTTCGAAATATCTTCTTTTACCAATGGTCTATCTGAATCACCGAAAACGTCGCATAATCTGTAAAAGATATCCTATGTTGAAAACAGAAGCGAAATCAAGGGAAACGTGGCAAAATAACCAAGGAACTTTGAAAACTGATTAATGAATTAGATTATGCTTTAGATTTACAGTTTATACTTGATTACAAAAGGGTGCAGTAATTGTAGTCGTAGTACCTATATGTTATATATACACAACACGTGTGTCGATTTTATATTAATGTCTATCTTTTTTTACCAATGCTCTGTTGAAACTCCAAAGGAAATGTGAAAAAGAACTTCTTGGTTATTTTATCACATTTTCCTCTTATAAAATCTTTGCGAAATACTTAAAGAATTAAAATGTACCCTTGATTTACAGTTTATACTTGATATTCAAAGTGATCGGTAATTACTGTTGCAGACTACATATACAATATTATGTTGACTTTATAATGATAACCTAGTCAATTCGTGGTGATTGGCTATGAAGTTGGAAAATTGTTTCTTTGTGGTATATTCAAGTTTTGTAGCGGATCAGCTTAACAAATTGAGATAATTGGTTTTGGAAAACTCGTTAGAAAATTTGGAAAATGGAAAATTAGGTAACCGTGGAATCTTCCTACGTGAATTGTCCCGAATGCATGTAATAACAATTTGAAAGCGTATTTCGAGTTTTTAAGTTTTTTTTATTTTTACCATGAAGTTCACATAACGTGGGCACTCAGTTGTGCTGTTTCATTACTTTATATAGAAAGTCAAAGTATGCATGTGAACTTAGAAAATAAAATATCTCTAACTTCTTTTTATGTAAAAATTTTAGGCAAACGTGCAGATTAGCCACTTGATGGGACATAGTCATCATCGCCCATGGACATATGCAACATTAGAGGCCCTACCTATGTCATTCTTTGAGAGCGTTGACACGCTTTTTAAAGAACCAAATGTCATAGCGAAAGGAAATACTGTCGGAAAGTACAATGTCAGGCAACAATGATGTGGGTTTTAATCCTTTAACGTTAGGTGCGTTGGTGGGAACATGACCGTGGCACCAGTTCTAAAATTTTAATTAAACCGTAGTAGTAAGTATCTTTCTACTGATATTTATTCATTACTTACTCTTGATGAACTTTCTCCTGAATCTCAGGGTACTTTCCCAGTAGCACGAGCGTGTACCCTATAGAGACGGCCGATGTATCTGTACCAGCTACAGTGAGTGTAAGAACTTCCTCTCTTAGTTCTACGTTTGTGAACCCTTTCTCTCCGCCAGAAAGAGTTATTAACAAATCTAAGAATGAGTTCCTTTTGTAACTGTCAAAATCTGTGAAAATATATTCAAATTTATACTTTATTACAATTCTCATCTTAATACAAATCCAAATTCTACAAATCACACTTTAAGTGCCTACTGTTTTCCTTCTTATATTTTTTAAATATGAAATATAATTGGAACACATAAAACATTGTCACCCACGGCATCGTGCCTGCTGGTCACAAGTCTACTTTCTTACTGGCAATTATGTTTAATTATACTTTAACAACAACAAGGAAAGTAACAACTTTCACTCAAAAGTTATGCTAAATAATAAAACCATACTATTACAATTTACCTACTTTTTACAATACAATTTTGAGAATTATTCTTAGATCCTGTTTTAATGACCTTGACTTTGTAAGCGTTCTAGTTAAATGGATTCAATATCCTTTACTTTATTGATTTCTACTTGAAAAAGTATAGACCTAATTCAATATCAAAACAAAAAGGAAGAACATGCCTGTAACACTGGTGAAAAGAATCTCTAGTGTAATGTAATTTCTCGGAAGATGTATGCAATGCATGATGTCAAGAGACAGGGCCTTCTTTTTTTTTCTTTTCCAGGTCGAGAGTTAAAACAATTTGTTTTTTATACTTATATAGAATATTTCAGTACAATATTGTTGTAGTTGTATTATGTTAGGGGGGGAGGAGTGTAGCGTATCCAAATTAAAGTGTAGGTTTCACCGCACACACGTGCTTTCACACTCTCTCGCGTCCTGTGGTGTCATCATATTGTGTAGTTCAAAAAAGTTTGCATTAATTAATTGCAACTTCTCTAATTACCAAGACAATATCTTGTATGTTTTTCTACGTAAAATAATACTGATACGTACTGAATCGAAGATACGAAGAACCAGTATAATGCACAGGAATATTTCCGATTCGTATTTATATTTAATAAAGTGTCAACTTCGTAAATCTGTGCGAATAAAATACCATTAACTTTTTAATGTTCAAAATAACTTTACAGGAACGAATTATTCGGAAATAGAGGTTAATTTACGACACAAGTGTCAATTACTTAAAAGAATGTGTTAACCTTGCATGTAATTTTGTTTATATTTACGAAGAAATGATTTTCTTTTTAAGTGGACCGTGTCCGTATGGTTACAATGCTGGTCTGCCACCCAGAGGTCCCGGGTTCGATTCATGGACCGGGAGAAATACCTGTATGGCCTACATTTATTTCCCTCGTGAGTTTGGGTGTAATTTGTGATTGTCTATTTGAGTGTCCACCGTATCCGCGACGCAGGGTTTTCCTAGTGCAGAGCTATGTGCAAAACGAAAAAAAATTTTTTATGTAATTTTTATTTAAAAAAAATTATTATGTAATCGCTACATTTGATTGAAATTTATTGCTTTATTTAAGCCTAAGAATACTTACCAAAATCTTTTTTGTTCTCTGATTCCGATTTGCTTTCATGTTTTGTCTTAATTTCTTCACGTTTTTTCGTGATTACCTTGAAAATAAGTTACCATTATTACATAGAAAACCATATTCCCGCATATCCCACTGCTTTTTTACACATTTCCTCTAAGAGCCTTTGTCCGCCATGCTAGACCAATGCGGGTTGGAGATTGCACATGTCTTGTAAGGGTTTTAAACCAATATGCTCTTTTATCGTCGTGATGATATTTTATAAGATAAGGATTTTGCGGACTTGTTTCAAGAATAAACAACACAAAATAAGTAAGTGTAAAGCTGAACGAACCAATGGTTTGCATGTTTGCGTCTATATAATACTTGTTAGTTCTTTTCAATCACAATTTAAAATTCATAACTGAATATTAAACAAGATAGCGTATCTATAACAAACAGAACTAGATCGTATCTTTAACGTTCGACTATTGCTATAGAATAGATCTAGTGCTATTTGTTAATGATGTCTCACCTGATCTACGAACTCATGCATAATGTTTTTATTCTTCTCGTGCGTCGCGTACTGAGGCATAAACTTATACAACCAGTTGGGTTGCAACCACAAGCAGAAAAACCTCTCGCTCACCAAATGTAACAATTTGTTAATTGCTTGCAGAAACAGGGAATTCGGGTTTTCTTGTGCGTGCAATTTTACGCCCATTGCTGTTTCTGTGAGAGACATTGCATTATACCTATTTGCTTGGTGAAAGAGAATTTAGATAGTCGATTAGGGAATCTTTATTTACTTATATTACTTAAAGTTAAAAGGTATCAATGTTTCTATGACGATGTGACCAAACAATTTCGAATAAGAAACTAAATTGCAAAAATTTACGTTACCCATGTTAGACAGACTGCCATAAACATTATAGAACCTTGTATAATACAATTGTAATTTTAGGTATAATTTCAGACGCTAAATTAAAATGGGATCCATAAATTATCTACACCTCAGCTTTACAGTGTACGCGATCAAAAAAATACGAAACTTTCAGATGTTGAAACCGTGGTTTATTTAGTTCAGATAATTTCACAGTTTTGCTTTGCGGTAATGTCGACGGCCATAATTCTATAATAAGATTCCGGTTGATATTTCAAATTTTGTCATTTTTTTTATATATAAAACAGTAGTCAAACAAAAACTTTATATTTATATACTTCTGCGTACTTGGATGACAAAAATTGTTTGATAGTGACCTGATTAGCTCTTGTAACTCTTAGTTACGATCTATATTTGAAAAAAAAATATTGTGAATGATTAATATGTAAGGAATGTTTTAAAAAGCGCAACCTTACGAATGAGTAGCAAATTTTAATCAATGTTACGATTTCAAGTGTAAATTATATACCATGAAACAAAGACATATTTTTTGGGTTAGAGCTATTTATGCTCTTCGTTTAAACCGTTTCAGTAGACGTAGGCGGCCTGCGAACACACATGACAAATTCTCATCATTGTCAACTCGTTATATGTTCCACTGCTAAACACGGATCTCCTGTCCGCCACGTTGTTCTCACATGAAATCTGGACTTCATGATTTTGGACTTCACACGTTTTTCAAGGATCGAAAGAAGAAGGAAGGAGGAAGGAGGATAGTTTGTTAGTAATTTAGACTAGTTCTTCGGGCTAGTGCCGGAGATGCCAGTCGCAGTGTTCTACGACAATGTTCGGACATTACATGACATAGCTTCCAACTTAAAGGGCAACTCACGTGTCCCACGCGTTTCCTCGCTTCAGGCCCTCAACTAGACTGTAGACAAGAATCAGACAAGAACCAGATTTATTTTAGTAGCAGTAGTGCTCCTTGTGAAAAAGCTTGTCCAGGGAAGTACTGCCACCTTAATTTTTGCCGCCAACCAGTAATGTGAGCATTACTGCGTTCCGGTTTTGACTGGTAAGGGTGCTGGTAAAATTACAGACACATAGGGCTTGTCAACTTACGTCTCAAGGTGATGGGTGCAGTGGCAGCGCCGCTTAGATCATTGCGATTTAAAGTTCTGCGTGGCCAGGTGACAGGTGTATCTGTTACCACTAGGCGCATGACTTGTTCGTCCCGTCACTTGATATCATAAAAAAATTGATATCATTGTTTTCATGGTATCTAAATACCTTTTTGTAATGCCAAAAGCTTTATTAAATTTGTTTATGTTAACAAGTCCTTATAACCCAATGTAGCGGGCTTTCTTCGGGACATTTCCTTCTCCATCCAGAAAATAGTATAGTAATATTATAACCATTAGACATTAACATGAAAAACAGGCGGTTCAATGTATAAACACAACTGTAGCATCACTTAGCACAGTATTTATGTTTTTACTCAACCACTAAGAACTATAAATGTCATATAATTGATTTGTGCTTTTTTAAACAAAAGCAAGTTGCAATTATAAATAATAATTAAAGCTATTTTTCTTCCTACACCGGCACTGTTGATTCTGTGTTTCGTTTTAATTGCGGACACGGATTGAAACAATAAGAGAGATATAACAATAATCATTATATTTAGTCACATGCAACAATATACAGGGCGCCTCACGACTATGGCATACGGATAGAAAGTACTTTAAACATTGTGATATTTTACTTCATGGAGACATTATTTTATTATTAAAAATAATACTGCCTTGGAAAAACTTTGAAAAGATGCTTGCCTCATCTGGGATTTCAACCGACCAAATATGAAAAAAAAAACATTCTACATTTTTAAATACCGATTCCATTCCATCGAGACCGAATTCATTTTAAGTAGCATAGTCATATATATATGACTATGCTACTTTACTATACTACGTTTTGTTTGTAATGTAACACATGAACGTTTTGTACCTAAAATAATATACACACATATGTATATAGCACATGATAATATGCATGATACAATCTGGATTATAAAATACTTAGGCAATAATATACGAGCTCTACTTACCACTGACAGAGTCCAAAGTATAACTGCTAAGATATGGCCATATGCTGAACTGGCCTGTTCCGACTCTTGGCTCCAGTCTCTTAACCAGTATCTCGCTTTGTTCAGAAAACACCTCTACAAAATTCTCGATGATTTTTGGACTGAATGCTGGAACTGTGACTTTTCGCCGTCTCCGCCATATTGATACTGTCCAAGGAAACATAAGAGCCTATGAACACGGCGTACTTTATACGCGCCAAAAACGCGCGTCATCTGCGCGTATACGCGCCGCAGACCCACTGCAGTAAATCGATTCAAACACGTGCAGACATCGCGTTGCAAGCAAGAAGCTTATATTCGTCACCTTACTTTCTCAAACTCGTATCTTATAGTATAAAGTTGCTGAAATGCAAAAAATGGATTGTATATACAAATTCATCATCAACTGCCTCCGTGGCCGAACAGTTACCATGCCGGACTGCCACGCAGAGGTTCCAGGTTCGATTCCCGGGTCGGGAGAAATATTAGTATGGCCTACATTTATTTCTCTCGTGAGTTTGGGTGTAATTTTGTGGTTGTGTATGTGTATGTCCATGACACCTGCGACACAGGGTTTCCCTAGTGCGGGGCCATGTTGAGTGTGTGCGTTAAAAAAAAAATTGCAAACTGATTTCACATCACATTTCCTTCACATTCACACATGGTTTTTACCTATTCTTAAAGTAATGCATCTAAATTCATACCATGATAAGCAATTTACAATAAATATAATGTTTTGCCATCTCCTGAATAATCACTCTTCATAAGATACGAGTTTAAGAAAGTAAGTCATCGATATTCCATTGGAGTTTAAGCTTAGAATTTTATGTAGGTAGTTGCTACATTCAAAAAACAAACCGAAATTAACAAACAAAACTAAAATTAAAATCTTTTATCAAAATGCGCGATACGTACGCGTGTTGACGGCGCGTATAAAATACGCCATATCCATAGGCTCTATACTCATTACATAGGATTTTCATGCTCATTAGCCTTCCGAAGCGGATCGTAGGAGAACTAAGTCTCAGCAACCATTACTTATTTAACTTAGATGGAAGTCCCCACGCCACAAGGCTCTTCATCCCCCTCGGCATTGATAGATTGGGAGAAGTTGAAATTTTCCTAAACGAGGTTTGATTTTATGTCATTTCTTTGTATTTTTCAATTAGCCAGCGAAAAAGTAAAGCTAAGTGACTTAGTTAACCTTTGTAATATAGATGAACAGAATCTACATTTTAAAGTCACTTCTTCATAATCATCAGCCAATCGCTGAACACTGCTGGACATCGGCCTCTCCCAATATGCGTCATTTCGCCCGGTCACTTCTTGAGATATAATTTAAACTAAAAACCAACAACCTTTACAACGTCACGAATTAAGGTCTGTAGAGTTGTATTAATGGAGTGCTATTATAAAGTTTTTTATTTTCAATTTTTTTTAGTCAGTTTATAGTACAGTTTTCAGGTATTCGCAATTGCATTTACATTGGAAATTTTATTTTCAGATCTAAATAGCATAGTATATTAATATTTTTTGAAGAGTGTTGAAGGGTGCTGGTGAAATTACAGGTATATGGGATTTGTCCACTTACGTCTCAAGGTGACGGACGCAGTGGCAGTGCCCCTCAGATCCTTGCGATTTAAAGCTCTGAGTGGCATTGCAACTGTTATGGATAGGCGTGTAACTTACCATCAGCCGCACGACTTGTTCGTCCCGTCACTTGGTAATATAAAAAAAAAAGTCAGTCGTGACCAGACCATGAGACGTGTAAAGAGCTTGAGTGTCGATTTACTTATTTTGTTTAAACGCGATTTAGATCCCATATCTATTTCCAATACCTACAGTTGATAAAACACTAAGGCTTAACTCACACTGGCGCAGAGTCGAAGCGTCGCGTCGCGTCCTGTTTTTCAACTACAAAGCCGGACGACGTGCGATGCGAATGCGCGCTTTAGGCTCTACTCATACTGGCGCAGAGTCGAAGCGTCGCGACGCGTCATGTATTTCGCCTATAGTATATCCATCTCCATTTTCCCATTATTAAGGTCCAAATTTGTGTTATGCAAATATGGAAACGACGCTTCGATGCAGCCGAGCGGCTTCGCGCGTCGCCGTGCGTTACTTGAGCGCAGTTAGGCGTCATACGCCGACCACACTGTGATCCGCGCGCACTAATGCGAAGATCGTCGCGCGTTGCCAAGCGTTGTTTTTGAAAAACAGGACGGGACGCGACGCTTCGACTCTGCGCCAGTGTGAGTTGAGCTTTATTGCCTACTAAAGAACCTTACAGTTTTAGTAACTGAAAATGTAATAAAATATTTTAATTAGTAATACAAAGATTAGACGTAGAAGAAGACGAAACCGATAGATTGGTTTACTTCAGCTACTTTAACAGTCTAATGTTCTAACATACGGCATTTTGCTTTGGGGTAATGCCGCCGATATCAATAGAATCTTTATCCTGCAAAAACGTGCGATTAGGGCAATTTACAATCTGGGCCCCAGAATGTCTTTGAGAGATAAGAGGGAGAGAGAGATAATAATAACATTCTTACACTGGCCTCACAGTACATTTATGAAAATGTAATTTATGTTAAAAGGAATGGTAATTTCTTTAAGAAAAATAGTGACAGACATAACATTAATACGAGGAATAAAAATAAACTAGCTGTTCCTGATAGTCGTCTTCACAAAGTCAAAAAATCATTTAAGGGGTATACGTTTCTATAACAAGATTCCGGTTGATATACAAAATTTGCCTTTCACGAGGCTTAAAACTAGTGAAACAAAAACTTTATACTAAAGGTTATACAAGTTCTGCGTACTTGGATGGCAAAAATCCGTGGTAGTAACCCGTTTAGCTCATGGAGGTAGTCTCGATCTCTGGTGTTTCAAAACAAAAAAAATATATTGTAAATGTTGAATGTGTACAAATGTTATTTACAAAGAGCAACCCCTAGAGTTTCTTGCTCATTCTTCTCAGGGGAATCTGCCTTACGAATGAGCGGTAGAGTTTAACCATTGTGACGATTTCAAGTGTAATAATGCTTACCTATGAAATAAAGATTATTTTGAATTTTTAATTTTGAATAGAAGTCTTAGCGTCAGGCCCCGTATGCTGATGCCGCTTGTTCGAATCCAACCGGATCGAAGAGTTTTTTCTTAGTATTCAATCTTTGCATTAATAATTATAACAAACAAGTGGAATAATTTCCCAAAAAAAATTAAATATTATGGTAAAACATCGTGATATTCAATAAACTTAATATTGGTAATGAAACAGTGTTACTTAAGTATTAGGGGTTAAAGTATGAAATTGCCGTTTTATTGCAATAGGTTCTTTGAATTTTCATAGAATCTTCATGGTTTGAGGTTTTCGAATGAAACTTTTTTCAAATGGTTTCTGTGATTTTTTTTTTTTGAAATTTGAAACATTTGAATATCGACTTTCAATTGTTTTTGTTATTCAATTTAGACAAGAAAGATGGATACTGCGAAAATTCGAGTGATTTTTGAATACGAGTTCCGACGCGGAACTAACGCGGCAGAAACAGCCCGCAATATCAATGCTGCGTTTGGAGAGGGGTCTACTAATGAACGCACCGTGCGATTTTGGTTTAAACGCTTTCGTGATGGAAATTTCGACTTAAAGAACGAGCCACGAGGAAGACCGCCCACACAGGTGAATAACGATGAATTAAGAGAGATAGTGGAAGCCGATCCTAGTCAAACTACCCAGGAATTAGCGGCATGGTTTAACGTTACCTTACCCACAATATTGACTCACTTGCGTCAAATCAATAAAATAAAAAAATACGAAAAATGGGTGCCTCATGATTTGACTGATCTGCAGAAAGAAACGCGTGTTGAAACTTGTGTTGCCTTGTTGAACCGGTACAGAAATGAAGGAATATTGGATCGAATTGTAACATGTGATGAAAAGTGGATTCTTTATGATAACCGGAAAAGAAAAATGCAATGGCTGACCCCAGGTCAAATGCCACAACAGTGTCCTAAAGCAAAACTTACCAATAAAAAGGTAATGGTAACTGTTTGGTGGTCTCAGCATGGTGTTATTCACTATAGTTTTCTCCGATCTGGTCAAGCAATAACGGCAGATGTCTATTGTACCGAACTCCGAACCATATTGACAAAACTAGCAGTAAAACAGCCCCGACTCATGAATCGATCTTCACCATTATTGCTCCACGACAACGCGAGACCTCACACAGCACGAGAAACCATTTTGACCCTTCAGGAACTGCAGTTAGAAACCATTCGTCATCCTCCGTATTCACCAGACCTTGCTCCAACGGACTACCATTTTTTTCGTGATTTGGACAATTATCTACGTGACAAGAAGTTTTCTTCCCAGGAGGCAGCACAAAATGCTTTCACACAGTTTGTGCAGTCTAGATCGTCGGAGTTCTATCGCGAAGGCATTAATAACCTTCCCATTAGATGGCAGCAATGTATAGATAATAATGGTAACTATTTTGATTAAATAAATTTGTTAAAAATTTAAAAAATAAACAATTTAGATTTTCAGTACAAATCGGCAATTTCATACTTTAACCCCTATTATTATTATTTATGTACCTGGCGCAAAAATTCCTCCATTGCCAATTACATTACGTACGAACCGATGTAGATCGTCTTTCTCAAGGCAATTCTTCAGTATCATTTCTATGTCCACTGGGTTCGTTAGCACTAAAAACAAAATAAAAAATAAAATACTAAATAAATTTGATTAGACGCTTCAAGTAACAAAAACATTGCAGTTTCTAGAATCGCCAAAATGTTTGGGAACTATGCCCTAGCCGGTCTTCGCCTGGTAGTTCAACATCTAGAAGTCTTCCTAAGGGACCACAGGCTGAGGCTTACATATCTCACTTCTTCGAGATTGCTTTTTGATGTCTGTGTTGGTAGATTTCCGATTTCGTAAAGTTGGCTTACTACTGCTTATTAATATACCAGGCCGTAGACATACGTACAATTTAAGAACTCATAAAATACTACACATTTACATAGGTATAATAAGACCATTGGGCTTATGAAATTGTAATTGATAGATTTAAAGTACGGGAGTAGAAAAAAGGGTTTATAACAAGACATTTTTGGACGTTTATAAGACAACAATATGACTAGTGGCGTCAATTATTAATATACAGCAGTTATGATATTATTTATTAGTAGTATAATATTCACCTTACCTAGTACTTCCGCTAAGTAGTAATGTGAGCTTTACTGCGGTCCGGTTTCGCAGGGTAAAGGTGCTGGTGAAATTACAGGCACAAGGGACTTGTTAACTTATGTCTCAGGGTGTCGGGCGGATTTGTTCGTTCGGTAATATAAAAAAAAGCAACTTCAACTTACCAAAATACAGTATATGAAACAACCACATTCGAATAATTCCATGTGATTCAAAGGAGTAGTAACTAAATTGTTTAAGTGTCTCCATTCTGTCTGAAAATATAGATTAATGTCAATAATAATAATAATAATTAGCAAACAAACACCTAGTCACAAAAGAAAACCATAATAATAATAATTTATTGTTCCAAAAAAGCCTTACAATAAGTACAGTACACATATGCGAATGGTATATAAGCACTAAGTATGACATGTTGCTTGAGAAAAGACTGTTGCGTATAAAGTCCGTCCGCTGGCTAAAATAGAAAAATTAGATGTTGCAATTCGATATCTTCAAGTGTATCTCAAATTATCAATATGGTTATGGGTTATTTGGACTACATAAATAAAATATCTAGGCAGGTGGTGTTAAGATGAGAAAGTTCTGCGCCGGTAGTAGATCATGAGTAGCCAGCACGTGTATAATAATCTGAGTTACAATTGTTATTCCCCATTATATCCAAATTAATGTCCCCCTCCCCCATATTATTATATTAAACTGAACATGAACAATGAAGGTTTTTAAATTAAAATCATCCCTTTTTTATAAGTACGTTAACAATCAACAACTAAAGAAATTAAACTTACCCACTGAACTTCCATGCATAGTATGTGCGACCCCGATAATAGGGAGTTCTTCTAGCGGAGCCGAAACGAGCGAGGTCAGTTTGTACATTTTTCGCCTACTGATCTTGTAGGTCAGAAACCTCAATATTAACGCCAATAGTAATAAAAGCCATACCATCATTCTTATATTAACACGTTACAGTCAAATGAAAGTTTTCAGGACACGCAATGAAGTTTCTGAAAAATTGTAGAGATATGACAGTCAATAAAATCCGTACTGCGAAATATACTGATAGCAGAGAGTATAAGAGACTACTGAAGCAACGAAATTGTCCAAATTTTTGTCAAGCCACACAGCAGATACGCGTGTTTACAGTTATATGTAGTCTGGGACGACAAAAGCAGTTCCTATTTATATGGACATTTTCATATCATGGTGTTCGTGCAGTGATTTGAGACAACAGATGACAAGTTTATAATTATTGGCTTCGGAATACACGGAAATGACAATTGCACGGATAGCAACCAGAGAATAGATAGGTACATTCGACGTTCATGTATATGTTATAGTATTACGGTTACGTAGGTCATCTTCGACTGTTCCGGATGTCTTGCAAAACTTTGCAAATAATGTTATTTAATTACTTAAAAATATCGTTTCCGATATCAATTCCCGAACCAAATAAGAAGGCCAACAGCCCTTAGCAATCTTGCCCGAGTTACTAGCATAGCCATTCAGGTTCATTCTGCAATGAGAACTATGTCTTAAGCTATTATTTATTAGCTTTTTTTTTATTATTATAAGCTATTATTATATATATTTCATTCATTGCAAACAACTTTCCCCGTTCTCGACCTTCAAATCATAGATAGATTTTAATTGTTTTGCAATTAATACGATTAGGACAACTATAGATAAATAGCCATTGCTATAATATACAGGCTGTATATTTGAAAATGAGACATATTTATAAAGTGCGTTATATTCCTGATTCTGAACCATGAAAAAAATCTTTTTGAAATTTTTTTTTTTGAATAAATGAATTGAACAACATTAGTTGCTCCGACGCAGCGGCGGGCGGCGGCACGGCGGCGAAAAACACACCACAGGTCGGGGGTGGGAACGCGGGCGCATACGCGAAATTCCTGTTTGCAGAGACAGGGTCAATTCGCGAAACGCAGCAATTTTTTGTTCCCGAGTCATAAAAAATGAAATGTAAATTATGTCCTTTTTTATTTTTTAAATGGTTAAGCACATTTTTTCATAAGTGTCATCAAATGAAAACCTTAAATCACTTAAATTCCTCCTATGATTTACATAAACAAGGTGCAAATATGGTAAAAAATTGTGGCTTTATATACGGTAAATTTTCAAAAATCCTCAATGCAAAACTTTTGTTTCTTCGTACATTACAAAGGAACAGAAGATTCTCAATGAAATAATAAAAAAACCATGTCATTTCCATAAAAATTAAAGACCGTTTTTTATTTAAACTTTTGTCACGTTAGGGCGCGTTCCCACTATGTCGTGACGACAGATTGTCGTACAGTTTACAGTGTCGTGACTTGTATATTTAAATGAAGTTGTTCAGATATATCACGACACGATTAACTGTCGTTCACGATTTTTTATCGTTACAACGACAAACTGTCGTCACAGTGGGAACAGCTAGAACGACAGGCGTCGGACGATCAGAAAACGTCACGATAAAAACGTGACGACAGATTGTCGCAGCTCCTATTGTCGTCGTTTTATTTGTCGCTGTCCGCACGTATTCTGCTCCCTGCCCTCCCCTCTCGTACCGCGCGCCCTCTGTTCGCTTTGCAGTAGCGTTGGGTCGTAGCCAGAGATGGGCAAGCGCTCGGGTTTTAACCCGGTGCTTTGTTTACGCCGGGTTTAAATCTGGTTAAAGCCTAAAATTAAGAAAAAAACTTGTTTGAAAAAAGTTTTGTTCAAATTTAATTATACATATTATTACAAAATATTAGTTGCTTTATTATCAGGACAGTTCGATTTACCTTTCTATTGAATAGATTCGCTTGAAAAGTTCATCAATAAACTGATACAAATACAAATTATTGGATCGCACTTGAATCGATCTTCATTGAGAATCCACAGGATTGACAGGATTGATTGGCCTAATGTGGAGATGCCTCTTCGTGTAATAAAAATATGGAAATTTGTTACAAGTTATTGTGTATTTTGTTGTTAGTGTGTAATGGGTTAAAACTCGGCGCTTCGGGTAAAACCCTGGTGAAAACACGGGCGGGTTGATTGGGTTTTAACACACTCAACCCGCCCATCTCTGGTCGTAGCAGGTTTTGACAATACCGAAAAGAAAGCTACTTCGTATACCGCATTGAGGTATACCGATAACGGTTTCTTAAACTAGGCATGAATGAAGTAGGCATGTCGATTTGAGATCAATTATGTATTTTTCAAAAAGAAGTTGGATAATCTTAATTATCTATTAGTCAAAAAAGTTCTATAAAAATTGTATTAAAAAAAATGAATAGGACAAGGCTGGATACCCTTATATAAATTTAAGCTCTTAATTCATCTACTTAGAATGCAATTATATTCCTCTCGACTCCGTGTAATCATACATTTCGCGCCAAATATAATCTAGCGAAGAAGAGACCTTTTGCAGTTCTTGTAGCTCATAATCGCTACGTGGCGCTACTAGTAAGACACACGCATACAATAATTGAGCAACAGAAAAAGCGCGAGGTGTAAGCCACGTTGCGATTGGTGTTGTCCGAAGGCAATGGGGTACCCATTTAGACAATCCATAAGGTCGCTATAAATTTTGTCACAGTGTAAAGGCTTAATCTCCAACAAACAAAATGACACTTCTTCTTGCATAGTTTCGTGAAGTGGTGCGGGCCTTGGTATATTAAAAGAACCATCATTTAATTTCTTCCAAAAATTAGATTCTTTCAAGATAGATGAATCTCTCACACTCTTTTCCGTAAGAACCAATACTAACGTAAATGAAACGATAATCTGAATCAACTACTGCAAATAGAATAAAAGAAAAAATATCCTTATAATTAAAGAACATACAACCGATTCTGATCGGTTTTCTAATCCTTATATGTTTGCCGTCTAGTGCGTCCAGACAATGCGGAAAATTTGCTTTTGTTTGAAAAGAGTTGACGATCGCCTTCCATTCTTCTCCGGTATTAGGCAACTTATATTATACTTATAAATTCTGCAACTAATACGCTCCAAATAACAGAACACGTTGCTTTGATTATTTTGCTGATGGTTGATATTCCCACTCTACAATGATAATGTAGTTCTTTAAAAGAACATCCCGATGACAAATATCTGTAAATAAACGTAAAACATAATGAATTTCTAAAATCGTGGTAACTTATACACTAAAAGGAAATATAATTGACCGAGCGAGCGAATCAAGCCGAAGTCGCCCGAACCTTCCGAATAGCGATAGTTAGTTTTTGGCAACCTGACTAAATTTAGTAAGTTAGGTAAAAACTTAGTCGGGCTGAGAGAGTGATAAAGATAAGTGCACGAACGTACGTTCGCACACGAAGTCATCCGACCGCTTCCGAATAGCTATAACAGATTTATTTTATACCCACCAAATTGAGCATATCATAGAACGTATTTATTTTTTTGCTACTACTCATCTACTACTATTCAAATGAACTCGGTTGAGTTTGGTACGGTTTAGTTTCGCCTCCAAATTGAATTAGGGGCGACAAAACACTTTTTCTATGTATTATTAAATAAAATGTAATTCGCTTGTGATGGTTTATTTCTGCAATCAGAGTACAAAAGTAAAAAGAAGCGATACAAAAGATTCTGCGCTTATTTGTACAAATTTCTTCCCGCCAAAAGCGCCAAACACCATCGAGGAATAGCTGTTTTTGCGGTATTGGCTATGACCAACAATAATACCAAAAGATGACAACAGATGGCAGATTAACAAGAGAAGCCTATAGTTACGATACAGTCTATGGCATTAAGAAATATTAATTGGCAACACCGATATAAAAGTAAAATGTCATCTGCTTTTCGGCTCTGGGTCTTTTGGAGGGAAAAGTGTCGTTTTAATTTTGACTTTCAATTATTTTGTAAAATCTAGTTTAAAGTGGAATAGCATAGTGTATTGTGCCTTAATCGAAGATTAAAATGCGAAATTATATGCATCTCGAACTAAAATACTCGTATCGGCTCGTTTTAAGGAATCCCGAGTCAATCCAAGCACGCCGCCTCAAATTGCCTATCCTCTTTGTGGCGGCCATATTTACATAAACCTAATTAAACTTCATGCTTAGGCTGATAGCTTTGCCAAAGCCTTAATAAATTTAAAAAAAAATGTCATCTGTAATTTAAATTTCTCAACAATAACAACTTTAACTATAATACTTAAATTTATTGTGAAAAGGTATAACAAATTCTATGTAACAGTTTGTAAAAATGATACATTTCAATAACCATATTTGTTCGAGTATGATACAATATACAATGTAATATGCAAAATACGACCTGAAGGCCTACTCTCAAAATATACAACCGCAGCTGCGTACGAAATCAAAACGATCCGTGAGCTGTCCGCAGTCCGTTAGCCACAACGCTTTCGTTTTGGGCTTCGGATCCCATAGACAATAACGGACCGATAACGCGAATGGTGAAATTGGTTCTTTTACATGCTTATTCAAAAATTGGCTTTAGTGTTGGACCATAATCTATCGAAAAGTCATTATCGACTTGGAAACGTTTAATTAAAATCAATATTCTATTTGGGAATATTTTATTTCTTATGGGAATATCCGGGAACGTCATTTGAGAATTTATTATTTTGCATTTATAAATGCTCAAATAGTATATAGTATAAAAAGTGAATTTGTGCAGGAAAAAATATAATTTGAGAGTATATTAAAAAAGCGAAAATTTTATAATATTAATCTGACCATCGCTATGCATTTCCAACCTCAAGATTGATATTAGAAAGAAATTTTTCAAAGGTTTTCAAATAGTGTGAGCTTTTTGTATTTATGCATTGGTACAGAATTATAATAATAATAATAACATTTATTTCACAGATTGATAGGTACAATTTTATGTTTACCGCTGTCCCCACACTAGGCAAGCCTGTATCGCGGGGTCCCAGACATCTGATTTACATAGAAAACATTTATTATTATTAATATCAGTGAGCGGTTTAAGTAAATCTTTAACACTTCAATTTATTTTGGAAATAAATAAAAGTTACGTATATAATAGTAGTAATATTATCGACAATAATTAAATCAATAATACTGTTATCATATGTTTATTTGCTTAAAGCATGGTTTAACAGAATATGTATAAATAAATTAAAAAGATGTGTCGAGAGACAGTGTTAGTACAAACATGTTCGGAATGTATTAAATAGCATGCAAATGTCTAATTGTATACAATGTCAATTGACTACTATTGGTCGAGCGCCTTCGATTTGTACAGAAAAACAGACACCTCTCCGAAGTGAGACAAGTGGTCACGAGCTCTATACACTATACACATTGGCGCTCGCCTTCACTCGGTCAGATAGGAATATGACACCGAACGATGGCAAGGCAAGGCAAAATACGTTGATAATTAGCGTTCTCTCGGCAACGTTGGCCAACATGTCACTGTGTTGTTGGCTTTAGAAAAAAGTAATTTTTAGTAGTTAGAGATGTCAGTGGGACAAAATCGGAAACGGGTGGATAATTTTATTTTCAGGAACTAAGAATGCCTAGTAAATGAGTCTTGTTTAATCTAAATTAACTATAAAATTATGTATCGACAAACCTAATGATGGAATTGTATTATCATATAATCTAGTTACATTCAAATTTCTGTTAAATTTTGACTCTTCAAAATGCAAGCGAGCAAATGAAGATGGTCTTTTATCCTATATTTATATTCGGTAGTCATAGATTTACAACTATCCTTTCTTTCTTGTTTCATTTGTAGGTTAAATTGAAATAATAAATTGAATAATAATAAAATAATAAAAATCTCGTTATGGATTGTTTTAATAACAGACTATCGATAATATGTATGCTTACAAGAACAACACTATCACAATATAATCGTTAACAACAATCATCAAAATATTCAAACAAACAGGCTATCTAGAGTCACCAAAGCAAAATCTGGCAAGATTTATGGATAAACAACTTAAATAAGTCTAATTACATGTGATATTTGGGCTATTCTGTGATTTATAGCCAGAAAAATAACACATGCCTGTGCAATTTAACATTCGGTTGGTTTTCGCTTTTGATATTGTTCACATCACTTAATGGTGCAGCGACTCATTTTTATTAATACATAATTGTTCTCACTGTCAATATTTTTGTCCATTTTATTACAATTCATGCGAATAATTCAATAAAACACTTGGTAAAACATTTGTTTTGATATTTGATGTACTACTTCCCTTTGACAACGGTATCATGTACTGCGAAATGGACACAGTTGACATTTAAGATGACGTAACGTATTTTCGATTCCCGTGTTTCGCACAGACCAATGTAATGCTATCTCTTTAGGCTTACGACAGCACGCAGTAGTTAAACAAAGACAATAACATGTTTATGTTTTCAACGTCGAAATGCATTATATCGACGCCGTGTCGACGCCGGAAAGAGATCTTGTCGTATCTCGAAAAATAGAAATTTACACCAAGGCCGAAAAACTATTTCAAAAAATTATCTCTGTTTAATTTGAATTAGTAGAAAGTCAATCACAAAGCCAAATCACATCCTAAGGGCGCGTGATTACGCTAAGAAAATCGCCGGGTCTATGCAAGAATTCGTGTCGTTTCTACACACGAACTGTGTACACAGCCTCGGCGCCGGACAAGAAAAAAATCTTGTCTACCCCCGACTCGACGCGCTCTGCTGCTATTGCATAGGGCGCATTGTCAGTAAACGAATGTTTATGCGCGTGGACTGATTTTGCAAAGTACCACTGTTGCACCACTAATTTCATTGCAACTAATAAAATGCATTATTTATTTATAAGTTTAGTAGAGGAACGACCCGTATTGTGAAACAAAACCTTAGAGATTTATAAAGATAAACGACGTACTTTTGAGGCGTGGAGAGAAATATTTATTATTCTATACATATAATTTGCAATCACATTTATTTTTTATTAGTAGTCAACATATTTCTTCACACAGTCGGTAGTAAAACGACACCTACCCGAAAGCATTCGTATCGTGTACATACTTATCATTTTCTTGTCTGCAACAGACACGAAATATTTTCGTGGCTAGATCCGACAAAATTCTTGTAGTGTACAAGGCCATTCTCATCTTTTCTGTTGCAGTCACGACGAATTTCTTGTGTACACGCGCCGTAAGGCACCAATACAACAGGTTTTTTTTTATAACTGCTGTTTTTTAAGAAAAGCCTTGTTTCTTTTTACTGTACCTGTTTATTCGTTGGTCGTGTTCAATTTTTACGTTGATAAAATTACTGTGCAGAACTGTCAAAATGTTTCAATATGAGCTGTGATTTTTGCGGCCATGTCTGGCACTGTGATATTCTTTTGTTGGGTGAGATGCGCGCGGCGCATCAAAAATATGACATCATTGAGCTCGCCATGATTGTTATTGTGACACAATTTTAAAATGGCGGTTTTATCACTCGAATTCGACAGCTAAATGTGGATATAATAGGTTTGTGGCGGCTTTAGACGCCGCCTATTATCACCGGCTGGCTGTGGCAGACTCTATGGACGAAAGTCACCAAGGAGAGTGTCACGCTTGCCGAAAATGTTTGACAGTTTTTAGTTACGTTAATTGTCATGTCAGCGATTGCAAATTGTTTGCCCGGTTTGATAAAAAGCTATTAGTAAAAACCACGAAACATTATAATTATATCGCCATTCACGAAGTTCACGAGGCCGTTTTATTGTTCGTTACGAGAGCGATAAATTCCCCCAAAGGTTTATCGCAGCGGCATACTACATCCACTGGTGGTTGTCTAACAACAAAATAGACAAAAATTTATCTTTTTTTTAATTAGTTCATCAAGTTTACCCTGAACACCGAGGCCAAAACCAATTTAGATTTTTTCCAAATTGGTTTTCTACCTGGAATCGAATTCGGGACCAAGGACTACGGAATTCACTCCGCAGCACTACTCAGAACACCTAGTCCAAAATCACTGCAGAAAAGTTCATTTCCCAAATTGGTTCTATCGGGAATCGAATCCGGGACCAAGAGCTACGAAGTTTGCTCCGCGGTACTACCCAGAACACTTTGTTTTTATGATAGCCTAGTCAACATTTAACGATAAGTACAAAAATCCGAGTCCAGCAAAAAAAAAACGAAAAAGAATCCACGAAATAACAATACGATATGTATATTTTAAGTTGAAACACTATAAGGTGGGACGTTGCTGAGGCTCTAGTGATGCGCTCAAAACGATACACAAACGAAAGACGGACGCAGTCACGTACTACGTAACGTAGTGATGTAGTCTACGTGACTGCGTCCGCAACGAAGGTCATAATACGTAGTTCGTTGGTTGCTCGTACCCCGAAGGACTTTCGGATCAACGATGGCCGTGCTTCGTTGGCCATAGGCAACGTCGGCACGGCTAACGTGAATGTAGAATACCAGTAGAATGAATGAAAAAATAGGGTCCTTTAAGATGGACATACTGTAAAAATCAAATTATGTTATAAAATGAACATTTCACAACAAATATGTTAATTTTATGTAAAATACTATTAATGTAACTTACAATATGCTATTACCAATATCTTTGTAATATAAAATTTATTCTAAGTGGCTAATTAAACATTTTGAATTCAAAGCCATCGTCAAAATGACTACGTGTCACTGCCATAAAGCATTTGTTTAAAAA
>NW_020654748.1:9827333-9846840 GCF_003589595.1 Hyposmocoma kahamanoa
AGTGGTTATTGTTAGTCAGAGAGGTTAACCCATTATATGGCGCACTTGTGGGCACGGGTATATCAGACGGCTTAGGGCTGTAACTTTTAGTTCACTCACAAAGTAGCGCGTGCGTGTCACGTCAGTGACGTTGCAACTACGGTAAATATTGTATGAAATATAGTAGTGGCGCGGCAGCAGCGCCACAGTGGTGCGACTGCAGCGCTAATAACAACTATGAGCGTCCAATTTGAAGACACCCTTAGACTATAATAAATATTCTTCCACTATCGCGAGTAAACATTTTTCGACGGGTTGGTTATAAGACAATGTTTTTCTTTCACTGTGTAACTTGAAAAAATTATAGTTAGGTGCCGCATAGGCTAGACTCGAATCTCGGTGATTCGTTGGCGGCTTAATTTTTGTTTAATGACCTGGTTACAAAACGTAGTAGCAGACTAATTTAGTCCCTAGGCTAAATTATATTACGAGTCGATTATATTTATATTAAGAGACGAATTCAAATTTTTGCCGTACTAATACGGCTCATTTTGCTTGGGCAGGGCAGGGACACTGGCTTTATTTCAAAATTTATTTTTATACAAACGATAATAAACCTAAAAGAAAAATGTATATCGTATACTATACGATACTATATATCAACTGAACTAAATAGAGCTGGTATAGTGTTCTATTTAGTTCACTTCATATAAAAAAAAAACATTGGTATATATACAATTTACAGTACCTATTCAATACAGCGGTTTTCTTGTAAAATTTCCAGGTAAGTTTGTGTTTTTTTCTATCGTGAAAATTTTTTGGAATCGTGTTTTTACATCGTATACTAGGCAGTGTACATTGTCAATTATATTGTATACTTTTAACAAAGGGATTGTGTATTGATTCAATACTTTCACTGATATGCGGAATCAACCAAATACGCTTTGAGGTTGTCAGACTTTTAAATTATCCCTGGGAAACAAGACAAAATTAGGCTCTGCTTTATGATGGATTGCAGGATATAAATCAAAAGACATCAACTCGGCTATATACATATATACGTCGTTTAGGCGTCATTAGTCCTCTCACGCACGTATGCAATCAATGTCATACAGATAGACGGAAACAGGTTTTACAATGACAATTTGACCTACTTGTACTTGATTATTAAAAAAGAAACTGTATTAAATCCAATTTATGTATGTAAGTAACGAATATTTATTGTACTGTGTTGAAAAGTAATAAAAAAGATACCTAGTATGCTATTCCACTTTTAAGTTTTTAATATATCTCTAAGACAAAAAGCTACAGTCGATACAGATAACGCTGAGAGAGCTGTTATATATTGTATCAGATTTATTTTAGTACTTATCTAAAATCTAAAAGCTTTTGAAAATAGTGACGTCGTGATACAGGACAATCTATCTAAGTGACTATATTTCTAACACTTTGTAGCAGTAGAGCTCCTTGTGAAAGAGTTCGGCCAGGGAAGTACTACCTATTTCTATTAATATAACCTTACCTATTTCTGCCGCCAAGCAGTAATGTGAGTATTATTGCGTTCCCATTTTGAAGAGTAAGGGTGCTGAAAAGGGTGATATTACAGGCACATGAGACTTGTCAACTTATGTCTCAAGGCGACGGGCGCAGTGGCAATGTATGGGGTTTATAGCAATGAGTGATAGTGGAACTGTTAAGGGCAGGCGTGTCGCTTACCACCAGACACGACTTGTTTATCTCGTCACTAGGTATCATAAAAAAAACACGAAATGTTATAAATTTTGTATATGTCAACAAGCCATTACAAAAATATAAAAAGCGCTGTTTCCTCTAGTTCGTGACCTTTCCTTTACTGTCCAGTCAGAAAATAGCATTGTAATATCAATAACAACAGCCATCAGCATAAATAACACGTGGTTTAATGTACAAACACGATTGTAGCACCATAGTTTAGCACTTATGTTTTTCCCTAACAACAGGTGCAGTCGAAGTTGCCTTTTGACTTCTATAAGTATCCTATTTATTTTAATAGTTCAAAGAAAATACCCATTGTATATTCTTCACGTGTTCAAGGGAATTAATACACGTTTTTTTTTTCAAATAAAAACAAAAGTGAAATATAATTATAGAACAATAACGTATAATAGTTATAGGTTTATTACTGCCCTCGGAACGAAAAATGGCACAACTGCTGTGTAAAGTACGCATAGTTCTGCGTTTTTTCGTTAAGAGGGCAGATTACATAGAATTAAAGTAATTTCTTCGTCAGAAGAAAATGTAATTAAAACAATTATTTTTCTTTAATGTTATTATTGTTTTTGTGCTTCGTTTTAATTGCATAAAACTGAAGTTATTATTGCTGTCTACTTAATTACTTACCACTGACAGAGTCCAAAGTATAAGTGCTAATATATGGCCATAAACTGAATGTGCCAGTTCCGACTCTAGGCTCCAGTTTCTTCACCAGTATTTCGCCTTGTTCAGAAAATACTTCAACGAAGTTCTCGATGATTTTTGGCCTGAATGCCGGAATCATGATCTTTCGCCGTCTCCGCCATATTGATACTGTTCAAGAATATATTTTATAAGAATATATAAATAACACAGGAATATAATTTGCATATAAATGCGTAAATTAAACTCACAATAATATAAATAATAAAAATAAATGCTCAGCTTTTAGCGAAGGACAGCGGTCAGATTTTACCTGTAGCGCTGGTTTTCGGCAAGCTCGATACGAGTAAAGAACGGACTAGAGCACAAACAATAATACACATAATATGTAGTTATTTTATATACAATACAATCAACAACGTAACATGATTATGGGTCTTATTTTTGAGAAATTGCATTTTCCGAACCGAGCTTTAATTTTATTGTTATTTATATAAATTCTTTGTATTTTTCTATTACGATATTTACGACCAGGTTATCATTTGTAGAAAGTTTACGATGATCTGTCTGTAATATTGATGTCTGAGATACAATTTAAATATAAAGGCCAAGGTCTAACAATATTCACTGTGTCTCAAATAAATATCAAATAAATAAAATAATGTTACCTGGAGCAAAAATGCCTCCATTTCCTAATATATTCCGTAAAAACCGGTGAAGATTGTCCTTGTCTAGGCAATTCTTCAATATCATCTCTAAGTCTACTGGATTTGTTACCACTGAAAAAATATGTAACACGTAATTATTATTAAAAAAGAGGAACCGACTTGGAACTTCGTTTATATAATGTATATGCAAACTGAAACTATAAAGTTAACAATCGGTCACCGAAAATAGCGCGAAATCGAATTGATCCACTAGTTTGCCACCATTGGGGGTGGAATATTTTTTTCAAATTTAATGTGACCAATTACTGAGGTACCCTCTTTCCAAAAAAAAAAGAATCGTCAACAACAGTTCACAAATGCCGGAGTAATCCCGTAACGTACACACAAAAAATACATTAGAATTGAGAACCTCTCCTTTTTTAACCGACTTCAAAAAAAGGAGGAGGTTCTGAATTCGACTGTATGGTTTTTTTTGAAGTCGATTTAAAAGCACATCCATTGTTCAGATATTTATGATTATTAGGGACGTTATTTCGACGCTGACTATACCTACTTGTATTAAGGCAAAAATCGAATAAATGCACAGAACCTACTCAAGCAGCTTTAAAACAATACATTGAAAATTTATTTTATAAGAATACTGTAGAAGAATTTGGAAAACAATACTATTCAGAAACTCTTTCAGAGGCGATGATTGTGATGTCTTTATGACAGGGATTTGACTAGTGGCGCCAACTGTTAATTAAAGTATAGTACGTATTTTTAACATGCATAAAATACAGCTTCAACTTACCAATATACAGTAAATGACCTAGCCACCCTCGAAGAATTCCATTAAATTTAAATGAGGCGTAGCTAAAATTTTGAAGTGTCTCCATTATATCTGAAAATATAGATCACTATCATTCTTTTTCAATAACGACAGAGAAAAATATTTAGTCTTTCGCTTCCATACAGACCATCCAAATATTGTAAAAATACCATGTTCCGTTGGGATAGCGTTGCCAGGGGCCGAATAAAGCCGGTCATAGACTTTTTGGATGTATGTCCGGCCAAACTAGACGCGACGCCGACGGCTTGTCCGGCTTTTTTAGATTTGACCAAGTTTTGTTTCGTTTTTTCGCATTTTGATTTCGTGGAATAGCCATTATAATGATAGACGATTAATTAATCGTTAAAACTATTGTGCGCGCGGTCGTTTTATGATTTATGGCCTATCTACATCGAATTAAACATTTCATTACTATGTATTCCATTTCATTTCATTACAATATGAACATCAACAATCTGTTTTACACATCTGTGTTTTTTTTTAATGGGAGAGTATGAGGAAATTCGAATCCATAGAAGAATGTTAATATACAGGCGCGCGAGCGTGGTGCGAACGGCACGCGAACAGTTCGCACTACGCAATGCACGTGCGCAGTTCGCGATCCTTTGGCAAACAGGCAAATTTGCGGCGCATTCGCCAGATCTGTATTCGCCCTAAGGAACCATTATGTATATCCTTGTGAAAAGAATTTTAACATAGTCAATTTTTGGTCAAGCGTGTGTTGTCCATAAAAATGAATGAAATTGATCAACATTTTTTTTGTGCTGATCGTCTCAATTTCATGAATTGATCATTTCTGTGTATGGACGAATAAAATCGGGACAGCAGAAGTTGGTTAAATTTAATCAAACGTTTTTCATATAAAATGAATAAAATTGACTATTTTTTTTCAATGCTGATGCCAGGCTAGGCCATTAAGGAAATAGAATAGAATAGAAAATCAAAATTTCGAAACTGACACTGGCCCAAGCCTAGCGGCCATCATTAAGGAAATAGAATTGAACTCAAAATTGCATTTTTTTAATTCGTGCGAAAACAGTACATGGAATATATTAATTATAAAGTGTTTCAATAAAATTTATGTATTTTTTAAAACTCAATAAGTTAATAATTGTTTGTTTATTGTTTCGTTGATTGCATTCAAAGTTACATATAATCGTCTGCTTTAACTATCAAATTTGGCCTCTTATTTGGTGACGACTTTAGTCTAATTTGGTTCTCACTGTGAAGTGTGAAGCTCAATTTGTGAAGATGCGGTATTGATATTAGTAATTTAGAACATTTTAGTCCACAAACCGTATAAAGCGTAGATGTTAACAGCATAAGTATAGTTGCGAGCTATTATTATGATAATCCTTTAAAATGGAATTTTTTTTTTCTCTTCAGAACAATCGACAACCACACCAATTACCTGGTCTCAAACTAAGTAATTCCCTGCTCTATGAGTACCAGAGCAACGGAATTCTCTCCGGGGCTCTGTTCGGAACAACTAGATCAGAAGCAATGTTCATTTTCCAGTTGATTCTACCGGGAATCGAAACCGGGACCTCCTCGTCTAGTGTCAATAGTGCAAACCATTGAGCCACCGATGTCCTCGAATGGAATGGTATGGCAAGCTCAAATGTACTAGGTTTGTCACTTATTTATTTATTATTTATTTTATTATACAAACAGATTACAAATTAGGTTAAAAACTAAAGCGATGTAACATAAATCCTTTTGGGTTTTACCGTACATCGTCTTATCGTTTCAATAAACTCTTCAATAAAATAGAAAATTATTTTTCTACTATATTTTTTTATCATAATAGCGACTGCAGGGTACTTTTAAAATTTAAACGTGCGATTGAGTAAAGAACTCATCCTTACAGTGACATGTGGCTACTGGATTCAACAAAAGAACGAATTCCAGGGGATGTGTGAAACAAACTTCTCTGAACAGTAATTAAAAATGTAAAAACATGAATCTTAGTCTTAATTTTTTTATCAAAACAAATGGGACAATTTAGAAGCACCTCCAACATATCAAGTCAGTAGGTATCTAGATGTACATAGGTATATATATATATATATATATATATGAGCAAAATCTAAACCGAAACATATGAATGTAACGCATTTATTATTATTTCCTTTATGGCTGCCACTAGGCTTGTGCCAGTGCCAGTGTTATGAGATGAATATAATATATAAAAATTATGGCGATAATCGTTAGTGTCAGTTTTCTTGTATCTCTTTTATTTTGGTCTATAACGTGATATAACGCTTTGTCGAGAAACTTCTTTGAATCAGACATAAGCATCTGAGTGCCGTGAACGAAATTTAAACTCTACGAAAGAGATCGGACTCGGTAACCGAAAAGAAGTATTACTCTAATGAAAGAGAAACCGAAACGTTTCAACTCCTGCCCGATATCTATAAGAAGAGCTTGACAAATGCTTAAAATTATCCTTATTTCCGTATGTACGATAACAATCAACAACTGAAGAAAAAAGACTTACCCACAGGACTTCCAGTTAAAGTATGTGCGATACCAACAATAGGCAGTTCTTCGATCGGAGCCGGAACCAGAGAGGCCAATTTGTACATATTCCGCCTACGGATTTTGTAGGCCACAAACCACAACACTAACGCGAACGATAACAACAGCCATACCATTATGCTTACACTAATCCAACACGTTACAATCAAATGAAAATCTTCTGAAAAATGTTAGAGAAATATCAGTCTAAGGTTTTGAAAATTCGTACTGATCAAGCACGTTGCAGTCTGAAATCGCTCGCAATTTACTAACAGCTGGAAATATGGAGGTTACTAAATTGTCCAATTTTTTATCACGTGACACGGCATACACGCATGTTTACATTCATATGTCCGCGGCAATAAAAGCAGCTCCTATTTATATGAACATTTTCCTACCACAGTGTCCTCGCAGCTATTTAAGACGACAGGTTACAAGTTCACGGTGATTACCTTCGGAATACAAGGAAGCGACAATTGCTCGAACAACAACCAGGAGCTGTAAATACATGCGATGTACATATATATAGTAACAATGCCTATGTGAACCGTCTTCGATTCTTGCGAACGATTGTAGAAAATTACATTTATTTTGCTGAAGCGTTTTATGTGTACATTGGGTTAGTATTTCTGGCATCGTGAACAACGGATTGCGCGATAAGAGCAATTTGAATATTTTTCGCTCATTTTTGATGATCATTTCACCTTTGTTATTGGAATAAACAGTGTCAGGATCGCAGTTACTGAAAGGCTATGTTTGCCTTCCCTGGTTTGCCTTTGGTGGGAAAAAGACGTGAAATATATGTTTCTAGAAACATGATGTCTTACTTTAGACTGCACAAATCAGAGTAAAAAAATTAAAATTGCGTACGAGTAACTATAAATGTGTGGAAAGTGAATTTGCGTATATAAGAGTACGGGTTCCAAATTTTTTTTATTACTATAAAATGTAAATAAGCATTTAATATCTATCTCACCTGATAGACAGTGGCGAAATGCAAGTGCGAAGTGGACGAGTGAAGTCCACCATGCACACCTAAATAATACTTATCTATTCACTCCCACCCAAACAGGCCCAAACTGTAGCGTTCCAGGGAATAAGCCTGCATCCAGATTGATTTAAGTTTACTCAAAGTGTACTTAATGTACCTAGGCGAATTAAATAAATATGATCGCCATATAAATGTGGAAGCGTAACGCTTCGTGTGAATACTTGGAATATTCACATTATAGGCGGATGCAATCACAGAAATCTAAATAAGTGCCAGTTTATTTAGATTTCTGTGGGTGCAACCCAAGCCTTCACCTAGTTCCCGACGATAGAAATGGGGATTAAATCGTGGAATTCCAGTTGAAGAAGAGGCAAGTTATTGCATTTTAACCTCCTTTATTAATTTGTGCTCTTAAAACATGATTTTATTTTTACTACTGCTCGATTTAACTACTCTACTCTGGAACTTGTAAAATAATCTTTCCTACGTAAATTCAGTTTTTATTTCATATAACAACTACATATATTGTTGTTGACCAAACCAAATCAGGCATTAGTCGTTGCCTCGTACATTGGTACCTACAAATCATATAAGATTATTTATCGTATTTTCCTATTAAGCAATATTCTCGTAATGAAACAATTACGTAAGCAATTTAAAAATATTTATACAAACCATTAACCAAGCACGAGGCTTTTAAGAGGCGGCACTTGATATGACTTAATTGTTGTTCCTGCTACTCAATTATATAGGAACCTTAGGTAATATTTAACATAACTATGTCCTTATCACTCTACTCGTTAGCCACGAGTCAACTTAAAGTACGTACTATTTATGTAAAACAAAATAAAATAAGATCAAAAGTATCAAATCGTATTTTAGAATACAATCGCGGTAAACATCGTCCGCGTGCACAATCTGGTCACGAAATCTTCTTAAACAAATACCTGTATAGACAAATTATACTTCTGATTAATTGAAAATCGGAGACTACAGTGGCAAAATATCTCTAAAAGGATTATGTTAAGACATATCTATAGATGAAATATTCTACACATATTCACTATAGTGTACTTTATCTAAGTGTTAGAACTTGTTTTGGAGTAAAATTACTCTTAAAACATTATTTTCAAAAAAGTTGTAATAGATCGCAACGACTTTGAAAACCTACATGAAACCATTATTTCTAGTTAAAGACAATCATAAAATTCACTCATTCATTCGGAGTATGAAGCTATTTTAGTAGCAGTAGAGCTCCTTGTGAAGGAGTTCCTCCAGGGAAGTACTGCTTACCTTGTCTATTTCTGCCGCCAAGCAGTAATGTGAGCATTACAGTGTTCCGGGTTTGAAGGATTAAGGTGCTGGTGAATGGCAGGCAAATGGAACCTGTCAATTTATGTCTCAAGCTGACTGCCCAGTGGCAGTGCCTCTCAGATCTTTATGATTTAAAGCTCTGAGTGGTACTGCAACAGTTATGGACAGGCGTGTCACTTACCACCAGGCCCACGACTTGTTCGTCTCGTCTCTTGTAATCATAAACAAAAAGATCTACTGAGTGTGCTACTTGGAATGCCAACACACCATATTCATTTGCTAATTTCAACAATAATGTAGAATACCGATTACTTCACTGACCAATTTGCAAAATAAATGTTTGGCTCTCAGAAACAACATACAATTTTTTTCTACATGCTGAACATTTCTTAGTAAAAGGTTGTTTTACTCTATGCTTGTACATACATGTTAATTTAAAAATCTATAATTTAAAAACTATCCAAAGTCTAACACTATCACTTAAGTTAGGTCAATAAGATTCCAACTACATACTTCTCTACAGATCAAGTCTCTAGGGATCAAGATTCAAATTTTTAGGAAATGAAACTATTTTTCCGGATTTAAATCGCGTATATTTGTTTTTTCAAACATACCGTTTCGAGCCTCTTACAGGTCCCATGGTCACGGTTGACTGAGGTGGTACAGTCTTCAACCAGTTATGTCTAATATTGATGCAAACCACCCTATTTTTTTCACTATAGTCACAATACTTATTAATTAAATACCTTATTTTTAATTTTACAAAGAAAACATTCCAATTTACGCTACATTAAATTTTACAAATTATTTTATTGAATGAATTTTTATTAAGTTCAATTTATTATTAATTAATAATAGAAATTAGAATAAACTAAAACATATTAATTAGTACTGCAGTCTTATGTCTGTTTGGGATTTTTCATTAGAGGAAATACTGGATCCCAAACTGGTGGTACTGAGAAACCATCTTCCCTGTTGAAATTAGGATGGTTTTTATTTTCAATGGCCTCTCGCAGCATCCTGGGTAGATAACGGACTTCTTTTGCAAGGAGCTGGGGTTTGTCAAACTTCATTGAATGTGTAGGTTTATCCATGACATGCTCGCAGACTGCAGACTTGTTTACGCGACGGTGTTTGACATCAGCTATATTTTCTTTGACGCGGGTACAAATACTTCGCTTTGTTTGTCCAATATAAGAGAGACCGCACTCACAGTCAAGCTTGTAAACTCCTGCATCCTGTAAGGGGTTGTTACATTTCACGGGTCTCAGGAACTGAGAAATCTTCCTCAGGGGCTTGAAATAGGTTTTTATAGATGCACGCCTGAGGACTCTTCGGATCTTGTCTGTAACACCTCTCATGTAAGGTAAGATGGCATGTCTTCGCTCGACTGTTGGTGGTTTCACACGGGGCCTGCGGATTGGCGTGGAATCTTCAACTTATTCGCATGTAGGACTTGCTTTATATGCTGAAGTTTCCCTGCCAGATGATCGCTGTCGTAGACACCATGTGCTCTCTGAAACAAAGATTTGCCCACGGTAGCTAACTGGCTAGGATGGTGATGGGAATTACCATTGACATACCTATCTGTATGGGTTTTCTTTCGAAATACAGTATGGCCTAAGGTGTTATTAGGATTTCTTTTAATTAAAACATCTAAGAAAGCTAAAGTACCACAATTCTCTTGTTCCATAGTAAATTGCATCTTAGTACTAAAAGAATTAAGATGGTCCAAGAAAGAAGGTATGCTATCTTTAGGTAATATTGTGAAAGTATCATCAACGTACCGTTTGAAAATCTTCAGCCTAGCTCTCTCGCTCCTCGAAGTCTTCTATGAAAATATCGGCAACAACGGGAGATACCGGGAAGCCCATCGCTATACCGTCAATTTGTAGGTAGAATTCATTATTCCACAATAGATAGCCTGATGTTAGGCAGTGTTCTAATAATTCTGCATATTCGATGGACATATTATGTTCCCTTAGCTTTCTACGTACAATTTCAATGCAGTCTTTTACTGGTAGGTTCGTAAACAGCGACTGAACATCAAAACTGACCATGGTGTCATCATCAGTTAACCGTAGATCTTTGATTCCACTGATGAAATGGTATGAATCCTTCACATGTGTAGAAGTGTTCCCTCTCAATGGTGACAGTACCTTGTCCATGTGTTGAGCCAGTTTGTAGGTTGGTGTGTCAATCTGGCTAACTATGGGACGGAGTGGGGTGTCAGCCTTATCTATTTTTGGTAACCCATACAGTTTTGGAGGTTTTACGCAGCAGGGTACAAACTCACTTACATCAAGTTTCAGCGTATCGGAGTGCTTAGATATTAAAGTTAGTTGTTGTTTTTAATATCTTGGTGGTAGGGTCTTTCTTCACCTTTTTATACGTGTTTTCATCCGATAGTAAGTCAGTTATTTTGCTGTTATATTCTGACGTATTCATGACCACAGTCGCGTTACCTTTATCTGCACGGAGGACGACTAATTCAGGATCTTCGTGGAAGGTCTACAGCGCGTTATATTCATCTCGAGTAAGATTCGGTTTGGGCTGTTTATTTGAACGCATATTGACGAAACGTCTTGGCGTATTGCCTCCAAATCTTCCTTTCTCATGTTGTTTTTAACTAGACAATCCTCAACGTTACAAATAATTTCTTCGTATGGACGACACGACGAGGAGCCACTGCGTAATTCAAACCCTTTTGCAAAACTGAAAAAGCAGACTGATCTAATGCTTTGTTCGATAAATTTATTACGGATTGAGTTTGTGCTTAATGATCAAACACAAACTCTTTTTTTTTCTTAGTGAATGGTTTGTGAGACTACATAGCCTCAATTCTGCCAGTGTCCGTTTTCTAGCTTCATAAACGTTATGGGCGGTGTGTTAGAATTTTGTTCGGTGACTCAGAGGGAGAATCGAAGAGACTTTTGCACAAATTGAATTCTAGAACAAAGGAAACGGCACAAATTAGACAACACATGTCGTTAGAAACATGTATATATGTTAAATATAGTGTTAGTGCATGAATAATATTTATAGTTTAATATGATTTACATGTATGAATTTAAAAAGAATATGATACATTTTTGGGTGAGAAGATAGGGCCAAAAGGCATTTAAAGGTAGTAGGACGAGGGATAGAGGGAGGGAGGATGTCATATAGGGAACACCGTAATTTGGGGCAGTCAAAAATATATGGTCCACGTTTCCTTCGTCTAGACCGCATTCACACAATGAGTTATCTTTCATCCTAAGTTTAGGCAAATGAATAGGAGTACACGCGTGACCTAAGCGAAGCCGGCATATTGTTGACGTAGTTTTTTTATCTGCTGTACGGAATTTGAAAAACCATGGTGTTGCAGGAATTTGGGGTTGGATGTCCGCATAATATTTGCCCTTTTCTTTTTGGGATGTCTCCCAGTACCTCGACCAACGATCACGAAGAAGGGATTCTGGGAGTAGGCAAAGGACGTGGGAGTACAAATTGGAGTGTTCAGTTGAACCTATGCGGAAAACCAATTTGGCACAGGAATCTACCGTCTCATTGCCTGGGATTCCAACATGTCCAGGTATCCAAGCTAGCACCACGTTTACACCTTGTAACACTCAAACAGGACTTGTTTAATTTTAAGTATAATAGGGAACCGGAAAGTAGAGTGGAAAGGGTTTGACAGGATGGATTGAAGGCAACTTTTGGAATCAGTAAAGATGATGGAATTATTGAGTTTATGAGACTCGACATAGAGAATTGCTTCCAGTAAGGCGATTGCTTCACCAGTAAATACAGAAGAGTAGGATGAGCATCTGAAGCTTAAACCTATCTTAGAAGAAGGGATCCACACTGCTGCTCCTACGGAACTTACTGCTGAAAGTTTTGAAGCACCAGTGAATATGCAGCGCCATCCGGAACAGTCGGAAGAGATCCTATGGTTGAAAATCCCTCGAGGGTCAACAGAGTCCTTCTAAATATCAAAGTGAAGGAGAATGTTGGGCTCGAAAACAAGAGCTTCATAGGAAATACAATAAAGAGGATTGCGAGGAAACTGATTGAGTGGGGGAGGCAGTTAGGTGAATTTAATAAAGCTCTGAAGAAGGCAGGGTTTACTGTCCATGTTCCGAGAATCAAATAAGTCTAAGAGAAGATTTAATTAGGAAGAATGGGGTGGTTTGAATTTTGAAGCAGTTTAAAAAGAAATCTGTCCGAATGAAACTGTCTGCGAATATTCAGAGGAGGCTCCCCGCACTCAACTTGCATAGCATTGATGGGCGAGGACTTCATGGATCCTAGAATAATTCGCAGAGATTTGGCTTGAACTTTTGCAATTTTATTTTGTCCAGATTTATTAGCTAGATTAAAGAGAAAAGATCCATAATCCATATGGCTGCGAACTGCATTATATAAAAGTTTTTGGGAGTATGGATGAGAGCCCCACCACACTCCCGAAAGGGACCGCAGAATGTTAATATTTTTTTCACATTTAGATGATCGTAAAGAGGGATACCGGACATTCTGGAGTCTAGTTTGATACCTCAAAATTTGGTTGAAAAACACAAACTCAATCTGTAATAAATTTGTGTGTTGACAGCGACGTTGACGTTTCGTTACTTGTGCACTTTAGTTTAAGTTTATAAAATTTTTCAATCTGTGTTTTTTGGGATTGTTGAAATTTAAATGCTGATCGTTTATTTGTAACTTCAATGCATTTATTAAAATCAGATCTGCTGAACTTCACCTCCAATTCTTTCGATAATTCCGTAACCTGATTGTCAAACTTTTGAATTGAATAGCGGTTATTGTGGATTAATTTGCACAATAATTTGTTACAGGCTTGGCGGAGTATGCGTTCACTACCGTAGATGTCTATTCGCGAAAAAAAAAACAAATATACGCTATTTAATTCCGGAAAAATAGTTACATTTCTTATGTGTAACAATCGCGAAAACCTAAGAACTCGATATTCAAAATTTTTTATTGATTTGAATACTCTATTAAAATGAAATAAAAATATTTAAATAAATTTATTATATTATTATTACATTAACTAAAAAAAGCAACTAGTGTTTAAAAAAATAAAGAAATATATACAGTCATTGCCAAAAACGTACTTGATTCCATGTGTGTACATTTATAAAAAATAACATTCTTTTTCATTCGTAATTCGGGTGAATAAATTATCAAGTACGTATTTATAGATGAATAATAATTAATTCCCATTCTAGTCATAATGTCGTATAATTCCTTATCAAGTTTCATTCAATTAATCTTCATGACATGACTTTATGTACGCGCTCCAGTTAAATGGCTACTATAAAACACTTCCTTCTTAAGTCTTTGTTATTATTAAAATAAAAGCGGAAAGGCGTAGTATCTATCGTAATAATGTAAACAATTGAACGCTAATTATTTATTTTTTCTGTTATAAAAAAAAACACTTAGGTTTTAAAACCTCCATCTTATGGAAAGTGTGGATGAGGTTGACGATGGAGCTTGCAAACCTAAATAATGCCTATTCACTCTCGTCTTTAATAGGCCCAAGTTGTTCAGGAAATAAATCTGCAGGCTGGGTATTCCACTCCATAGCCTCTCACTACATAATAATAATAATAATGCGCACACACTCATAGCTCCGAACTAGGGAAACCCTGTATCGCGGGTGCCATGGACACACACATAGACAACCACAAATTACACCCAAACTCACGAGAGAAATAAACGTAGGCCATACATTTATTTCTCCCTGCACGCGAATCGAACGCGGGACCTCTTACGTGGCAGTCCAGAATGGTAACCGTTCGGCCACAGAGACAGTTTAAAACATGAATGTGGCAGCCAAACGGTTCATACGAATCCGAAGTGGAATATACACAACATAGGGTTAGAACCTCAGCCTACGTCTAGTCCCCAGATGATGAAAGAGGAAGGCGGAATTAAATCATGCAATCCCATTGCACACTCTCAAGTAGAATATCTATAAACAGGTAATTTTATGGCGGTGTTCTAGGCTCTGCAGTTTCGCCTCTACCAAATCCGAGTCACCTCTAAGCCTCTTAGCATGCGCGGCGGCCCCGCGTCGCGTCGGCCGCGCGTTTCGGTGTGACAGGGTTCATATAAACTCGTACGGAACACTTCCGCGGCCGCCTCTGTGTGTCCAGAACATTAGTATATTGTGTTATTAGTACGTCTTAAACCCACGCTTAAATTGAGTGTCTTATCAATTTAAGCATAGGTTTAAGACGTACTTAAACCAATACTTTCGTAGCAGCAGAGCTCCACGTGAAATGTTTGTCCATGGAAGTACTGCCACTTTACCCATTTCTGCTGCCAAGCAGTAACGCAAGCATTGCTGCGTTCTGGTATTGAAGGGTAAGGATGCTGGTGAAATTATAGGTACATGGAACTAGTCAATTTTGTGTCTCAGGGGACGGGCGCAGTGGCGGTGCCCCTCATAACTTTGCGTTTTAAAGCTCTGAGTGGAACTGCAACTGTTATGGACAGGCATGTCGCTTAGCACCAGGCCCACGACTTATTCGTCCCGTCACTAGGTATCACAGAAAAAAAAACAAGGCCATTAGTCTTATGATTCGGTAAAACGTTTTTGCCAAAACAATACAGGGCACTTACTTGTTTTATTATTGTTCTATCTGCAGAAATCAAAATGAATAGGTAATAGAAGTCGCATACTTACTTTAACATTGTCGCCATAATTGTGTCGCTTACGGCACTTCAATTTAGTAGACTTGTGGCTGCTCGGTCTTTAGAGGGAGCAATCCCAATTAGTCCGCAAACAAATGAACTAATTCGATCTTTTAGTTCCTTTAGTTCTTTTAGTTCCTTATTTCAGTGGGATCTAGGAATTGGGAAATAATAAAAACCGTTTCGGTTTTTGAAGAGCACGGAATTAAATGGTTCATACGGATCACTTATACATTTAAATATTTCCCTCTTTGCTATACTTTTTGTGTAATTCAATTAAAGATTTTTTCATATTTACAATTATTCTGCCCTCGAAACGAAAAAAGGCACAACTGCTGTATAAAATACCTACGCATAGTTGTGCCTTTTTTCGTTACGAGGGCAGAATAATTGTTAATATGAAAAATCTTTATGTGAATAACGTAAAAGTTTTTCTTCGTATTTTTTTTAAATGTATGCACGTTGTAATTTTATTTCAAAACATATATATTACTCATTATTTGAGTTTGTTATTATTTTATATACGAATGTTTTTAAATATTAATGTATATTATGTCAATGAGAACCAAGGTGTTCTCTGTCGGATAACCTCGTTCCGTACCTTGTCCTTCAGAGGAACTGCGTGCATAGCTCGTTCCATAGCTCTCTGAGCGACCTTTAACTGGTGGATTATTCGTATCGTGAGAGTCCACGTCTCGGCTCCGTATGTCATAACAGGTAGAACACACTGATCGAAAACTTTTGCTTTCACACATTGCGGTATGGGTGACGAAAAGACTCCAGGTAGTTTACTAAACGCTGCCAGCTAAGCTAAATCCTCCTCTTGGCTTCCCTCTCGAAGTTGCTTCTATCTAATCGCAGAATCCGCCAGAGGTGTGTTCGGAAACAACTTTAAGAAAGTGGCCATTTTTACTACGATTGGTCTCGGGACAATGTGATCATGATCATGACTTTAGTTTTATCTAAGTTCATGCCGAGACCAATCTGTTGCGAGGCGAATGCAAGGCTGTCCAGCATCTATTGTAGCTCCTCCAGCGGAGCCCCCATTAGGACTATGTCATCTGCGAATCGCAAGTGTGAGTTGTATTCGCCGTTTATGTTTATGCCCATCCTTTTCCTGTTAAGCGTCTTAAACATGTCCTCAAATGCGGCTGTAAAACCCAGCGCAAAAAAAAATATTCGTAATTAACTACTTTGTTGAACGGCGAGTCAATAAATATTTGGCCTAAGGCGAAAAAGCCGCAAGACGTAGACATTTTTTTTCACATTAATATTTTTAATTGGATTGTGTCCAATGCGGACTGTACACAGGCCTGTTCGACAAGCGTGTTTACGAAAATCGATTAACATAATCTTATTCTCAACGGCAACTAAGGTTCTCTGCCTTCCGCATAAAAAGTCAATGGTATTAAAATAATTAAAGATATGTTCATAATAACATTCAATGTGTAAGGCTGTCGTGACTGCTCATTCTTCCGCATTTTACCAAATAATACTGGAGTTATTCATATAATTAAAGTAGACAATGCAATAGTCATCAAAAAATTTATTGGGGGACCAGGTACCATCGCCAATTAACATAACTTTCATGATATACTGATAGTCTGGCGGTTATAAAGAAAGATAATATTACTATAATACATAATGCATGTATGCCGACATAAAATGTAATAAACAGTGACTGCTTTAACAAATCGTCTCCCATCCATATCCGGACAATAAAGTAAAAAATATATGTAACTAGTCATAGTCAATTCCAAAGAGGGTATGAGTAATTACCCAGGATTTCGGTTTATTAACGATACACGTTCATGTTTTTGACATTCATGTTGTTTGTATTATGTATTATTTTCCAAAAGGACTTTTAACCAACGAATTTATATTTTAACTTTTAACTGTGATTTGTTTTGTTACATTTAAAATTTTATAGCAAATTTATAAAGAGTTTGACATAATTATTAATGAGAGATGTAATTTTTAAATGATATACTCTCTAGTTTATGTATATACGGATACCGGAAATCCACAATCATATGGCAAATTAAACTGATTTATTGAATAGGATAGTAATAGTACATATAATACAATATCATACTACTATTACAGATACCCAATCTCATACAAAGAAACGTGGCACTCATAAATCCGCTTATTCAGAAGCTTATTTTGATTCTTAACGTTGTTCAATAGATGGTACCAAGTAAACCCCCCAACTAACATTTTGGTTATAAGAATGAGTGCTACATGAGCTGTTAAAGACAATATTAAGAACCTAAGTTTCTATAAAGGCACTTACAATTGGTTATTTAGCGCGCTGTAACACTAATATAACCCTGATTTGGGCCCACGATTTTAGAGCTTAAAGTAACTTAATGGTTATAGAATAGTGACAATAAGTGATAATAAAGAGTAACAATAGTGCTATTGAAGTAGTGATTGCCACTTTAAGTGTTTTGTAACCAATACATAAGTTACAACCGCAAGCTAAACTAGTATATAATTTATGAAGTCCATTCTTTTAACTTATTTAGTAACACAACAGTGCTTCCTCGATACAATACATACCTTAAGAAGATATCGTGGTATTTAGTGGTAATAAACATCACCCAAAGCGCTAACTATTTCATATATTTTCATAATATTGAGTTTTTGTTACGGTCAATAGCGAAGGTACGTATATTCACGTTCGATATAGCGAAGTGAATATTTGAAAGTATGTAATACAATAGGCAAGTCATTGATATGTGTTTTGGATTATTGGTGGTATAATTATAAAATCTTACCACAGTGGTAACTTTTCTACAATAATATATATTAGTTGTAATCATTAATACAAAGATCGAAAACTCAGAAAAAATTCCTTCGATCCGGTCGGATTCGACCCGACGCATTCTTGCATACCGTGCCAGACGCTATACCAACTAAGCCACGGAACGAACCAACGGACCCAAAGAATTCTTCTATGTATTTGCGTCGTGTCTTTGTATTTGGTTTTTCAACGACTTTTTAGTCGTAGCGCCATCTATTAGAAATCTATGAAAGATTTATCACCCAGATAGTAACTTTACAGCTACTAGTCCTGGCGAGAGATGTCGCTATTAACTGTACACTTTGAAAATTTTTGAGGTTATGTTTATTTAATGGCTTCCATTCTGAATAACTTTAGGTAACTCTGATATTATATTGTACATGACATTCAGCACTTTCGTGCCACTGGTAGTTCTACAATATCGGTATATAAGTGAAAAGAAAACTGCTTTATAAATTTATCTGGCATAATGGTGCCATGTGAAGCCGTAAACTGTTAACATTGATCTAATCTTATTAGAGAGCATATTTTCTCTTGATACCGCCAGTCCTTTTTTCACTTTCTGTGGTGCATGGTCGAAACTAAAATATTTTTTAATAATCCCATTGCACAGTGTTAACCATACGTAATAAAATATTATTTGAGGTTAAATTATAGTATGGCGTATTTAAGTGATTTTAATTCTATACGGCAACTTAAAGCGATAATTAATGGTTATTGTAGTGTGTTGACATAATGTACCATAGACAATAGTCAATATATGTCACGTCGCGTGAGCGGGCGTGTATCGCAGGTGTACGTGAAGCAAAAAACGTTGTTTTATTGAGCTAACCCCTAACAAACGCCACATTGGCGCCCCTGCCAAAGAACGTGAGTAAAATTAATAATATTTCACGGTGTAGTCGCGTTATCAGCTTTGTTCCAATTTTGTTTCAAAAGAAATGGAGATTTGTACCACGTATTCAAATAATTAGAATCCATTTCATTAAAGCATATAAATATAATATCTGCATATTGGATGTATGTGTTATGATTTCAAGTGATTTAAGTCTATTTAGGTAACATATATACAAACATATTATCCGTATATCACCGTGTACTACATCCGTGTCATATTCTATTAGCTCCAGAAAAGATACAAACAAACTGACACCGTTGGCGGAACTAGTAAAAATACAAGTGCCTACTAATACTCACCAAAATAAATATTCTAGCTGTTGTGTAGTCAGTACTGCCTTTACTGAAATTGCTGACTTGCATTGTAAATTAAATCATTTTAAGAACTACAAATTACCATGTTT
>NW_020654748.1:9846850-9857264 GCF_003589595.1 Hyposmocoma kahamanoa
TGAATGTCGGCATCTTGGGGCGTATCAGTAGGAAAAACCGGGAAGCGGCTGTTTGAGTGACCGAAATGAGGCCAAACGGTGTAGCGCCGTAGTAGCGTAAGGCGCATTGCAGACACGAATTTGTGTACTTTCGAATAAACCGAGTCATTTTAAGGAACCAAAACTAGGCTTTGAGGGTTTGTTCACATTTTTCAAAGCCAGGGTGACCTATTTGATCGTGCATCTTTTGTAACAGCCCGTATTTAGCCAATCTAGGAATAACGAAACGTTCTCCTGCTAATGTCTTCGGGTAGAGCACTTCGTCTTTCGCTACGTAATTGCTCGCAATATTGGTGCTCACATTCGGTTCACGCAATTGAGTCAAAATGCTTTGTATGTTTTCATCCTGCATTTGCAGAGTCCTCAACCAGTCTGGGTTGTCTATTAAGAGCTGTTATGGGATTCCTACTAAGAGCATCTATGTGCTTCATACGTTCTTCCGGCTTATACTCTATATCAAGATCAAATTCCAGGATCGTTAGCCACCAACGGGCTATGCGCGGGATTAAATAGGTACAGGGCTTGCGTACTCCAATACGGATTCCCTAATTAGCAGATTTTGTGCTGCTGCGAACGTAAGTAGGTACATTGATTTTACTCCCAGTATCTATGTAGGCCATTAATAGGTAATCGTTTACAATCACGTGTCTTTTATATAGATCAAGATAGATATTATACGTAATAGCCCAGACATTATTAACCTGTCGTATTGATGGTTGAAATTTACTAGCGGCCGCAAACCTGCAGGCCGCTGTGGAGTGTCCCGGGCGCTGGCAAGTCTCGCAGACCTGGGTTGAGCGGCAGTCCTTGGCTGTATGTCCCGGTCGCCGACACGCGTAACAGATCTTCGGCTGCAGCGCCTGTTGGGACGACGCTCCGCTGCACATAGTAGTGAAGGTTTCTCGTCTCCACGATGATTTTCCTTTGTCCGTTGCAGCTTCCACTCGTTTGAGATTCTCCAAAGAAGACAAATAGCCGTGATATAATTGTTCTGGCGTTTCACAATTGTAGGCTTTGGCGTTCGCCCTCAGTTCAGCGGGAAGGCCGCGTATTATGCAGGAAATAGCTCGTTCACCATCAATATTAAATTTTTTCAATAGCGATAGTTTGGCGTGATAGTATTTCGTTATCGTTTCTTTGTCCTTTGTTCTTCGAGGAAACGCTGTTCTCAGGGCTTCTTTCCACTGTTCCCAGGTCAGGTCGTAATCCTCCAGATCGGCGTACCATTCTCGTGCAGAGCCACGAAGTCGGAGTTGCATGATAAATTGCCGGTCAGTGCTTATCCACCCATAAATATCGCCAAGCTGATCGATTTTATGCAACCACCTCACGTTGTTCGTAGAGTCGTCAGGGCGGAATTTCGGTATTAATTCCGCATCCGTTGGTGTAACGCGACGTCGTTTTTTCGGCAAGAAGTTGATCTCGTCGTCGGGAAAAAAAAATCGTCACTTTCGTCTCCTTCAGATGTAGATTTCCGACTTCGGTTGCATTTTCTTCGGCCTAGGCCATCGATGTAGGGGCTCGACATCTTGTCCGTTAAAGCGCTTTTAATTCGATACCACTTCTGAGGTGTAACGAAAGCAGTACAGGATGGCGGACAAGAGAAATGAAAATAAAAATGTCGTTAATTCGGTATTTATATATTTATAGTATCTTGAAACTAAGTGGCGTCGTATGATTATTTCACATAATACATTTCTAATTAGTAATTCTAGGATTGTGAGAAATCAATAATTATTTTTCATTTTTTAATTTAAATGCCTCCGTGGCCGAACGGTTACCATGCCGGACTGCCACGCAGAGGTCCCAGGTTCGATTCCCGGGTCGGGAGAAATGTTTGTATGGCCTACATTTATTTCTCTCGTGAGTTTGGGTGTAATTTGTGGTTGTCTATATGTGTGTCCATGGCACCCGCGACACAGGGTTTCCCTAGTGCGGGGCTATGTTGAGTGTGTGCGTTATTTATTTATTTATTATTTTATTTACAATGATTTCTAGTTATATTGATTAAATACACTACTGGTCCAGGACTTCATGTGCGGATGGCGGTGGCGCCACCAGTGGACATCGAAGCTAACACATATTATAACAAACTAGTGGAGTAATTTCACGTAAAAATAATTGAATATCAATTCAATACAAATTTAAATGTATCCCAATAGTTTGCAAAATTTTCAATCGATTTTAAGAAAGAACCTTCCGTAAATCGTTGTTTCGGGTTTTTTCTAGGTTTATTAACGCTTTTTGTGTCATGTCGGATACATCTTCCAAAGCACTTAAATATACACTTCGTTCTGCACTTATGCGAGTACTTGGTTCCGAAATTTGAATACGTATCGCAACAAAACACAGTAATTAGTAACTTAAAATTTATGTCAACTTTCAATATTCACTTTTGAATTTAAAACTTGTCTTCTTATCTAAGGCATGTGGGCACCTTTTGTATTCGCACATCGACCAATTATGCTTATTCAAATAAGGTTCTTTTTGTATTAGCTACATATAATAAGGTGTGAAATGATACGACTGCTTCTTTTGACCAATTTTTTTTTAATTACCTGCAACACAAATTCGTAGATATAGATGCATATATACCTAGCTATAGCCTAATGCACTGGATATTTACAATTTGATTTCAATACAGTACATTACAATAAATTATACTATTCGAAATCGAGAGAGGTTTTTGTATAGCCAACACCAGACCTGTATACATAATTTTATTATCATGGCCTTTCTGTCCCTTAACTTATAAACAACTAAAAGCCGTCTACACTCTTTTACAAATTCTTAGGTACTCTTCTTTCTAAGATGGCTTGATACTCAACAACAGCTTTCAACATCAGTTCCATTTTCACTCTGATGTTAGGATTGTGAAGGGTGTTCTCTTCAGCCACTACTCGGTACTTTCGCAGAAATGTCGCCAACACCGTCTTCAAAGACTGCATGCCGTATTTGTAAGCTGTAATGTTCACCACTTTCATATAAAACATTAAAAAAACTTGCCGTTACGGCATTATTCAACCTGCGCAAAAATTCTAAGGACTACTGTTTCCACCTGCAATTACCATACTATCATCTGTATCGTTTTGCAAATTTGCATGCGAAGAGCTGGTGATAGGTGATATTATGTATAAATATGCGCAATGGGTATTTTTTCGCTTAACTAGCAATAAACCACCAGGCAGCATAAATGTTACTGCTTCCGTGGCCGAACGGTTACCACACTGGAATGCCAAGCAAAGGTCCCGGTTTCGATTCCCGGGCCAGGAATTTTAAAATTTACCTCTATAAGTTAGGTCTGTCTGAGTTCGAAGTGCGAGATGCGATCACCAGTTTCAGTGTCGTTTAAATACAGCATTAAACATAGAAGTCTTATTTTTGTAAATCGATGAGTTGTCAGCACCCAATGTTGTCAGTGAAATAGTAATAACACTGCGTCGGCTAAATTTGAAAATCTCATAACTCCATTTTTGGACGAAATATCTTTTTTCCTCTTCTAGTACAATATCCCTTTTATAGTCATAAAAATAAAAGTATAAACTATTAATAATAGTGTTGTCGTATAATTATTTCTAGTAAGTGTGTTTTTTTGCCTAGTCAAAAATTCACAACAATGGAGGTTACGAATTTAGCCGATGCACTGTAATAATATTATAGTCGTCAGAGGCCACATTTGACACCTAAAGAAGGCGATAGTATGTAACTTTGAATGCGATCAACGAAACAACAAACAAACAATTATTAGCATAATTGAGTTTAAAAAATACATAAATTTTAATGCAACATTATATAATATGACAAAACATATTTGTAGTACTGTTTTCACAGGAATTACAATATAAAATGCAATTTTGAGTTACTCCGAAACGTCCTGAAAACAGTTACGTCCTAAAGCTATTTTTTTTAAATAATAGTGTTGTAAGCAATTAATTGCCGAATTTCACCGAGTCCCTTCGATTTCTCGGAAAAATATTGCTTATTAAATATTAAAACAAAAAATGTATAAATTGTGTATTTTAAATAATTATGTATATAATCTCTGACCACACCTATTGCAAATAAATTATAAGTAAAATAAAAAAAATTGTAAGAGACCCTTACTCCTAGCCAGATTTGTGTTTCCTTTTTGTTTTTTGCAAATTTTGAGTTGTCAACACCACTGATACCAATACAGCGGCGCCCGCGCACGGCGCAGTCTTTCGCCATTTTGGAAGTTGACTGTGCGCTTGGTTATTTTTTATGTATTTTTCTTGTGACTCAGCTTTGCTTTTGAACTGTTCCTGTTTTCTAAATTATGAACATTATTTGAGATTGTTTGTTGTTGACATCGACACGTGGGACAATTTTACGAAAATGAGAGGAATTGCTACAGAATTGCAAGGAATTCTGTAAATGAATTGTTTTTAATAGAATTGCACGATTTGGTCTTTTAGGCCTCCTGAACAACAATGTACCGTAACATACTCTAAACAATTACAAACTCTTAAAATTTGAATCGATTTCTCGTGAAAATCTTATAATGTGATTACCTATATGATTAGTCCACATCCCTATTCGCGTCACGATGACAAGTGTCAAATGTGGCTTCTTATTTGGTGACGACTTTTTTTTATAGCGATACGTACTTTCACTACAAGCGTCATCTTATTGCAATAGCATTAATTATGGCAATACCCTAGTAAAGTAATTGCAGCTACGACATTATCATCATTATATTATATCATTATCATTATCATCATTATATTAATCGCTGATTATTCTACGAGAATATAAATGTGTTTAAATAGTGACGTGTACACACGGTTACAAAGTGAAACTTCAGTAATAAAGGGTAAAGCTAAATGCTACAAGTTTCAATTTCAACAAATAATCTTCAGAGTACAGAGTAGAATCAAAAGGATTGTTTTCCTTACCAACACAATTTCTGGGTCCATAACTAAATGGCATATAACTGCACGAATGTTCAAGGTTGAATCGTTCCGGCTAGAAGCGGTCCGGATCGAACTTCTCAACGTCTGGGCCCCAGTACTTGGGATCTCGGTGGACACCGCAAAAGGGCACTAGAATTCCAGTTCCAGCAGGAAGAACGTAACCGGAAGCTGAAAGAAAGTTACTGTTTCCGTAACTTGAAATATCTAATGTCGTATGAAAATTTAGAAATTATTTGTGGAAAAGAAAATAGTAGGTATTTCATATTCACAAGTACCTATTTCATTGAATGTTTGTATTATATCTATGTAGGTAAGTAAATTAAAATCAAGTAGGAATGTAATAACTAAGTCATAAGAAACCATAAATGTACGGACACAATCAATATGATTTGATTTTTTTATAACTTACGTAATTTAGTATCTTCGAAAATCTTCCTTAAAGAAAAAGGTACTGGAGGACACAACCTGAGTGACTCCTTAATGACTCTTTCCAAATATATAAATTTCGTAAGATCTTGCTTTACAACCGGTCTTTCTGAATCTCCGAAAATATCGTATAATCTGTAAAATATACCATAACCTATGTTGAAACTCGAATCGAAATCGAAAGAAATGTGACAAGGTAAGAAAGAAACATGCAGTTGATTTTATGATTTTAGACTTTTACTAAATATTCTGATTAATTATGAAATTGGATAAAAGAGTTAAGTCTACGCCTTACGTTGTTAGTAATTTAAAGAAGATAATGTATGTATATTACAGTAAAACCGTAACTACAGTAAATCCTACTATTTTCCAGTAATACCTAAGATTTACCAACTCTCAGTGGTAAAAGTCCGAACATTTCTGTGATCATCGTTCATTTCGAACTTTACCACCATTCGCTTGATATATCTTAGGATTTATCTCAAAGGTACGGTTAAATTTGGAAATTATTTGTGAAAAAGAAAATAGTAGGTATTTCATATTCACAAGTACCTATTTTATTGAATATTTCTATTATATCTTTGTAAGTAAGTAAATTAAAATCAAGTAGGAATTATTAACTAAGTTATAAGAAACCATAAATGTACGGACACAATCAATATGATATGATTTTTTTATAAGTTACGTAATTTAAGTGTAAGGGTATAAGAGTAATGATATAATTTAAATAAGGCCAAGGGTAAACCTGAAAACAAATTCGGAAACGCAAACAAATTCGCTTCTGACACACGTCGGTTGCTGCCGCGACACGTTCACATCACTCGCACGGCTCGTGCTGCTTTTTCATATTATAACCTAACCTACTGAATTTGGAGCTACCAAGATTGGACCTATGTAAAATGTTTTTATTCAATAACTATTTTAAAAGTATTTTAAAATGACTAGTTACATTTACTTACAAATAGTTACTAGTTACTAAAATTTTGTAAATGAAAATACCAAATGAAAATAATTTGAATTTGGTAAGGGTTTGACTGATTAGTAACATAAATGATTAATACTGCCTCTGTGGCCGAACGACTACCATGCTGGACTGCCACGCAGAGGTCCCGGGTTCGATTCCCGGGCCGGAAGAAATATTTGTATGGCCTACATTTATTTCTCTCGTGAGTTTGGGTGTAATTTGTGGTTGTCTACGTGTGTGTCCATGGCACCCGCGATATAGGGTTTTAAATGCTCGTTTTTATAAACTAACAAAAACAATTACTCTCATATGATATATACAAATATGTAAAGTTTTGACTAATACTTAATTCAAATAAATGGTTAAAATGTACTCATTGTTTTATTCCCAAAATCAACGTACACGAGCCGGCAATGGTAAAACCTTACACGTGCCAAATTGTATTTTTTCGGGCTTGGTATGTAGCAGAGCCATCCCAAAGGTGGCAGCAGTACTCCATACATGACCCGACTTGTGCTTGATACAGCTGAAGCAACTGTCCCTGTGTGAAGTAACGCCTCACCCTGAAAAGGATGCCAAGCTTCCTGGATGCATTTTTGGCCATTGATTCAATGTATCTGCCGAAGTTCAAATTGGATGACAGTCCATTCCAAGTAGCTGGAGACGGTCGGCTATCGGTATGGATATATTACGAAAAGTCGGAGAGAACTCAAAGGGACTCCGTTTAGTGGAGAATAGACACGCCTGCGTTTTGGTAGCGTTAAATTTGACAATATTGGCATCACCCCAATCAGAGACTGCTTGAGCGTCAAATCTAAACGGCTAACCATGGACTCTCGACAAGACTGGATTTCCTCTCCAGCGACCCTTGCATTGGTCAAGTACCTACAACTGTGCTATCATCAGCATACGCAAAGGTACCTGGAATTAACATATCATTGATATGCAGCAGAAAGAGAGTTGCAGACAGTACGAAACCCTGAGGAACTCTATCGCCATATGTTTGGAAAAGTAGCCTTCTAAGGCCACTCGAATGGAATGTTCACTCAAGAAATCCGAGATCCAATTGCAAAGGTCAGTGGGAAGACCATAACATGGAAGCTTGCTTAAAAGGCTTGCGTGGCAGACCCTGTCAAAAGCTTTAGAATTTTAGAATTTAGAATTGTCCAAACACAATGCAAGTGCTTCGCCTTGTTTTTCAATACCCTCGCTCCATATGTGACAGGCATACACAAGAAGATCGCCCTCGTCGGAATCCGTACTGGCGATCACTGAGGAGGTCGTTGTCTTCAAGATATGACAGGAGACGGTTGTAGACGGTCTATAGTTGACACGGCCAGCTCTGCTTTCCTTTTTGGGCACAGGTTGCACGTTTGCAAGCTTGCACGACCTTTTTTGTTTTTTTTTTTGACGGGTGACCTGGGCCCTACACCAGTCTCAAGTGAGAGATGATACTGGCGTGTGAGAACAGGAGACAACTCAGACGCACAGTTACGTATGAGTACCGCTGGAATTCCATCTCATCAACATTCCGCAGAGTTCTAAGTATCTCTTTTTGGCCTATGCGAACTGGCGCCATAGTGCAGCCAGCCTGAGGTAAGGTAGGTGGTACGTTCCCTGCGGCATCCAGACGCGAACTCTCTGCAAAGAGTGAGGCAAAGAGATTCTGCAGTATGGGCCAGCGTGCCATCCGGCCCCAGCAGATGTGGCAAAGATGGGTAACAAAAGTTACTTTAGTTACTTTGGACCGCTTTGGTCAGGGACCAAAAGGATTTGCTACCTGCTGGATAAGAGACCAGATTGGCCCCTATGCGGCGCGCGTGGTCGATCTTGGCCCTAAGTAACACGCTTTTGCACTTCTTGGCGACTATATCAAAAGCTTTCTTCAGATTCCGAGTACTCGGAGCTTTGCGCAGTCGAGCATCTGCGCGACTGCAGTGAGCGTTAAACCATGGACGAACTTGGGGTCCATTGGATACATCAGAGTATAGTATGTAATACTCTATACCTAAACGCAAGACTTCGACTACAGTATTAGCATAGCTCGACTAGTCTTCTGAAGAAAAGATAAGATAAGAGAGATACCCAGTACCCAGTGGGGCATTCACGACCACAGAGTATCGGTCTGGATCAGTTGTCAGCTGAAGATCCAAGCAATTAGCCGTATGAGATTCAACATCTGCTATCCTCGTGGCGCCCCTGACTCGCTATCGTGAAATCTCATTGTCATAAACCAAACCAAAGCTTCGCAGGCAGACTGCCGACTACGCCATTAAGTAGCATCATTACTACTAAACAGTTTGTTGTGGATCAAAAATATCAGTGTCATAACATGTATTGTACAACTATAATAAACGATAAAAAATAATTGTTTCTCGTACAATTCTTACGAAGCCGTGGTGGTACGAAAATTTTTATTTTACATCGACGATATTTTTAGACATTCATCTTTGCGATGTTTTAAGCTATTGCATATTTATTATTATTAGTATGTTATAATTATTAATACAAAGATCGAACGCTTAGATGAAATTCCTTCGCTCCTCCTGGATTCTACCGACGTCGACCAGACGATAGGCCAATTTTATTAAGCCACGAAATGAACCAGCGGACCTCACGATTTTTTCTATGAGCTTGTTGTCGGATAATTGTATCTGATTTTTAACGTAGTAAAGATTTCAATCTTGTACTGAGATCATAAATCAACCCCAAGAAGAAGGGATACACGAAAGAAATTAAGAAGGTCTACTTACCACCAATAGACTCGAAAGTATAAGCGCTAAGATATGACCATAAGCTGAACTGGCCTGTACCAACTCGACTCTCCAGTGTCTTCACCATTATTTCACTTTGTTCAGCGAACAATTCTATAAACTTCTCGAGGACTTTTGAAATGAATGTCGGAACAATGACCTTACGCCGTTTCCTCCATATTGGTACTGTACAAAAATATATCATTCATCAACCATATAACTGCAATGGACACAGGGCTGACAACTCCCAATGTATTGGTATAAAAAACCGCATAAGTTTATTTTTTAGGTATTTTTAATTATTTATGACTTTTTTTAAATCAAATTGAAGAACTGGAAATACTATTGATTTTCCTGGAAATATACCCAGGCACAATGAATATTTGAATTTTGGATAGCTGTACAATATACACAAATCGCAAATAACATAGCCAGCATATAGTTATATAATAATAAGGTTATGGACCCATTCATATCACAAATGGGGTCTCTGTTGTCACTAGGTATACTATCAATATCAATACTGGTCTAGAAACGAAAAAAGGCACCACTATCATATAAAATACGCATCAGAGACCATATAAACACTAATAAGTACGCATAGTTGTGCTTTTTTCATTATGAGGGCAGAATAAAAATAAGGATTTAAAGTACCTTTTCACCTCACTGGTTCGGAACGCTTTGTTTCTCATTTGAAATCTGCGCGCAAAAGCGTTTAGACCCCCAGCTTCGCGTAGCCGCACATGAGACAGAGAATATCCTACAGCTACACTTATCTATAGAGGTGTGGCTTTAGAAAAAATTACATTGTTTTTTGAGTAAACTCTGGGATAATTTATTTTGTCATCTTAACAAGCAGTGTGTAATTTTTATTGTGATAGGTTTTAAAGTAGCGTTTTCATTATATTTTTTTAGTCAATGGCAATTCTACGACAATTTTACGGGACAATGGATGGGATCGTAGAGAAGTGGGTATTGTGTTGGTTTTAACTCTAACACCCCTAGCCGTTCTTGAATAAAAGGTGGTTTATAGGACACGTTAAGTAAAAGGGTATTCTGTTAAACGGAAAAATGTAGTGATCATTTCAGTAGGTAGGTACACTTTTTTTAGTTTCACGACTGTAAAAAATCCAAATTGCATAGGGGTATCTTATTTTCATTAAAATTTACAATCGCGAAACCGATTTACGAACAACGAGCAAAAAATTACTTCAATAAGTACCGTCCGATTTAATTACTACCAACATCCGCTAAAATATTATTGGAAAGTGTCATGGCAAAGAAACTGTATTCATTTT
>NW_020654748.1:9877264-9905602 GCF_003589595.1 Hyposmocoma kahamanoa
TAATATATTTCTCTTTATATGAGTGAAAAAAATTGGCGCGAATTTGTAGTTACAGTTCATAAACGAATTACTTTTTTTATTTATGTTACGACTTGAGTTCTCAAGTATTCGTTAGCGGTGGCTCTATAGCCTATATTCAATAAACGCCTAAATTATATAATAATGGAGTCTGAGCCCGTATTTCTTCGTTTGAATGATAATGAAGTTGTTATGATGACTATAAGGTAAGTATACTCAATAATTAACACTTCATATTAATACGTAGGTACCTAAATTACAAGTTCACTGTGGCATTTTCATAACGTGTGGTCACCTTGCATTATACATTTTCATACATATAATAAAAAACGAATATCTTTCTAATTAAATAATCAAAACGAAATCTGAAACGGCGGGTATTTAGTAGTAAATTACTACTAAAACTTTACCAATTATAGTCTCTGTAATACTTACAAATCCAAAGATATTGACGTTTGCTACTTTTCAGACATTGGAGGATTGAGTGAGAACCTAAAAATAATTATTATTCAAAAACGTTTCACATTAGAAGCTTGTTTTACATTTTACAAATTTATATGTAACTTTTACTGAATCTAGACATAAACGAAATTTAATTCACTTATTTAGTTATTAAGAAATCGTTCCTTTTAGAAACGTGCGGATTGAGTAAGCATAAGAAAGTATTTGTAAAAAATTGAAAAAGGCACTTATCGATCTGTAATTAACTAAATTAATTTAACTAAACTTTTACTAAAAACTAGTACAATAACATTATATTGAAACTTAATACTTTTGTAGATCGGACTGGCCCTCAGAGAGAACTGAGTGAGCACACATTAAGTTATTTTTCTCTTGTTTCATCTTTTTAACCGATTTCAAAAAGGGAGGAGGTTCTCAATTCGGATGTATGTTTTTTTTTTGTATGTATGTTACGCGATAACTCCGGTATTTGTGAACCGATTTTCATGATTCTTTTTTTGTTGGAAAGAGGGTGTCTCAGTAGTGGCCTCATTTTGAAGAAAATATTCCACCTCTACGGGTGGCAAACTAGGGGATAAATGACTTCTGAGGTCGGTTTTTTTAGTACTCTGTACTGTATCAAGTTCTTGGGTTTTTGCAATTGTTACACATAGGAAATGAAACTATTATCGCGTATAAGTATTTGTTTTTTCAAACAAACCAACGTTTCGCGTTCCATCGCGTCGGCTTTACACGTCCCATGGTCACGGTTGACTGAGGTGGTACGGTCGTCAACCAGTTATGTCTAATATTAATGCAAACAACCCTGTTTATTCACTATAGTTACAAAAGTTATTGATTAAATACCTTATTTTTAATTAAAAAAAAACATTCCAATTTACGCTACATGTTTTACAAATTATTTTATTTTAACAATATGAATTTTTATTAAGTTAAATTTATTATTAATTAATACTTAATGGAAATTAGAATAAATTAAAACATATTAGTTAGTACCTACTGCAGTCTTATGTCTGTTTGGGATTTTTCATCAGAGGAAATACTCTGTAGAAATTATAAATGGGTCGTAACAATGTTCTCTGTAAAAAAAATTGACATCTATAAATGGACCATCGTATACAGTAACTGAAAATGTAACATACCTGGTGCAAAAACGGTTCCGTTTCCCAATGCTTTTTATGCAAACTGGAAAATATCGTATTTGTCAAGGTGACTCTTCAATATCACTTCTAAGTCTACTGGGTTGTATTCTGGTGGTTGTTACCACTACAAAATAAATTATAAACTGCTTTTTTATAATTTAACTAACAACATTTAAGCCTCCAACAACATAAATTACGTTCTCATTTATTTTCAGATATTCATAGATAAGCAGACGCGCAGCCGCCGCGCGTTTATAGTGTGGCAGGGTTCATAATGAACTCGTACATTACAAAAATTCCCGCGCCCGGAACGTTTCCGCGGCCGCCTCTGTGTGACCTGAGCGTTACTGTTCTTATTATTATTAGGATGACTTCATTCATTTTCAATGCAGCCCTACATCATTGCTACCATTCAATTGTCTATTATGTATGATATAGTGACTGTACTTAGTTATGTTAGTAATATACATAAATCCCCCAGGGGATTGAAGCAGGACATTCAAACGGGCAAAGGGATATTATCTAATAAATGCACAAAAGTGTTAAAACAGATTATAATTGGAAAGCATGGCGAAATTTGTGTCAAGGCAACGATCCATTTTAAAGGACTATGAGGTATTATAGTGGTGCAGTGACGCAACTAGCAATATACAGTATTCATTATAATATTATATACTTACCAACAAAAAATAAATAACACAGCCAGAATTTAATTATTCCATTATGTTTCATGGAGTCGGCTCTGATGCGGTTCAGTGCCATAAATATATCTGAAATTATAGATCAATTCTTCTTAAACAATGTAATATCACTGTTTATCTCAACCATTATGTTTTTATATAGGTGAAATCACGAATTTGTATATGATAGTTCTGTACATGATTACGTCACAAAAATGATACCTATATTGATTATCCAATGGGTGTAGTAAGTATATTATGGATCCGCAAGATCATAATTCCTAGTGAATGCAAAAATTATACAAATGCTTTAAATATTTTAAATCATTTACTGTCGATTGATAATTGTTTCTTGATACAATAATTATAACTCTCTGTTATCACTAGTACTATAATGACTGTGAACTGGCAATTGGTACTATTTCAATTTTGACAACTTTACAGGTGAAGAAAAAAATTGTTTGCGTCACTTATCATCTGGTTTATTAAATAAAAATATGTAGTTTTTAAATATGTATGTGCGTTACGTATTTTTTTTTAATAAACCAGATGCTATATAAATTATTATTTCTTCACCTGCAAAGTTGTTAAAATTGAGATAGAACCGGTTGCCAGGTCACAGTCCATATACCTACTCAGTTACATTCCGATTTCCATAACACGAGTGCTTTACTTATTTAGATATGTACTTTGGGGTCGGAGCAACATAAATGTTACGTTGTGTAATATTTATTTATTTATTAACTAATTCGTTTTCGGCTACGTTTAATTATCGTTTGATAATAAGGTGACGTAACGTACTTTCGATATCAATTTAAAGCTTTTTGATATTTGTTATATTTAAAATAACCGCCTTCGGCACACTTAACGATTACACCCTGTATATCGAGCTGTTGCAGCAAGAACATCGTAAGCGACTACTTTAAAACTTTACACGAGAGTCTTTTTGAAATATTTTTTATAGTAACGTTAATATGTAATCACTGTTATATTTTTAAATGCGAACTTGATATATTCCTCAATCTTATCCCAACAGGGATACAATCATTCCAAATTTTAATACTCTTGCTCTTGCTTACTCCTGCGCTTGGATTCGTCTCACCGACGAATTCAAGCTTAGCCTCTTAAGTGCACGATGACCCAATTCCAGCTTTTTTCCAAAATTCAATCTCAAAGTTCAACTCATGTACAGATAGGCTCCTGACCCGAGACACCCACTACTCCATCTGTATTTTAAAATATTGCCTTTTCGTTCCTAAATTTACATGCGTACCTCGCTGCTGTCCGGCTTGGAAATTCCATAATCAGTTGATGTCAATAGATTCTTCTATCTATCTTATTCGTCCATCTCACCCACAACACCTGGACCCAAGCTACCATCTCCATCTGACATGGTGGTCTAGGCATCAGATGTATATCAGCTATAGCTCTATAGCATACTCTGGAAAAACTTAAATCGTGATATTTTACCAAATTTTAAAAACTCCTCCGATCTGCCAATCTATTTTAATGACCCTAACTAAATAAATAAACATTTTCTTAATGTACCAGGAGACAGCACCCCTAGTGTAGAAACTATATCATACTATGAGCATCACACGTTCTCAGAATCCACGTTTAAACTTGTTCCTGTTAGTGAAGACACCATTGGTAGAATTGTTCTTGGATTGGAATCCAATGCATTGGGATCGGATGGCATTAGCGCGGACATGGTACTGTTAACTCTCCCTCATACTCTTAATGTAATTACTGATATTGTTAATTCGTCAATTATTACTTCGACTTTCCCCTCACTTTGGGAAACGGCAATAATAACTCCCATTCCCAAGAAAAATAGTCCAGAAAATGTGAAAGATTTACGTCCCATAAGCATTTTGCAGTTATCAAAATTCTTAGAGGCAAACAATATCCTGCCTATGATGCAGTTCGGTTTCAGGAAGGGGCGCAGTACAAATACTGCCTTACATGACGTCATAGACGAAGTTCTCAGTGCTCGGGATTCTGGCAAGGGAACTGCTCTGGTACTTTTGGACTTTTCCAGAGCCTTCGAGTCAATTAATATTCCTTTACTTCGTGTCGAATCTGAGTTCTGTTGACAGGGGCGTGCCGCAAGGCTCTATATTGGGGCCGTTGCTGTTTGTGCTTTACACTTCAGATATCACGGGCTGCATTAAAAACTGCAAGTATCACCTCTATGCGGATGATGTTCAGTTATATCTGTCTTTCGATCCAGATAGAACCGCCGCAAGTACAAGCCTCATTAATGAGGATCTACACCGCTTAGCTATTTGGTCCAGGAACAATGCCTTGGTCTTGAATCCAATCAAACCTCAACTTTTGATTCTAGGATCTTGTAAATAAGTGAGAAACATCCAGTCACATGCGCCAGTTCTTTCAATTAATGGTGAGAAGATTGCTCAAGTAGCGGAGGCCCGAAATTTGGGTATAATTATGGACGATCATCTTAAATTTGACACTCATGTCGCCGAACTTGTTCGCTGCTTCTATAGGTTAAAAGTGATCTACGCTATTCGACCGTTTCTCAGTGTTAATTTGAGTATTTCTCTATGTGAAGCATTGATATTATCTAAGATCAAGTATTGCATCACGTCGTATGGTCCATGCCTTTTGTCTAAAACACACAAACTTCTGCAGCGTGTCCAAAATGCATGTGCCAGATTTTGTTTTTTGTTATACCCCCTCGTATTCACGTCACTCCTTATCTCAACGCTGCAAATCTACTAAATATCGGGCCTCGTCAAAATCTCCTGTATGCAGGACTTTTATTCGAAATAGTAAAAACTAGAAGACCTGAATATCTTTATGAAAAACCAACGTGGTAATCTAGTGTTAATGTACGCTACAGAGAGCGATCTGTCCTATCATGTGTTCTTATAGTACCACAACATAGAACTGCAGCTTTTCGAGGTAGTTTCAAATACTCGGCCTCAAAGTGCTGGAATAATATTCCACCACCTATACGCAACGAGACATCCAAACCCAAATTCAAAGCACTGTACCGGCAACACCTACTCTCACTTCAAAAATCTGGGTAGTGTTTTTATTCTTTAACGTAGTCTGTCTAAATTTTTTTTTTGTTGCTTTGATCTATTCTTATTATGTGTGTAATTATATTATAATACTAATTACATTACACAACAATAAATCCTCTTTACAGTCATAACTTACTCCTACAGCTGTAATTATATTCACATTTGCTCATGCACTTACATGTCAAACAGGTTATTTTAGATGCACTATTTACACTTTACTATGTATATTATTATTGTATGTTATTGTATTATTGTATTGTATTATTATGTAATGTATAACTTTACTCATAGTCGTTATATTTTTGCTTTCAAATAATTTAATCCCTCTCGTTGGTTCTGACTGAAAACCAGAGCCTTAGGAAACTTTGGCATTTGCTGAGTCAGCGCCGTTTCACTGCTATGACAATCATGTTTTGTTTTTTCTTTTATGCTTAATCTGTATTTGTGTTATATCAGTGAATAAAGTGTTTATATATCTATCTACACTATCTATATATACACTGCTTTAATCATGAACCGAAAAAAAAATCAAACAAAGAACGTTTAGAAAACCTAAAAGTAGCTAGATAAAAAAATGCTGAAATTAAACAAGATCCAGAAGTATACGAGCTACAAAAGCAAAAAGAAGTATAACGATATCATGCACGAAAACAGAAACATGAGGTCAAAGGCGAGCTAGACAAATCCCCTCGTGATCATAGAGAACAGCGTAAAAAGTACCGCGAAAATATAAGGCAAAGAAAGAAGAAGAAATTAAAACGAAGCCCTGAAAACAGCGTGAATAATTAATGAAGGAAATTCAGAAGAATTAATGAAAAATTTGTGTTGCTCAATTTACGAAGAAAAATGCCTGGAACGAGAGTGCCAAACATGTAATTGTAGATTTATACATATAAAAGAGTTCTCTAATGAAAAAAGTATAGTTTATTATCAATGGGTGCAAGTGAAAAAAGACAAAAAATCTATACCGGTTTCAAAAAAAGAACAGATTTCCATTACAACACGAGACTTAATTAATGCTCTGATTGCAAGTTTATCGGAGTTCTTTGAGTACTGTTATAATGGTAAGGGTGCCCCGGATGGTGTGAGAGGAACAATAAAAAAAACGGTAGATTCTTATGGGGTGATGTCAGTACTTACGAGAAATTTCTGCAAGTAGTTCAAAAAAAATCTAAAAATGTGATCATCATTGATAGTCCTGAAGAGAATATAACCGAGAAAGAATATAGGATTTTTCATGACTTTCTAATTTTGACAGAAACTCTTGCTGTACATCAAGTATTGTGGAAAAAGGGGATACCAAATCTAACATTACTTAAAGCCTGTTGTTTTGAGTGAGACTCCGGAAGTATTTGCATTCATGACAAACATTTAGAATTTTTGAGACTGCCACCATCAGCTACGATTCAATCTTCTGCTTCTGATCCTGACGAGCGTGTGGTTCCTCTGATTGCCACTAAAAGACTTGATGTACTCGTCAATATTACAAATAATAGATCCGAGGCATCTTCAAACTATTGTGATATGTGTAGGTAGGTATATATGTGTATGTATGTAATCACACACACCCACGCACGCACGCAGTTTGTGTAAAGAGGGTGGTGTCTGATGTTTTCACTCCGAGTCCATAATAAATGGCTTATTAGTACATTTCCGGTAAGCACCAAAGTGATCAGCCACTCATCATCCACTTTGAACTTTATGTTTCTTAACTCATGTGCTGCGAACATTATTTTGTTTACATTGTCACAGATGAACTGTTCTTCACGTTAGTATTTATTACTTCTTTCAAAAAACCTATTTTACGTGTCTTCAAGTATTTTTGCTACATTCTTATATACCTGTGTTGTAGTTGCACGTCTTGTATATTATATACACCTTCAATTGAGTCTATCAATAGTATCAGTGTTGATTTAGCTTTAGTGGCCCGTTTTGTAGTTTTAGATCTGTTGGTCTCTCACAAAGATTACTACTCAAACAAAGCTCTTAATTAAACCCTCCTGGCTATATCTATCATAGTTTTAGAGAAATGTAAAATGTGTGTTTTCATTAAATATTTCATTTTATGATAGAAAACTACTAAAAGCGCCAATAAGTCCAAAAAATAAAAAAATATCAAGCTATACCAGACCATACTTTTTTTATGCTTTAATCCATTTTTTCTGAAGACTGCACATATTAGCATGTTTTTTCAACGCTAATTTGTTAATTACAGTAATAAGTACTACCATAAAAAAAATCCAGATGCGACAAACACAAGAGACCAGAAATATAAAATTTTTAAATTTTGGGTTAGTATTGTTACCGATTATTTATCCAGTGTGCAAAGTGCAATATTTTATTTTCATTGAATGTACCACATTACCCATCGGTATATTACTGGAACAAGCCGGTGAATCAAGGAACAAGTTTTGACGTGACTCACCATAAACGAAAGTTGGATCGGAAAACCACAGACTCGTTGCACCGTGCACTGGAATCGTCTGATCCTTATTTTTCCTCTTTGACACCTAGTACACGTCAGAAACATAAAAAATCTCTACCTATACCTGATAAAGTTCTTCGCCTTCTAAGAGTGACCACGGGAAATATTCGTTACCATCATCACCCATCAGTAGTCATTAGTATTGCAGCTGCTGACATCACGCTAGCAACAGACGAAATCATTCTACAATACGATAATGAGGAAAATAAATGAGCTTTCTGCATTTCCCAGGATAATTTATCTTTATTCACACAACGTAATGCACATACGTAATGAATATTATAACGAACCATGCCAATACTATGTAACGTACATTGTTTTAAATTATTTTGGACATAATTACTTCAATTTAATTTATTTCACTTGATTTTAAATTTAACTAACGTAACTTAAACATGTGAAAATTCAATTAATGTACCATAATTTTGGACTATGTTATCTCATAAAGGAATTTGAATTGTTGTGGGCCACCAAAGCTCCCACATGTATGAATAAAATTTTATATTTACTAACACTAAAATAAGTTCACATCTTTGTATCTACTACCACGTACGATTCTTTTCATATTCGAGATAAATATATTATTATTGTTGTTGTTTTAAGACATAATCCTCCATTGATTCACGTAGTCGGGTAAAAATTTATACATTTTGTGACAACTTTATTTCCATAGAAATTTAAAAACCTTAGAAAAGCGGTACCTCCGAGATCCTCCGAGATAAACGTTTACTTTTTCTTTATTCGATAGATACATTAATGTAGTATATTTTGAAGATAAAAAAATGCTAATTTAGTATTATATATATATTTATATAAATATATTTTTTATTTATTTATATAAATAAAAAATATATCATATATACGTATTTTATATAAATATATTTTTTAAATTACCAAAATATTTTTTTCTCACTTTTTTGTGCGCTTAAGGACTTACAATTTTCATATTTAATAAAGTTTAAATAGACAGTCAATTTGTATTTTTGACAAAGGAAAGTTTCACATATTTCGGAAAATACATTCAAAAACATTTTTCTTGAAGTTCAGTGACCTTTCGAAAAAAAATTATATCTCCATAATAAAAGCAAATATCTAAACGGGTGTTTCTTACTATAATTTATTAGGATTCAACCTATAGAAGTCGAACATAAAACGAGAATGTCCGCAACTAAAGTAAAATAACACACTGTGCGCAGTTGAAAAAAAACCTGGATTATCTACATAAAGTACACTACATATATGTGATTTTTTCCATGTTTTTTTGTGTTAAGTTAATATAAAAAAACGTGTTTTCAATTATTTTTGGTGGTGGTGGGCGTTGAAATTTTTGTATCTTGCCTAAGTGGGCGGTGAGCATTGACCTACCAATAAATGTACGTCGGGTGCGCGCTAAAATGTGTCCGCACCTGTAGGGCGTTAAAATCGCATACAGAGCGTCAATCGCGCAACAGTCTTCGTTTGTTCGACTGACAGCGCGGTTGTCAATCATGCAGTACCTACCAACACTCTTGTGTTCAAGTAATTTTTAGTCGAAGCTAGAAGAAATATGGTGCATTTTGTTAAGTTTCCAGTAGAAGCTGAATATGGTGTTTTTGTGTCCTTAAATTGTTGCAAGCAAAATTAGGCAGTACTGCAATGACGTTACAATTTAAATTAAATGTTTTAGTTTTTTATATTTCGTTACATGTCACTACGTTTGTATCTATAGGTTAACTTCGGACATTTTTTTCGTGGTTTTTGTATTAGACCCGACGTCCATTTGTTGGTATGTCAATGGCGGTGAGTAAAAGTTTGGGAACTAAAGCATTAAGTGAAATAAAAACTATAACAGCAGTTATGTATACTCGAATCGGTATAGGACCAAAATCATTGACAGTATAAAGCCAAAGTATTACAATTTCAAAATGTACAATGCTGGAGGCTGGCAATTGAATCATGAGTTGTATAAATAGATTTAGATTTAGATTTATTTTATTATTTTCAATTCGCCGAGTGTAAACATTCTAATCGCTGCTCAAAATTACGCGCGTGTGTAAAGGTAGACGATTGGCGACTGTATCGCAACTACATCGCGTTTGCATTTACTACACGCAGACCTACCATAAAGAAAAAGAATCTTCAAACTAGTTTTATTCCAAGATACAAGGAAATTCAAAGTTACCTAACTTGAAGGCAACTGAAATGAAATTAGTAAACAAATATATAAATAAATGAGTATCAATAATAATTCGTACACCCTTTCATACTTTTATAGTGTTCCTTAGTAAGATTAAGCGTGCTAATGGGATTACTCAATATATTTAATTGTAATGAATATGAACAAAAGAAAAACAAATTAAATTAACCTCTGACTTAACCTCTTAAGTCCCAACAAACTACAATGGAAAAAACACTAAACGCCCAATGTATACCATACTAGACCATATTACCATTAAAATGTATGTATGTAACTTACACGCTTCAGACTCAAGCAAATTAGCCTTCAGTTTTTATGAAAAACATACTGGTCTAGTAGTATATTCTATGATCATACAGAATATATTTATGTATAGCGCCAAATTTGAAAGCGATACTTTCATTATAACGGCAAACTTACGTGATTACGATTAAGGTTTAACAAACATTCTCTGAAGTACAGTTATAGTTGCGTACGTTGTTACTGACCTTTGATCATTTTAATTAAATCCATAAGGTTGATACTGTGCAGCCATGGTGTGCAGCCATCTCCATAAGGTTGATACTGTACAGCCATCTTTTTTAAATGTGTATGTCTTTATTTAGTGCTAACACGAGTAATGTGTACCTACCAAAATGTACCATGTTAATTGTGTGCCGATCCATGGTTGGCGTGAAAGAAGCGTGTCATATACCTGAAATATTCTGGTTTTTAAAAAACACAAAAATTTTTCATAATAAATCAACATTTGTATTAATTTTCAATGTTTTTTACAGTTCAATTTGTACTTTAGCAGGTATGTAGGTATTGTTACTAAAATAATCTACGTGACGGATTAGCTTAGTTGGCACAGCGTCTGGCATGGTTTGCTAGGAGACGTCGGTTCGCATCCGGCCGTATCAAAGATTTTTTTTAAGTATTTGATCTTTGTATTAATAATGACAACAAACTAGTGGAGTAATTTCACAAAAAAATATTGATACCCATCATGGTGGTGAAAACATTCCGACATACAATAAATATTTAATTACAGCTAATAGCGACATCTCTAGCCAGGGCTGGTAGCTGTAAAGGTACTTAACTGGGTGACGAAATACTTTCATACATTTCTCATAGAAGGCGCCACGGCTAAAAAGTCGTTGAAAACCAAATACAAAGATCCGACAACAGGCACATAGAAGAATTCGTGAGGTCTGCTGGTTCGTTCCATGGCTTACTGGGCATAGCGTCAGGTACGGTTTGCTAGGAGACGCCGATTCAAATCCGGCGGGATCGAAGGATTTTTTTCTAAGTGTTCGTTCTTTCGATTGATCTTTGTATTAATAATTATAACAAACTAGTGAACCCAAGGAGCACACTTTAAACTCCTTAAAACTGTTATATGTATAAACAGTCTTAATATGGTATACATTTAGATAATAGTTCTCTATAAATGGTTTTAGAAAAAAGAAGTTGTTCTTATAGACTTATTTCACTCAAGTCCAAATTTTAAAACCTTCTCAATACCAAACAACTTAATTAAGTGTAATCTCTCTTAAGATTTACTCTTATAGTCATTATTTTAAATTCATCTGTAGAACAACTGATTATTTTTAGTAAAATTGTTCTATACACATCCAGTAAAGCCTATTAATACTCTAAAAACTAGTGTTCTTAAGTTTATTCTATATATATTTAATTTATACACATTCTGTAGTGTTTGTACTTGTTGACAAACACGTTATAGCGCGTCTTCAGTAGATTTTATTTAAAAACATACTACAATTAGGGTTTTTACTCTATTGGACCGTTGTAAGAGTTTATGCAAAATGGATAAAGTAAAGAATACTAAAAGATCTGGTGGAGGTGGTAAACCTTGGATATTAAGTCACATCATTCGATACAATCAGCGTTGCCAATGCCAATTGTTCAAAATCCCCAAAAATCACTATAATAATAATAACGTACACACTCAACATAGCCTCGCACTAGGGAAACCTTGTGTCGCGGGTGCCATGGACACACACGTAGACAACCACAAATTACATCCAAACTCACGAGAGAAATAAATGTAGGCCATACAAATATTTCTCCCGACCCGGGAATTGAACCTGGGACCTCTGCATGGCAGTCCGGCATGGTAACCGTTCGGCCACAGAGGCAGTAAAAATATTTTCAGTAAGTACTACATTGTGTTATCATAGTTATCATTTAAAAGTGTTATTTTATGCACTAGTATATATAGTATTTAATTTATATTTAAATTAATCGTAAATATAAATTACAAAAGCAATCAAAATAATCAAATAGCTAACAGTCTCTTTCCGACTCATAGCTTGCGTAAAAGACTGAACGAGACCCAACACGTCAATTTCAATTGTTTCAAACACAATCGTTTGAAATATTTAGAACAAAAATTTAGAGTCGCTTTGATGCTAATGTTATTATTAAAATATTTTTTAATACATGTTAGTAACACTTTCAAATATTGTTGTACTCTTTCTACGGCTTGGGGTTACGAATCAGAAGACCGAAAATACATTTGCCCGAACTAACGTTTGCATGAATTTCCATAATCCCGAAAGTATTTTTTAAGGTTTTTTTTTAGAATATTACAAAACAAACCTAAGCTAACTTAATCTTTTCTTTGTAATAAGCATCCAAAACTCCCTAAAGCATAACGGTTTTATTATAAATCGGTTTTCAGGATTATGAAAGTTTGGCTTTACGTTGAATTTGAATTTAAAAAAATCGAAACATCGGTACATTTCTTATGGCATGGCATAATAAATGTATTTGTTTCAGTTTTCCTCGAGATATATTTACCTATACTTTGCTCACTATGGAGAAATATAATAGCTGAAAAGCGACGAGAAGAACATTTTATCCTGAAAATATACAAATTTGTTTGCGTGGCTCATTTCAAACAATCGGATATGTACATAACCAGCAAAGGCTTACGAAAATTAAAAAAAAAAACAGCTTTGTCAACATTGCTAGTAAGAACTGGTTTTTGGTGCCTAGGCATTATATCAAATTTTATAAAATTTATATTAAAGCTTTGGTATGTGATTACATCAATGAGTGAACTCTGCATAGAAAGGAGAGAATATAGGAATTTATCCAGTAAACATAGCTTGAACTTAAGGCGAAAGTAACAAGTATTAACAGAGAATATCTTACACCGCCAAAGTGCATTAATAATCAAAAGTTGGATGAATGACAAAATATACCAACTTAAGAAACAAAGAAGGTAATTGAAGCAGACTAACACTGCAAATTAAATAGGATTTTTAAAAAAAGTTTAAGCAATTTGTAGCTTTCACATGCAAACAATGCATAATAATACAAATAGTACAGCCTTGATAGCCTAACGGTTTGCACTGTGGGTACTGGATGAGAAGTTCCCGGGTTCGATACCGGTAGGATCAATTTAACAAATTAACTTTTCTAAATGGTTCTGGTGTTAGTATTCTATTGTAAGACAATCACCTGGTCTGAAACTAGGGAACTCTCTGTACATACTCCCCATGAGTATCAGAACAACAGAATCCCAGAGTAGAACCAATTTACAAAAGTTTCCCAAATTGGTTCTACCGGGAATCGAAACTGGGACCAAGAACGATGGAATTTATTTCGGGGCACAACTCAGAACACCCAGGCCAAAACAACTTTCGAAAAGTTCACATTTAGTTTTATAGTTGATTGAGCTGATTTTTTACGGTTTTTAAAAAAATTCTCGAATGACTCGAGAAATCGGGTACGAGAATTCTCAAAACTGAAGAAAAAAATCAGACACCCCTAGCTCGTAATGAATGGCATTGTATAAAATTCAACATTTACATATAAAATTTTACGTTTACGTTATTTAAAAATAATAAAGGCTACTCCATTATACCTGTGTTCAAGTACTTTTCACTAGAAGCTACATATGGTGCATTTTGATAAGTTTCCAGTAAAAGCTGAATTTTTTTACGCCTTTCAATTGTTGCAAGCAAAATTAGACAGTACTACGATGACATTACAATTTAAATTCAAAGTTTTAGCTTTTTCATATTCCTTTACATGTCACTACATTTAAATAGGTAGACTTGGGACGGTTGATGGGAATTCCCTACAAATTGGCAACGCTGGATACAATAGTCGTAATTCGCGCTCGGGCCGGTCTTGACCGGCATTTGTTTGTTGACAAATAAATAAACATTGTGTGTTGTGAAATGATAAAAACAATTGAAATGAGCGCGTAAACTACTGTACTTCAATGTTGTGAATGTGTATTGTGCCGTCTATCAATAGAATACAGTGAAATCATTGTGTGAAATGTGGTTGGCGTAAAGAAATAACCTGAAATTTATAATGAAAATCTTATTTCTTCCAACATAAGTTAGGTATGTCATTAAAATATTCCTTATATTTATATGATAGGGAATTTATCCACCTTTCTAGTCATATATAACACATTCCATATAATTATACAGAATAACGTTTTTTTGCGACAAATTGGATTTTTTCAATTGTTTTTTTGACCTAGTGTTTTGAAAAGTTTTTTATTGCATAATGCGCTTAATATTTATAAAGGTTTTGTAATACTGTCAAAAGAAAAAATCGCTTAGAAACATCGCGTTTTGTAGACAATCATAAAAACTTCATAGGAGTGTAAGTTCTTCTACAAGGTCAAGTAAACTAAAGCAAGTAAAAATAATCTTTTTGTATTCTAAAGTTTTTCTATAGATAAAGCTATAGACAAAATGCTCGCAACTGTGTTTTGAAAAAAGCTTTAAATTCTTATCGCCATTTTTATTTTTAAAGAATTACTATGAAGTAGAAGAGAAAAATTTCTTTTCTTTTTAAAAAGTAAATCTAAGTTGAAAAAGCCTAGAACTTCTTGGAAATGGTTTGTTTTGTGAGTTATTTTGTATATTTAAGCTTTCTATAAATATTTAAAACCGAAAATCGATAACTGTATTTTTATTAAGTTTATGTTTTATACTTAAATATTTAAAATTTAGCGAGCGCATTACTTTTATGACAGGTTTTACATCACTTTTCACAACGTATTTAAAGTCGCACGTCAATTTGCGCTTTCCAACCGATTAAACATTGCGCGAAAAAGTCAGAAATATTATATCTAATTTCGCCATGTTGCAATTTATATAGTTTATATTTTGTAAGCCATTAAACATGAAGTGTATTAGTATTAAGAGAATTGCGTCCTATGTTTCTAACGCTTTAGTATTTTGGTTTTAAAATAGCATTACTAAGAAAACTATCACAGACTATAAATTATCTAAAAACTGTCTACAAGACTAAATAAAAACTGTCTACATTCTACAAATGGTCTTGTAACATTCTAGAAGGGTTACTTCAGATAAGAATGACTCTTAACACTACCTATAGATAGATCTCAATGCACTCTTGTGATCTACTAATAAAGTTGTGCCCACTTTTACTTTAAATTATCTAGAAACCTTCTTTGAGATATCTTGAGTGAATTTGAACTCTTAAAATATTCAATCGAATTAAATTCTATTAGATGTCTTATAGTATATATTTAGATATGGGTGTGCTGCTTGGGGAGTAATGTTGTCGCGACGTTCGCGATATCTAGATGTAAATATGTAAATATATATGGCAACACTGGATGAAGAAGCTTATTGGATTGTCGATGGTAAGTCGATACAACCCGCTAATTCTGTGTGTCAGAGAAAGTTGGAGGAGGTTAATAAACTTCCTCGAGAAGTGTTGAGTTCATCTATTCTAGAAGGAGACAAGGAAAGCTAAGTACCCTAGATTATTGCCTAAGTATTCTAGATTAATGTTGACAAATTATCAATCCATAGTTCAATATACTTGCAACATAATATCATTTGTAATCCATGCCCGAGGCGCCGGTAGGCCCTATAATACTATATAATATCTCGGCTATTATCTAATGTTAGCTAATAGAGGTCGGCCTGTACAAGGATTAAAGTAAAGTGGCTGCCAACTTAGTAAGAGGTAGGAAGGTACCCTAACATTGATCGGGGTTGCTATGATGTGAGTTAATAATGATATAAGTACAGACCCTAACATTGATCGGGGGTGCTATGAAGTGAGTTAATAATGATATAAGTATAGACCCTAACATTGATCGGGGGTGCTATAATGTAAGGTAACAATGAGAGAAGTATAGACCCTAACATTGATCGGGGGTGCTATGATGTGAGTTAATAATGATATAAGTATAGACCCTAACATTGATCGGGGTTGCTATAATGTAAGGTAACAATGAGAGAAGTATAGACCCTAACATTGATCGGGGGTGCTATGATGTGAGTTAATAATGATATAAGTATAGACCCTAACATTGATCGGAGGTGCTATAATGTAAGGTAACAATGAGATAAGTATAGACCCTAACATTGATTGGGGGTGCTATGGTGTAAGCTAACGATGAGATAAGTATAAACCCTTACATTGATTGGGGATGCTATGATGTAGGCTAAAAATGAGCTAAGTATAGACCCTAACATTGATCGAGGGTGCTATGACGAATATAAATAATGAGTTGAGGATGTACCTTACGATAGAACAAAGGGTCCATCGACCAAGGAAAAACCGTTGTTGAAGGCCAGCGGGTCCCGTGACTCCAGCCAGTAGTAGGTCTTAATAGATAGACTGAAATTTATGTGAGACTACACCAGAAGAGGATTCTGCTGGTTAAGGCTAGTGATTCTCAGGTTATTAGGGACTCTATATGCATGTAGAGTCATAATCGATTTATACTTACAGACGGACGCCACTAGTTGTCATTTAACGCAGATTGTCACTGCACTGTGTGGAGCGAAGCAGATAAAGGGGCAAGAATAATTTGGACCCGAGAATATTTCTAGATTTCAGGTATGACTTTAATACTCTTATCCATTCGGGATTGTATTAAACACACCCTCATAGACATACAAGGTATGATCCCGACAAATGTCACAAAAATTCTGACATTCAATAAAAATGCAATTACTTAACGGATGTTTGTAAAAAAAACAATCACATATAAATAAACGCTCTTATTATGATTTAAATCTAGTATTTTTTTTTTATACGTGACAGGCAAATGACTCCACTCCACCGGATGTTAAGTGGAAAGTGGTATCCAAACGCGAAGGAACCTAGTGCAGCGATGGAACCCTCACTGCACTAGCCACCTCCACCCTGCCTGCCTACAATATGCATAGGATTTCGTCGACAGGAACGGCGGCGGAGAAGAAAGGAAATTTATATAAACAATCCTTTTTACATCTAAATATCTTTATTAATAAAGCGTATAATTCTAAATCTACTTACATATTAAATCACAATCACCAGCACAGTTCTTACATTAGTCATTTACCATTCCATTTAAAATTTCATTTGCGTTCTATAGAGCACAAACATTATTTGTAAATGTAAAACATCAGTTCTGAAAAAATGTCAGTTTTTATGTACCCACCCGCCTGTGCCTCAATTATCATAAACCTTTCGTCCCAAAAACTTGCAGAAAACTGGATTTTTACAAATTCCTGTTGTGTAATTCCCTAGGTAACTGTAAATTGTTAGAAATACTCGATTAAAATATAATAACGAACCTACTCCACTGATTACAATTTTTTTTACCAAATCATACAGTTTTGACGTCTAATAATTTAGAACACCTGTCCTACGATATTGATGGACCGCTGGTATACTATGGTCTGTGATAAAAAAATTTCAATGATGCTAAGGTAACGTGGCTTCTAAGCCACGTGCTCATTGCTTTTTAAAGTCTTTGGCGCTCTTCTCTCTAAGGCGACTTGGTATTCATCAACGGCCTTCATCATTACGTCCAGTTTCACTTTGATATAAGGATTGTGAAGGGCGTCCTCTGTAACCACTACTCGGTACCTCCGCAGAACTGCAGATAATGCTGTTTTCATAGACATTAAGGCGTACTGGTAACCTGAAATTACGTCAAACATCTCAAAACCTAGCCGTTATTGCGTTCAGTAACTTACACCGTGCAAAAACAACTAAATTTTAAAGACGTGTAACAATCGGGAACATTCTTGGCTGCGATCACCTACGCGATTATACATGTTGTTTGTAAAATACTTAAATCATCATATACGACAACTTTAGTTCTATGACTTTTAATCATTCATCAGATTTTACTTTCGTACAAAAATAAATATATCGGAGTATAACCGTACAGGGAGACGTTATGGCAAACTCTCTCGTCACTAATTGTGTCAGGAATTATTTGATAATTGGCCTATACGCTTTTCGTTATCCATTCGTTAACCGGTCAATAATAACGTTGAAATTAGTTAAATTTATTGCTAATGAGTTTGTAAGTGTTTACACCACCCGCGACCTGTCATACTTCTTCTTCCTCGCCGAAAACTGACACTTACAACTCCATAAGGCGTTACCGCTCTAAAATAAGAATAACTATAGTCATCGTTTTAGCGAATAAACTAAGTACTTGTGTAACTAAGTACTCGATATCTCTATAGTCAGTAATCAACTTTTTCAATAACGCGTCGGTAAAAATATTTAAATTGATCGCTCTAAGCCGTGATAACTCTGTGCGGTAACAAAAGAAAGCAATAGCGTAAAGTCTGATGCAAAACACAAGAGCGAGGGTGGGGGCCATCATCGGGAAGAAAACGCTTGCACGTTTGAAGTTACTACCTTACCACCAAATATAGATCTAAAAAGTGTCAGAATATATAGTACAACAAAAAGTTTAAAGTTTATTTCCGGTAAATATTATATAATGGGTATACGAGTATTTTACATCAACCCGCAACCCATTACGACACAACAACGAAAGATATCTACGATATTATACCGCTGCACACTGGCGCAGAAACCGCAGAAACCACAGAAGACCACTGTGGTTGCGCAACCACAAGTGTTTTCTATACATTTATGTTGTTTTTCTTGATTATAGCAATTAGTGTATAACAACCGTAACAAAAACTAGACCAGTGGTTAGTTCAAAGTACGCCACAATTACAGCCACAAGTTCAAGAAAATGCGGTATTAAAAAATTATCTACTTGGTTTACTCTAACAATATATTCTCACCTTACACGTAAATAACGTAAATCACTCAAAGTAGTCAGAGTAATTAAATACACGCAACCGACAAACAACGATTAAAAAAATACATTACATCGTTACTATTGAAACTCGCAACGTCGCCGAAGCGTTAGCATCGTAAAGCAATTGTAGCTACGACGTTCTTGAAAGTAGAAGAATCACGGTTTGCGATTACCTACTACAAGAGAATACTCTAAAAGTTTGTCTTATACATGATTGAACGATAACGTATACAAACTGTTAGAAAGTGTAACCATAGTAAAATAAGAGAAGTATAGTAACTCCTTACAAAGTAACAACGCGGCCTGTAAGAGTGCGCGACCGCTGCGTGCCGTGTAAGGACACACAAATTCGCATATTATTGAAACGCTTGTTGGGACAAGCAATGTCATGCCACGCGCACACGCTGCACACTCCATACAACAGTCGAAAGTTAGTTACCTATTACTACTACATACAACAAAGCGCTATCTGCACACGCGCAAATGTGTGCGTGAAATGGCAGGGTTGCCCATCACTGAGTGGGTACACCGGTCCCACGGGCCACTGTCGTACCACCTTGTGCAGATCCTGACCGGGCACGGCTGCTTCGGTCACTACCTGCACAAGGTGGCGAGGAGGGAGGCGTCCCCGTCGTGTCACGAGTGCGGCGCCGTGGATGACACCGCGCAGCACACCCTCGAGGTGTGTTGCCGGTGGATCGAGCGGCGCCGCACTCTGGTGGCGACAATAGGGAGGGACCTCTCGCTGCCCAGCGTAGTCGCGGCCATGCTGCGGGACGAGAGGTCCTGGGACGCGGACCTCCTTTTGCGTGGAAGTGATGACGCAAAAGGAGGCGGCGGAGCGGGAGCGCGAGGACGCGCCTGACGCACCCCCGCTCCGGCGCAGACGGGCGGGAAGTGTTAAACATTGAACCTCTTTATATGTTTATAATAATCTGTACCTAGCTGGTTTATGATATGTACGAGTATTCGATGTCATGTTTGTTAAAAAAAATAATATATCTCAATGTCACATCTTCCGTGTCTGTTGCTTTTTATTTCCTAACAATGGTTATGGGCCGCTTAAATGCATTCTAAACCCCGAAATAACTAGTAATGAAGTGAAGAAAAGTTATATTATTATATCAATTAAAGTTAAATTGCGTGAAGTAGTAATTTTTTTTTTTCGATATTTAGTAATTAAGAATACGTAGTGCGAAGAGTCAAAAAGAGCACCGAGGGCATGAGAGCTAAATAAAATGAGTTCCGTACGTATTGAATATCTAAATAAAGAAAACTACGAAAGTTGGCGTCTTCAGGTTGAAGCTTTACTCATAAAGAATGATGCATGGGATTACGTAAATGGAAAGAAACCAAAGCCCACAGGCCCCGCTGAAGACTGGGAAGCAGCTGATGCGAAGGCGAAAGCAGATCTGATTTTATCCATAAGCCCTAGTGAGTTAAGGCACGTCAGAGGCTGTCAAACGTCAAGAGAGGTATGGTTGAAACTTAATTCCATTTTTGCATCTAAAGGACCTGCGCGAAAGGCCACTTTATTAAAGCAATTAACTCTACAAAAATTGGATGATGGTGGTGATGTTGCAGAACATCTTAGTAAGTTCTTTGAGGCTAAAGACAAGCTGAATGAGATGGAAGTAGATATTCATAATGACTTGCTTTCGATCATGTTGCTGTACAGTCTGCCTGCAAGTTTTGAGAACTTTCGATGTGCGATCGAATCCAGAGACGAATTACCAGATCCAGAGATACTAAAAATTAAAATACTAGAAGAATGTAATTCTAGACACCAATCAAAGTCGGAAGCACTGCTAGTGAAGAGAAAACCGACAAAACAGAGCACCAAAGTTACTGAGCACGAGCCACAATTTAAATTTAAATGCTTTAAATGTCACCAGTTTGGACATAGAGCTTCGGAATGTCCTAAGGCGAAGAAAAATTGTCATGAAACTGTGAAATGTGTATTTAATAATGATGATGTAGATGTAGTTGATTACGATTTTTTAACATTCAATTGTGTTTCAGACAACTGTAATACTGTTTGTAACGAGAATGGAAATTGGATTATCGACAGCGGGTGTACATCACATTTATGTAACGATTTTACTAAATTTACTGACAAATTGCGACCTACCACTGGTAAATTAAATATGGCTACTAATTCGAGCACAGATGTACAAGGTAAGGGTACGGTAAGATTATTGGCATGTAACAATGACTCTAGCGAAACTGTTATTAATTTGCCAGACACATTACTTGTTCCCGATCTGCGCAGTAACCTAATTTCAGTAGCAAAAATCGCAGATAAAGGTTATGATGTTACGTTTAAAAGTAACATAGCTCTAGTTACTGATAGCGATGGTAAAATAAGGGTGACTGCGGAACGCAGAGGTAATTTATATTACATTAAGGAGCAACATGCACAAACTTCGTTGGTTTCTTTAATGAAGAATACGGAAGTTTGGTCTTGGCATGAACGATTAGGTCATTTGAATGCGCAGGATCTTTTCAAAATTTTGAAAAGTTCTGGTAACAATATAAAGTTATCGGATGTTACCGAATTGTACGACTGTGATATTTGTGCGAAAGGGAAGATGAGTGCGTTATCTTTTTCGAAATCTAGCGGACCGTGCGATGAGAAACTTAAGGTTGTATATTCCGATGTAGTAGGACCTATGCAAAATACGGCGATAGGTGGTGCAAAGTACTTTGTCACATTTATTGACTGTTGTACGCGATGGTGTGAAGTTTTTACTGTTTTTAAGATCTACAAGAGATACGTAGAAAATTTGACAGGCAAGAAGATTAAATATCTCCAGACAGACAACGGGGGAGAGTATTGTAATCGTGAATTTGACGAATTCTTAAAGAAAGAAGGTATACAGAGAAGATTGACAGTTCCTTATACACCTCAGATGAATGGTTCGGCTGAAAGGAAAAATTGGACGCTCGTAGAAATGGCAAGATGCATGCTCCTGTCATCGGGACTATCTTCAGGTTTCTGGGCTGATGCGATTGTTACGGCATGTCATATCAGAAATAGGTGCCCCACCCAGAGCCTAGTAGGTAAAACACCCTTCGAGAAATGGTACGAGAAACCCGTCAAACTGAACTATTTGCAGACATTCGGTAGCAAAGTTCATGTGCTGGACAAACAGCCAGGCAAGGATAAATTTGCGCCTAGAAGTGTTGAGGGAATCTTCGTTGGTTACCCTAGAGAGTCAAAAGGTTACAGAGTTTGGTTGCCACATGAAAGGAAAGTCATCGTAGCAAGAGATGTCAGATTTCATAAATGCAATCCGATTACGAACCAAAATAAAGAAAGTAGTCAGAGAACTGATCCATTTCAGATAGAGATACTGAGATTGGAGACTCAAGTTTTGAAGCCAAGTGCAGTGGATATAGATATCCAACCGATAGAGCACATTGAAAATCCCATTCAAAATGTTGGCGCAGGAGATGTACCTGTTAGCGTACCAATGGAGAGTTGCTCACATCAAGAATGAGGTACAGTCAGAACATCAAGAAGACGTGGAAGCTGTACAGGGAGAAGATAGATTTACTGACTGTTTTGATTTTATTGGAGTAGCAGAAGTAAGCTTAAAGGAAGCCTTAACCAGTGCAGAAAGCTACGGATGGGAACAGGCTATATTATCCGAGATAAAGAGTTTAGTTAAAAATGACACATGGGACATTGTGAAGAAACCGGCAGGACGTGATGTAGTAGGTTGTTGTTATGTATTGACAACGAAGCTGAATGTCGATAAGAGTGAAAAGAAGAAGGCACGATTAGTAGCAAAAGGGTATAGTCAACGTCATGGAATAGACTATCATGATACCTTTGCCCCAGTCGTTCGCTTAGAAACTGTAAGACTCTTGACAGCGCTTTCAGTCGAATTAGACATGAAGATACATCAGCTGGATATAAATACAGCATATTTAAACGACTTTCTGGAAGAAGAAGTTTATATGCAGGTTCCACAACTCTTGAAGCAATGTTTGATGACTCTCATCAAAGAAGAAACATCTTTTGAGATACGGAAGCGAGCTGAGAAGATGATGAAAGATCTGGGAGCTGGCGGAGACGTGTGTAGACTAAAGAGGTCGTTATACGGTTTGAAACAAGCCGGTAGACAATGGAATATAAGGTTGGATGAAAAACTTAAAAGTATGGATTTTAAACAAGCTTTGAATGAACCATGTTTTTATTTTAAAAATAACGAAACTACAAACCTCTTTGTATGCATTTATGTCGATGACATATTGATAGCGTCACAAAATGAAGATTGTATAGAAAATTTAAAAAAAGAACTGGCTGGTGAGTTTGACTTAAAAGATTTTGGAATTGCGAAGTATATGTTGGGAATTGACATTGTCAAGACGGACAACAAAATAAAATTATCGCAACGTAAATATATAGAAGATATATTGAATAAATATAATATGAAAGATTGTAATATAGCGACTACCCCAATGGAAGTCGGTAAGAAGTTCAAGTTCAACGAAACTGAAGAGAAAACTGACAGTGATAGTGATGTGCGCTGGCCATATCGGGAATTAATAGGCTCATTAATGTACCTGGTTACAGGAACGAGACCCGATATTGCCAATGCGGTTGCACAACTTGCGCAGTTCGTAGAGAAGCCGAACGAAGAGTGCTGGATAGCAGCGAAGCGCGTATTGCGATATTTAAAAGGAACTGCTGATTATAATCTGACTTATACAAAAACTGGTAAGTCTGTTACTGGATATACTGATTCTGAATGGGGAGGTTGTGTGATTGATAGACGTTCCTACTCAGGGTATGCGTTTATATTAGGCGGCGCGTGTATTTCCTGGAAATCACAAAAACAGAAAACTGTATCAACTTCATCGTGTGAGGCGGAATATGTAGGTTTAGCATTAGCTATGAAGGAAGCTATGTATTTAAATAGTTTATTTAATAAAATTGGGTTACCACAGTTCGCTGGAGTTACATTACATGTTGATAATCAAGGAGCGATCTGCTTAGCCAATGATCCCGTATTCCATTCTCGGAGCAAACACATAGACATCAAGTTTCATTTTGTTAGAAGTGTTCTAAAAGATAACAAAAGCATTGAGTTGAAGTATTTGTGGACTGACTCTATGCTTGCTGATGTGCTAACTAAAGCTCTATCTAAAGAAAAACATTACCTTTGTACGCGAGATTTAGGTGTTACTTAACGCGACAAATATTCGCGACATTAGTGCAATAGTTTATAATGTTCTTTTCTTTATCCAACATAGCCTTTGTTATCTAGCTTTTATTTGTTACCGTGTATCGTATTAATAGATACAGATTAAGAGGGTGTGTTAAACATTGAACCTCTTTATATGTTTATAATAATCTGTACCTAGCTGGTTTATGATATGTACGAGTATTCGATGTCATGTTTGTTAAAAAAAATAATATATCTCAATGTCACATCTTCCTTGTCTGTTGCTTTTTATTTCCTAACAGGAAGGAGGCGGCGGCAATTTGCCGCTCAACTCCTTCCCCACTGAGGCCAGCGGACAGGGACTAGGGCCCCCTGTTCGCATTGCACGGCCTCAATCGTCTGGGGAGAGGGGCGGAGAAAACCGATCCTCTCCTCCATAGGCGCGGGAGCCCCGGCATAGTGGCCGGGGCGGCCGGGCGGCGTCGTGGTGAAATAGAGATGATCCCACGGCGCCGGCACAAACCCGGCGAGAGGCAAACCGATGGGGTTTAGTGGGTATACCCCTGGGTCCATGTAGACCCAGGAGCAGCGCCAGGAGGACGCCGGGACTCCCACATAACCTCCGAGCCGCCCGGGCTCGGGGGTATCCATAAAGGATTCCCCACCGTTACCAAAAAAAAAAAAAAAAAAAAAAAAAAAAAAAAACAGGGTTGCCCATATCACTCTATGCGGGACCGGTGGTCTCCTTTTACGCAGAGGTTATGTCGCAAAAGGAGGCCCCGGATCGGGTGCGCGAGGACGCGGCAGACGCGCACCCGTTCCGGCGCAGACGTACGGGGAGAAGGCGAAGGCAGTTCGCTGCTCGTCTGATCCCCTAGTGAGACCAGCGGGCTCTGGACAGGGACTCCGGAGCCTGCATTACACGGCCTCACTCGTCTGGGGAGCGGGTCGGAGGACAACCGACTCGCCCCTCCGTTGGCGCGGGAGCCCTGGCGTAAGCTAGGGCGGCCGGGCGGCGTCGTGGTGAATGTTCACTGATCCCACGGCGCCGACTCAACCCTTGGGGGAACCCGGGGGGTTTCAGCGGGGTAGGCCCTCCAGTCTGGAGGGAGAGTCCCCACATAACCCCTGAGTCTCCCTGGGCTCAGGGGTATCCATAAAGATTTCACCCCCGTCAAAAAAAGAAAAAAATAGGGTTACCCATCACTCGCAGCACACCCTAGAGGTGTGCAGCCGGTGGGATGAGCAGCACCGTACCCTGACGGGGACAATATGGCAGGACGCTCGATAAGCGTGGTTGCCGCCATGCTCGGTAGCGAGGAGTCCTGGGAGGCGGTAGCCTCCTTTTGCGGAGAGGTTATGTCGCAAAAGGAGGCTGTGGAGCGGGTGCGCGAGGACGCGGCAGACGCGCACCCACTTCGGCGCAGACGTACGGGGAGAAGGCGAAGGCACTTCGCTGCTCGCCTGATCCCCTAGTGAGGCCAGCGGGTTCTGGACAGGGACTCCGGAGCCTGCATTGCATGGCCTCACTCGTCTTGGGGGCGGGTCGGAGGGCAACTGACCTGCCCCTCCGTTGGCGCGGGAGCCCAACCCGGGGGGGTTTTAGTGGGGTAGGCCCTCCAGTATGGAGGGAGAGTCCCCACATAACCCCTGAGTCTCTCTGGGCTCAGGGGTATCCATAAACATTTCCCCCCGTAAAAAAAACATCGCTATCTCGTGCTTATTACGTTTTGTGGTCAGAGCGGCAACAAAGCGAAAATTCTAACGCGAATTTGTTATCTATGATTCTATTAGTAGAATCATAATAATTATACGTGTTCGTTAGGTATTTATATTGTACGGTTTACAACCGCACATTTTTCTTCCGCTTAACTTGCGCTCTACTGTCCGTGGCCTACTGTCCGTGGCTTACATACATTACATGGGCACATAAGTAGGCAAGTAATTTTAGTGTTAAACGAGCATTCACTTCATCTAGACATCTTGAGTGTTTAACGTACATTCATATGTCTTAACGTAACAACAGCGTAAGAGATACACGTCCTCAACGAGCCTTGTATCTTCTTACTTTATTAATAAACTTTATACTTTTATCATCTATCAATTTAAACAATTAGGCGTCAATACTATAGCGTAGTATTGGCCCCTACATCGTTTTGGTCCTTCGAGCCGGATTGTGAGTGTTGTGTTGGTCCCTGTGGTAACGAATCGGTGTAAAATAAAAAGCGTATATATCACAGTGAACTAGTGCACACTTGCTCTCTATCAACTAGTGAAGCTTACCAACTGACGCCAAGATGGCTTCAAATTCAAATTCAAATTCAAATTCAAATTCAAAATAATCTTTATTTCATAGGTAAGCATTATTACACTTGAAATCGTCACAATGGTTAAACTCTACCGCTCATTCGTAAGGCAGATTCCCCTGAGAAGAATGAGCAAGAAACTCTAGGGGTTGCTCTTTGTAAATAACATTTACAACATTTTTTTATTTGAAACATCAGATTGAGACTACCTCCATGAGCTAAACGGGTTACTACCACGGATTTTTGTCACCCAAGTACGCAGAAGTTGTATAATAACCTTTAGTATAAAGTTTTTGTTTCACTATAGTTTTAAACCTCGTGAAAGGCAAATTTTGTATATCAACCGGAATCTTGTTATAGAAGCGTATACATTGCCCATTAAATGATTGTTTGACTTTGTGAAGACGACTATCAAGAAAAGCTAGTTTATTTTTATTCCTCGTATTAATGTTATGTCTGTCACTATTTTTTCATAAAGAAATTACTATTCCTTTTAACATAAATTATATTTTCATAAATGTATTGTGAGGCTAGTGTAAGAATGTTAATTTCCTTAAACTTATCTCTCAAAGATACTTTGGGGCCCAGATTGTAAATTGCCCTAACTGCAAGTTTCTGCAGGACAAAGATTCTATTGATATCGGCGGCATTACCCCAAAGCAAAATGCCGTATGTCATTAGACTGTGAAAGTAGCTGAAGTAAACCAATCTAGCGGTTTCGACGTCTGAAAGTTTCCTTATTTTTTTAATCGCGTACACTGCAGAGCTGAGCCGTTTTGACAACTTACTTATATGGGGACCCCATTGCAATTTAGCATCTAACGTTATACCTAGAAATACAACTGTATCCACAAGATTCAATTTTTCGTTTCTAACTACAATGTTTGTAACCGTCTCTCTAACATTGGGTAATGTAAATTTCACACAATTTGTTTTTTTCTCATTAAGAAGTAGGTTATTAACAGCAAACCAATCAACTACTTTAGATATAGCATTGTTCACATCGTCATAGGAACATTGGTGCCTTTTGACTTTAAATAATAAGGAAGTATCATCAGCAAACAATACTATCTCATGTTTTATACCCTCCATAAGGCTAGGTAAATCATTAATATAAACTAAAAACAAAAATGGGCCTAGAATTGAACCTTGAGGGACACCCATGATAATTACAGACCCTGACGATCTCGTACCGTTAACATCGACCCTCTGTACCCTACCACGCAAATACGATTTAAGAAGGTCGAGATCACGCCACACCATAATGGCGAAGTTTCCTGACCAGCGTATCATGGTGCACACAATCAAAAGCCTTGGAAAGGTCACAGAATACACCAATAGCATCATGTGAGACTTCCCATGCATCAAATATATGATTAATCAACTCTACACCAGCGTCGGTTGTAGAGCGACCCCGAGTGAAACCAAATTGTTTAGGAGACATTAAATTATTACTATAAAAATGTGCACACATCTGATTTAGAATAATTTTTTCAAATATTTTACTGAGAGTTGGTAGTATTGATATAGGTCTGAAATTGGTGGGGTCAGAAATACTACCAGATTTGAAAAGTGGAATAATTTTACTTTGCTTCATGAGGTCAGGAAAGACACAATCATCAACACATTTATTAAAGACACAGGCTAAGTAAGGCGCAATACAATCAACTATAGAACTAATTACTCTGACTGAAAGACCATCAAGATCAGCAGTATTTTTTATATTAGGGGTTAAAGTATGAAATTGCCGTTTTATTGCA
>NW_020654748.1:9930602-9962460 GCF_003589595.1 Hyposmocoma kahamanoa
CCTTATTGCCGTTCAGTCAATGTGCGGGGTGTGGTGCGGTATCTAATGCTAGGGGGAGCGGAGAGTGTCCGTTCTCGTTACTTTTTTGTTCTCTGCCACGCGAGTGCATCGCGATATGACACATGCAAGTCGCACTGCTACGTTTGTATGGAGTTACCATGATTGTCTTGTTATAGAGGTACTGTGGTAAAACTTCGCATAATATATGTAAATAGTTTTCCTTACCAACACAGTTTCTGGGTCCATTACTAAACGGCATAAAACTGCAGGAATGTTCAAGTTTAAATCGTTCCGGCAAGAAGCGGTCAGGATCGAACTTTTCGGCGTCTGGGCCCCAGTATTTGGGATCTCTGTGGACGCCCCAGATGGACACTACTACTCCTGATCCACTAGGGAGGACGTAACCTGAGGCTGAATTATATAATAATGTATAATAAGTACTTTGAGTATTTGTGTAATTTGTTGAAATGTTATTGAAAACTAAATATAATATTATTTGTACGCAATATATACAACTCAATGAACTCAATAACAAATTAACAACAACAAAAGATATTAAACAAAAGATTAAACAGAAGATAGTTAATTAATTCATTAGAAACTACAAATGTATCTTATATTAAACCATTTAGTGAGCCATTGTAGAGGGTCAAGAGCACGTCAAGCTTGACACTCAAGATTTAAATCCAATTCTGTGCAGCTTACGATAAGAACGGTCCAAAGTATAGTGTCAAGCTTGACGTGCTCTCAACTGTACCGAAACAACAAATATGTGGGGAAATTTTATGTCTTTTTACTTACGCAGTTTGGTATCCTCCAAAGCCTTTCTAATAATAAAAGGCACTGGGGGATACAGCCTGAGCGACTCCTTAACTACTCTTTCCAAATGTTTTAGTTTCAAAAGATCTTCTTTTACTAATGGTCTATCTGAATCTCCGAAAACGTCGTATAATCTGTAAAAGATGTCCTTGTTGAAAATACAATTGAAATTAAAGGAAATGTGGTAAAATTACTAAAGAACTTCAAATTGATTAAATAATTAGACTGTGTACTACAGTTTATAGTTCATTACAAAAGTAAACAGTAAAATTCTAGTTGTAATATATGTTATATATTTTTTTTATAATATCTAGTGTCGGGACGAACAAGACGTGCACTGATGGTAAGTTACACGCCTGTCCATAACAGTTACAGTGCAACTCTGAACTTTAAATCGCAAAGATCTGAGGGGCACTGCTAATGCGCCCGTCACCCTGAGACGTAAGTTGTTGTTATATATACTACATATATGTAAATTTTATATAAACGTGTCCGACAATATTAGTGTGGATCTGCCTAATAAAGTATATATGAATGCAAATAATTATTCCAATTTGAATAATGGTAACCATAGAATTTGAGACGCAGTTACTATTTTTCAGAATTATGAAAAAGTTCTTGTATTATCTACAATTTTTATTTTGAAGTTCACATTATATTATTAACTGAACGTATGCACTTTCGTCGGCTTAGCTATTTCATTAATTTGTATGGGAAATCTCTAATAAGATTTTAATTCAAACTCTAGATGTTTCCATTAGCATTTATTAACTACTTACTCTTGATAAACCTTCTCCTGAACATCAGGGTACTTTCCCAACAGTAAGAGCGTGTACCCCATAGAGGCCGCTGATGTATCTGTACCAGCTACGGTCAATGTCAGAACTTCCTCTCTTAGCTCTATGTTTGTGTACCCTTTTTCTCCGCCAGAAAGAGATATCAGCAGATCTAAGAATGACTTTCTTTTGTAACCGTCAAGATCTGCAAAAATATTAAGAAGTGAAGTTTTTATTACAATTTTCATTTTAATGCAAATCAAAATTCCACTTTGTTCTCTCTATTACTACTATTTATATCACAGATTTATATCCAGTTCTTACACATTGAAAATGAAACTATTTTGTCAGATCTAAATCAGATATATTTGTTTTTTTTTACTAACAAACCTACGTTTCGGAAGCCATTACTAGCAAAATACCTTATTTTTAATTTACTAAAGAACTTTCTAATTTACGCTAACGTTTTGCAAAATATTTTGTTTTAATAATATGAATTTTACTTAATTAAATCAAAATAATTAAAAAGAAATTAGAAATAAAATAATAGTACATTATGATATAAGTGCAGTAAGCCTCTGCTTTCTTATAGCAATATCGCCTCGGCTGTAATTTTCAACTTACCGCACTTATATCATAACGTACTATAATATTTTTGTGTTTTTGTTACAGATAAATGGTTGTAATTTATTGTCAAAATTAATTAAATGAAAGAATTAAAAGTTTATTTACTATATTTTAACTCCCATAGTTAATTTTATTCATAAAATATTGACCACTTTTCTAACATAAAAACTCTTTGCAATGATTTAAAAAAGTATCGTTCATTTTTAGACGGAGCATCTTAAAAAACCGTGCATGTTACTTTATTAAAAAAAAACTCGTGCGTTTTACATTACAATAACGCACTTGTGCGTTTCACATTACAATAACGGACAAGTGCGTAATGAAATACATTACGATATTGAAATGTGTGTGATTTCAGCCACTTTACGAGCAAATATGTTATAAAATTATTTTACGTCACGCGTAAAGACTTATAATGCTATTTAGATCAGTAAATGTAGTTTCATTTCCGACAATTATGTACTATGTATACCTTACCTATTAAAAATAATTTTATTGTTTAGACATAAAAATTAGCCTCAAAGGCCTCGTATCTGTTAGACACGGGTGAACTCTTCATGAACACTTCAATAACACCAAAGAAAATAGCAGCTTTTCTTATGAATTATGGAAAATAATAAAAAATATACACATAATTTATTACCTACTTTGAATCATGTTCTACGTTTTTAAGCCTGTTTTCCTACTATACAGGTAGTTCAGAGAACGGTCTATCTATCGGTCGGTCAGTCGGTCTAAACGATCTAGTTTTCAACAGCCTTGACTTTCTTAGAATTCTGAATGAACGAATTATGTATTCTATAAACTGTTAGTTACGCGGGTTCAACACTCGGGGTTTATGTTTACTCAATTTATGATTCCGGAATGCAATGTCTTTTAAGAGTATCTTTTTTCTACTGTAAAGTAATGCTGATACGTAATAATAGCCTATTAAGAGCTTTGAGAAACCAACCAGGTTCCACGCAGTTTAGTCTACGTGGTATTTAAAACCGTATTGTTTAAATTCGTTTCAGGACCTACACAAAGTAGAACGGGAATCGCATGGCGAAATTATGTGTTTTACTCTTTAAACTTTAATTATTTATTTTCGCAGACCTGCTAATACTGTCACCTAAACACACACAATGAACATGAGCTATACAATGAATCGTATGAAAAAAACATGACTGTTCAACACTGGGAGCCTTCAAGAGGTGTGTACTGATTTTATTCGAAAAGGGAAAATATCAAAGATACGGATTACGTAGCGTGAAACGCTAAGTTTGTTTTATAACTTATACAGATTATAATATTACTTACGTTCTTCTATAATATCGACAATTTTTCAACCATTACAAGTTGTCGTGAAACAAAATTAATTACTGGTCTTTGGTAACGCCAGGTATAGTTTGTCTGAGCTCGCACCTCCTTACCTTTCCCGTCCTAATCCGTGCTACGCCATAGCCACATAAATCGCCAGTGAAATTAAAAAATAAGTGTGAGACATTACATTCGAACTGAAAAATCCGCATCCGCGACGTCGCATCATTTATTAAAATTAAATATCCCGCTTCTCCGCCCGGCATTACGCCGCGTACGCAATATATTACATGGTGGCGTTATTGGTGATCAGCCGCACGTGAAGTGTGTGAATGAAGACGAGCTCTACGACGTTTCGAACATAAAGGTTGGTGGTAGCACGGCTTCCATTCCTTTTACTTGCGAGCTCATCTATCCCGCAGCTCCCCACGAGCTATCGAAGTTTCTTTTAATTTTTTTATTTGGTCCTTTCGAACTGCGGATGAACGGCGTTTCACTGCATTTTGTTCTTTAATTGCCCGCCCTTATTAGAATACCAATTGTAGGTCCTGATAAGTGTAGGTATTTATCGCATTTCTACGAAATACATTGCGTATTTTCTGTGATTTTGTTCTACATAATCGTCATTGAGACACTCCGCACCGCGACATTGCGTCGTGAAAATCGGACAAAATCATTGTAATCCCGCAACCTATAAGTAATATTGGTATATTTATATAAATTCTCCGCATATTAATGGTGTTTACTTTTTATATTGGTAAAATAATTGCATTTCTCATTCGTCAAAAATATTATTTGACATTTTATTTTTACAAATATTCTGTTATCGATCGGTTCACAATTTATTATAATCCGACTGTGTAGAAAGTCACGTACACCGCTTTATATGTAACTTAGGTTACTTATATTTCAATTTGCCGCATATAATACATCGTTGTCATGACTACGAAACAAACAAAGTCAAAAAATGCTGACGATTGTTTCTCAGATGCAGATTCTGAAGATCCGCAGCTGTTAATGATACAAGCTAAAAAGGCAGCTGTGTTTAAAATAATTCAGAGTATTTATGATTCGTCTGCGAGTAGTAACAAGAGCACTGAGACGAGGGAAAGTTTTCTCGCTGAAAGTCAATCTATTGACATTTTACGCACTGAATTCCTTGAGTTATTGGATAATTATAATACGCGCCTGTTGACTATTAATTCCGCCGCGAAACCTGACTATAAATGTCTAATTGCTTTCGAACAATTATACAGTCGCATTAAGCGACTCCAATCGCAGTACTCTACTTCATCATCAGTTGGTGATAATGTCGCGTCGCACAGAACTAAGCCTCGGTTACCTCCTATCGAGTTGGTGTCTTTTTCTTCTATTGTTCTATGCTAGTTTTAAGTCGACTGTTCATGATAATCCATCGCTCACGGATGCCGAAAAATTATATTATTTGTTAGGTAAATTGTCAGGCAAAGCTCTATCTGCGTGCGCAGGTATTACACCTAGCGCCGAAAATTATAATTTGTTATTGCAATCGCTTATTGATAAATATGAAGACAAGCGTATGCTCGCCTCCGCCTATCTAAATCAGTTGTTCGATTTCAAGCCCATAAGCGCCGCATCAGCAGATAACTTCGACTTGTTTTCTGATCGATTTGTCAGTGCAGTCCGCGCTCTGGGTAATTTAAAGAAATTGAGTGATCTTATTGTATTGCATATTGCTTTGAAAAAGTTAGATTCAGATACTGTACGCGCTTTTGAGTTGAGTGTAGGTTCTAAAATGCCTACTTTTGATGAGCTCGTGGTGTTCATAAAGAACCGCTCTAAAGTGTTCGAACGCACGTCCACAACTTATAATAATAATTTAAATAAACCGCCCTCGCTCTAAAGAAAATAATAATATTTTAAAGTCACCGCCAAAGTATCAAGCTTATGTAGGTACAGTCGACCCCGCTTCTAAGTGGTTGTGTACAAATATAACGCATCAGCATTTATTCAAATGTCCCGATTTTAATAAAATGACGCCCGCAGAACGTTTTAAATACGTAAAGGACAGGAGTGCCTGTGTAAATTGTCTTAGCTTAAAGCATCGTGTATCGAACTGTAAATCAGAGCTTGTATGCCGCACTTGTAAATCTCGCCATCACAGTATGTTGCACTTTACGTCAGGAATCGAACCTTTGATTTCGGCACCGCAGCGCAGTGAAGTCACAGCGTCACATGCGCCCGCTTCGCTGCCAGTTATCGCTCCTCGTATTCCAAGTGATCGTGAACGCACAGACGTAGCGTTGTGTGCGACATCCATTGCCGCTTCTCAGTCGTCATCATCGTTTGAGCCTGTTTATACCGAACAATGTACTGTGTTGCTTGCTACCGCTCAGGTCGCTGCATATGATGGTGAGGGTAATAAACATCTTTTGCGCGTCCTTCTCGATTCTGGCTCGCAATGTCACTTTATTACAAAAGAGACTTGCGAACTGTTAGGTATCCGACTTCAGGATTCAGAACGTACTATTGTAAAGGGATTTGGAGGGGTCGAGAAGGTAATTAATTCTAGTTCCGTGAATTTAGAAATTCACTCCCGCTATAATAATAACATAAAATTTTGTATTGCGCCGCTCGTAGTGGATCGAATTACCGATGCGCTGCCTAGTGCTGTTGTAGACACGTCTGTCTTATCACACTTACGCTACTTACAGCTGGCAGACGAGACTTTTGGAACTCTTTGCACATTTATTGATACCCGACGACGTAGTGCACGCCTCTGACGTCACGTCAGCACCTCCAGCATTACGTACAGTATTAGGATACGTTATTATGGGTTCCGTACCTACGTTATTTTCCCGCCAAGCTTTGACATGCTGCCTAGTTCAGGAGCATGGTTTAGATAATCTTGTTAAAAGATTTTGGGAGTTAGAAGAGCTTCCTCCAGCGCCGCCCGTTCAACGCCCCGTAGACGTTGAATGTGAACAGTTTTATAAAGATACTACAACCCGCGATCCTGTTAGTGGTAGATACGTAGTCGGACTGCCATTTAGCGAGGATATATATATGTTAGGCCACTCCTACGAAACCTCCCGAAGACGCTTCATGTGTCTCGAGAAAAAATTAGAAGCTTCGCCTAAGTTGAGGGCAGCTTGTGATGACGTCATCAAGGAATATCTGGATAAAGATTATATTTCACCCGCACCCCCAGATACCTCTGATAACTCATTACCCATGTACGTCATTCCTCATCACGGAGTAATAAGAGAAGATAGAACGTCGACTCGTCTCCGTATAGTTTTGGATGCTAGCTGTAAGACCAGCTCTAGAACTTCGCTAAACGATATTTTACATCACGGACCGAACTTGCAAGGTGATTTATTTCAGATAATTTTGAACTCTTCGCCATCGCCATGAATGCAGACTGTCGCCAGCAGTTCTTACAAGTTATTGTTCGTGAATGTGATCGTCGTTATCAATGTATACTATATCGATTCAATCCCCAAGATCCGCTGACCCTTTATAATTTCAAAAGACTTCGTTTCGGCCTAGCTTCGTCTGTGTACCATGCATTGCGCACGGTCAGACAGCTCATCGAAGATGACGGTACTCGGGAGTGCTATATTATCTACTTCGCTTTATATGGATGATGTAGTATTTTCGGTTCAAACAATAGAAGAAGGTGCCGTCGCAGCTGATCAACTAATCGCTCTCTTTAAAGGCGCGCAGTGGGATCTTGTTAAGTGGAATAGCAATTCTCATACTGCTTTAAATGACATTCCCGCCTCGCACAAACTGCCCACTGAGGTTGAATTTGATAAGTCAGTACAGCACAAAATACTAGGCTTGCATTGGTCGACGAATGATGACGCGTTTTACTTCAAAATATCTCCTCCAGCTGATGATAAGTGCACTAAGCGCTCCATCTTATCCACTATCGCGCGCCTATGGGATATAATGGGCTTTGTTGCTCCCACAATTCTCTACGCGAAGTTGCTAATAAAGCATCTTCATCTAGATTGGGACGATACACCGCCGCCCCACATTACTAAAATGTGGAGACAGTTTTGCATCGAGCTGCCGGCTCTCAATGAGCTGCGAAACTACGCCACTTAGGTGTGTTTGTAGATTCCAAAGTCACTCTGTTGGGATTCTCCGACGCTAGCGAGCATGCTTATGGTGGTGTCGTCTACTTACATGTCAGCTCCGTCAATGGTAACTCTACGCGTTTAGCCTGCGTCAAATCTAAAGTAGCGCCAACAAAACCGCTCTCGATCGCACGACTGGAGCTTTGTGGATTAGTCTTGCTATCCAAACTACTTCGCACAGTTTTAAATAATTACGCTAATCGTATCTCAATCAATACCTACGCTTTTACAGACTCTAAAGTCTCATTATATTGGATAAATAGTTCGCCTCACAGGTGGCAGACTTTTGTTTCGAACCGCGTAGTTCAAGTTACGAAAAATATTCCAGCTGAACATTTCTATCATGTTTCGGGCGCTGATAACCCAGCCGATTGTCTGTCTCGTGGTGCTACGCCGCAGAAATTAATATCGCACCCTTTGTGGTTGCACGGACCTCCCTGGGCTTTACTCAACCCGCATCAGTGGCCCCTGCGTGACCTCGACAGTCAACCACTCGAGAATATGCCAGAACAAAAGACGCTGTATCATCCTGTTAACACACCTGTAAAGAAAAGCGCCGTCTATGACCTCGCATTGCGCACGTCATCATGGTCTAAACTGCTGCGCATTCTCGTATACGTTTTTACATTCGCTAAGTTATCGCCCCGCCGCGTTACTGTTGCAGTAACTGCTGATCAACTTCAGTTCGCTGAAAATAAATTAATAAGTGCCCTGCAACTGAAATATTTTGCAGAGGAATTTGACAAGCTTCGCAACGAGGTGTCATGCTCGCCTGCCTTCAATAGGTTGAGACCTTTTATAGACGATAACGGTCTGATTCGTGTAGGAGGTCGCCTCGACAATTCTGACTTGGAATATGCTCACATGCATCCAGTCGTTCTACCACGTAATGATCATATAGTGAACTTGCTGATTGATTATTATCATATAAAATATTTACACGCCGGTCCAGAATTATTGATGTCGCTTCTTCGACAAAAGTTCTGGATCCTATCCGCACGCCACATTGTAAGACAAAGAGTCCGTATGTGCAACACTTGTTTCAGACTCAACCCGCGTCTAACGTATCCTCTAATGGCATCACTTCCTGAATATCGCACACGACAAATGATAAAGTGTTTTACGCACACTGGCTGTGACTACGCGGGTCCATTTCCGTATACTCCTGTACGCCGTCGTGGAGTCAGGAGCGAAAAGGCATATATATGCCTCTTCACATGTTTGACTATACGCGCTGTCCATATTGAAGTCGCTACCGACCTCAGCACTCCCAGTTTTCTCGCCGCTCTTAAACGTATCCTCGCGCGTCGTGGCCCTGTCCAGGTAATGCACTCGGATAACACAAGTAACTTTAAAGGTGCCAACGCTTATTTACGCGACTTATATAAGTTTTTAAATGACGAATATCGTCCGAATTTGGAATTAGAGTTTGCTGAGAGTCGTATCCCTTGGTCATTTATTACACCCAATTCTCCCCACAAAGGTGGAGCTTGGGAGAGTATGATCAAAGTAGTAAAAACGCATCTGTATCGTGTTATTGGTCGGCAACTACTTTCTTTCGAGGAACTTTGTACTGTTCTCACTCAGATAGAGTGTTTGTTTAACTCTCGTCCGCTAACAGTACTAAGTGCCGATCCTGGAGAAGCCTCTGCTCTATCGCCAAGCCACTTTTTACACACCGCGCCTCTTTGTTCTCTACCCGCGCCTGAAGTAGAGTCTGATAATCTCAGTTTACTTCACAGACATTCGCTACTGGACAAGTTAGTTCAGTCATTTTGGCAACGATGGAGGATGGAATATCTGCATGGACTTCAGATTAGACAGAAATGGAATACTCCTTCCACACCTATCACTCCAGGATTAGTCCTGGTTTTGATAGATGATAACGCACCTACTCTAGCCATTAGCGATCGTGGAGAAAGTCCACAGCTCGAAAGACGGTATCATACGCACTTGTACTGTCAGATCCGCGAGCGGTACTTACATTAGTCCTACCGTTCGTTTATGCCCTCTGCCGCGTCAGTAATTTATTACATAACTTATATTGCTTATTACCATTTGGTTTATCAATTTTAGGTAACACCGCATCTTACCGCATCTTGTAAATAATACTCCCGCATCTATAATCACTCTCATAAAACTCTAGAGAGACCGCTAGTTTAGAATAGTTTAATTTAATTTGCTCAATTATGAGTTTCTTTATGTATTATCCTATTTTCTATTTCCTCTTGAGATATTAGACCTAGTTCTAGTCTCACTTATGGTTGTCCTTTTAAAGGTGACCCTTTAAGGGCGGGCGGAAATGGTAACGTCAGGTATAGTTTGTCTGAGCTCACACCTCCTTACCTCTCCCGTCCTAATCCGTGCTACGCCATAGCCACATAAATCGCCAGTGAAATTAAAAAATAAGTGTGAGACGTTACATTCGAACTGAAAAATCCGCATCCGCGACGTCGCATCATTTATTACAATTAAATATCCCGCTTCTCCGCCCGGCATTGAGCCACGTACGCAATAAATTACATGGTGGCGTTATTGGTGATCAGCCGCACGTGAAGTGTGTGAATGAAGACGAGCTCTTCGACGTTTCGGACATAAAGGTTGGTAGTAGCACGGCTTCCATTCCTTTTACTTGCGAGCTCATCTATACCGCAGCTCCCCACGAGGTATCGAAGTTTCTTTTAATTTTTTTATTATAGCGTCACCAGTCTTGTTTTGGACCGACTTCAAAAAACGGAGGTTTTCAATTCGACTTGTGTTTTTTGACACTGACATTTGTGAACCGATTTCGATGATCTTTTTTGTTGGAAAAGACGTATCTCAGTAGTGGTACCGTTCAAATTTGAAGTAGGTATACACTATCCCATCTCTAAAGGTGGCAGGTGAATCCGGTTTATAGAATGTCACCCACTTTCCGTTTATCCATTTCAACGGGACTTGCGTTACAAATGCTTTTGCAATGAAAAATAAAATGGTAGACAGATGACAGGTCCTCAATTCTCAGCGGTGTACAGCAACTACTTTGTATTTAGGCTCATGTGATTCGTTTTGACGAGGACTTCCTTATGCGTTTCAGTTATCGTTTAAGAAACCGCGGACACAGCAAACCGGATAAGCAAAATTTTGAGAACGGTTTTTTTAAGTTGTAATTCACCTTTGAAGTTATTGTGGTGAACTTGCAATTCATAACAGGACTGTGACAAAAACCTACCATTTTCCAAATAAAAGTTAGTCACTGAGTAACTTTTTTTAATTGCGTATTTTGATAACTGAAACCTTCAGTTGCATGCAATGAGATAAAATATAAACGGGTTTTAAATGGTCAATGTAAAGTGCATGGAACTTGCCTTGTTTTTATGACTTAGTAATACGAATTTGAAAGGTAATGCAACTTAATTAACAGGATTGCTATAGGAGCTCCTGATGGGCTCTCAGAATTTGAAGGATACGAAGGACAAACATGGAAATTTACCCATTCGTATACTACAAGTGTTAACTTGGTAAATCTGTGGGAATAAAATACTATACCTTTTTAAACTATAACAATGGCACACAATTTATTTTAGGAACAGTTGATAATGTTCGATTAAAACGTTACACTTACCGTAATCTTTTTTTTGCTCTGATTCCGGTCTGCTTTTATGTTCTGCCTCAAATTCTTCCCGTTTTGTCTTGATGACCTTGAAAATGAGTTAACATTATATATATAGAATAACATATTCATCGCGCTGTTTGGCACGCATCTCCTCCAAGAGTTCATAGCCCAATGTCGGTAAGGGTTGTACATGTCTCCTGAGGATTTCCAATCGTCACTAATTTGCTAGTTTCCTCATGCTGATATTCATCAGAAAGTTGATTTTACCGACTTTTTTGAAGAATCCTGATTAACCACAATTTCTTTAGAACTACGTGTAGTAAATCTTTTCAAAGTCACAAATTAAAATTCATGATGACTCATTCATGACTGAATAATAAGTAAGAGATATTGGCATCGAGTCTTTCTTCTACTTTGTCGTAAGTGTTACATACATATTAAAAATTGGTCAAACATTATTTATTTAACTTGAAAACAATAAAAACAAATTACACAGACACGAACGAACGATAATGGTTTCCGCTTGCAGTGGCGGAACACAAAGTAAATTTTGTTATATTAATGCACTTTTCTGCTCACGAAAAAAGGCACAACTATGCGTACTTTATACAAGAGTTGTACCTTTTTTCCTTCTGAGGGCAGTTTTACGTAGTATAACAGGTAATTGGTATGAACTGTAAGCACGTTTATAGGTATTTATTTTTACTTCATTTTACTAAACAACTTGAATAGATGTTCAACTGTTTTCTTTCGTTAAGACGTCTCACCTGATCAGTGTAATCATGCAAAATGCTCTTATTTTTCTCATGCATCACGTACTGCGGCATGAACTTATATAACCAGTCGGGTTGCAGCCATAAGTGGAAAATCCTCTGGCACACCAGATTTAACATTGAGGTCATTGCTTGCAGAAATGGAGTCTTTGAGTCGTCTTGTGAGTGCAATTTTACACCCATTGCTGTTTCTGTGAAAGAAATATAGGTATACTTGTTACTCATTTAGATATTACCTCATAAAAGGCTATTAAAGTTGTCTCGAATAGCTACTCGCTAACCGTCAAGTGGTTATTGTTAGTCAGAGAGGTTTACCCATTATATGGCGCACTTATGGGCACGGGTATATCAGAAGGCTTAGGGCATAAAATTAGACGCTTGTAAAAGCACTGCCGTGACGCGACTTTGGGGTAGCAACCGCGCGTCTGTAGCGCTACTGTAACTTTTAGATCACACACGAAGTAACGAGTGCATGTCACGTCAGTGATGTTACAACTACGTTAAATATTGTATGAAAATTAGTAGTCGCGCTCACTGGAGTCACTGGAGTCTCATTTCTATGTCTACTTGGAAAGTTTCCTACAGATCAGAAGTGGAAAAGCCCTCGTGGTATAAATTGAGGATTAGGGAAGCAGTGATACAATGGCGTAAGTAATGACGATGTGAATCAATGATACTGGTGTGTAAGTACATTCGTTTTACATCGCACATGTACACGTATTACGTAGTGTAAGCAGGCGCCCAGAAAAGAGGGACTTATTGTTTATAGTTGTATTGTGTACGAGTATTGGATTTGTTAAACTGTTATTGAAAAAAAGTAGGTACTTAAACGGTGTGTAAATAACGTAAAGTAACGTAAGGTACGATTTTCAACAAAGATTTTCGATAGATTATATCTTTTGATGTGGCCCTCGGTACATACAAGAATAGAATATACATTAAAAAAAAAACTGTTTTGTAATGATAATAAAGAACAGGTATTTTGTTTACATGTTTGCATCTACTAATTGACAGTTATTTCTTAGATGGATAAACTACTGAATACTTAAACATAAAGTGAGAGTGTGAGAGCTGATCGGTGCCAAGCGGTGCAGCCATCAGATGCTGCAAAAGTAATGGTATCCATGTTTCTATGGGCAGGCCGTGTCCCGAGGGTGGCAAACGGTAGCCTATATGACTTGAGAATGTGTACATGGGCAGGCTGTGTCCCGCGGGTTGCAAACAGTAGCCATTATATAACTGAAAGGTGGGCAGGCCGTGCCCCGTAGGTAGCAAACGGTAACCATTATATCGCGCGTTCAAAGCGATACTGTCACTAAGCGTAAGTCTCACTTTCAAATTTAAACTTATTTACGTAAACTTTATACGCGTTTTTCCAAAAGTTGACTTTTTCGCTTAGTGACGATATTGATTTCAACATGCGAATGAGTCATAGGAGAGCAGGCCGTGTACCGCGGGGTACAAACGCTAGCTAAGAGCCGTGTTCTTTGTATGGCAAGCTGTATTCAATAATTCATCCATTCGTGTCTCTCCGATGCCAAACAGAGACTAGAATTGGTGTGCTTCTATGAGCAGACAGTGTTCTGCGGGTGAGTTGGTATAATATATTTACTTGATTTCAGCTCGTCTGTGATAAACGGCCTAGTGCATCCAAGTAAGTAAATACTGTAGAAAACAATAAATTTAAGATTCTAGTATTAGCTCGGCATCTGAATTGAAATAAATTGAAATGAAAAATGATATCTTACAATTTGGTGTACAAATAAATAATAATGGTTTATGGTATCTTTGACAAAAATGTACCAATAACGGCGAACAAATACTTTCATGTAAACTTCTAGAAATTATGGTTTTCATTGATTAAGATCACTTAATTTAAAATATGTTATCTTTTCATGGCATTTAAATTACCTATGCCAAGTCTAAGATGTCAATATTATATTAATGAAATGAAATTAAATACTTGAAATGAAATATTTGGAATGAAATTAATTATTCATGTAAAATCATGTTTAATGCATTCAGGTGATTTAAGTTAACTGAAAGTGTACTTTATTCACCCAGGTAAATTAATCCAAGTGAATTAAGGTAACATACTGTAAAATTCACTGCTCCAAAGGACGTTAATATTATGTTTAATACATAAAACTGGATAGAAAAGAACTTACAAATATTAATCATATATAGTAGAATTGTAAATTAGTTTATACATTGGCGAAAGTTAAATCTAATACAATTAGGTGACTGTTCCAAAGTAATATTTTAGAAGAAGCTAATGCCTACTAATTATTAGGTTAAGGCATTTCAGTTGTAATTTATTTTCGTCCAATTATATATATTTATATAACTGCCGCACTAGGGAAACCCTGTGTCGCGGGGCTATGTTGAGTGTGTGCGTTATTTATTTATTTATTTATTTATTTAATATACGTTGGTAGAAGGATGTTTATGTTTATTCCTTGAATAAACAAATATAAAAAAATGCACGCAAGTGGTTGTGTCTATCAGGCGACAGTGTGTTATTTAATTTTTAATTATTTAATAGGTATTAAGTCTACAGTTTGTTAATGTTCAAGATTTAATAGCCATTTTTCTATTTGTTGAATTGTCGTGTTGTTCTTGAGCGAAACTGACTTTAACTCCAGGGTTTAGAAGTTTGTAGACGCGACGTTTTAGGAGTATTTCATATTCGCTCGAGTTTATTGTCCTTATGAGTACTGCTGTGGCTGCTTTAGGAATGTACACGTATTGTATATCAGGCGCACCCGAAAGACTTTCGATTCTTTGTGCAGAGCTTATCAGCTGAGTTTTACTATTATATTTATATTACATAAATTACATTATGAATTATATTAATCAGTCGTAATTAACAGTTTAGAGACGTCCATCTGGTTGCTTATTCTACGAGTTATTTTTGCGGACCAGAAATCCTTTTACAGAGTAATACCAAAATTTTTAATTATAATATTGTTGTAATACTCGTCAGCAGTCATCAAATAGCATTGTATTTATTTGACGTGTAAATGTATTAAGTGACAATACTCTGATGTTACTGGGTAGCGAGATAAAAATCTTTAGGACCATAAATAATGGGTCATTTTCTACACTTGTTAATTGGCTATGTGGCATAGCACGTAATATGTTATCAAACAGCTATTTGTACTCAATACTAGTGTCAACAATAATAGTATCGAGTACAAATAGATTACTTACGACGTATTTATTTGTTTGTAAATTATTACTTCGACGAGATCGTATTACTTTTGTTAAGTTCTGTTTGAGTTGTTCTTAATGCTTTGCACTTACAAATATCTGATTCTAAATTAAAAATTCAAATTGACGACTTCGATCATTGACTTACAAATAAATGGACGACGGGTCTAATACAAAAACCACGAAAAAAATGTCCCAAGTCAACCTATTCGAAATTTAAATTGTAATGTCATCGCAGTATCGCGCTGTCAGTAGAACAAATGAAGACTAAAGCGGAGTGTCGCGCTCTGTATACGATTTTAGCGCCTTACAAGTGCGGACACTTTTTAGCGCGGACCCGACGTCCATATAATTGTAAGTCAATGACTTCGATGGCCCAACGACTCTAGCTAGAACGACTATAGCTTAATTTTTAAGATTATATATTATAACAGTAGTTACTGTCGTGTCATGAAGATGCCAGTAATATAAAAATAGTATAAGTATATATATTTTGTTAAATAAGTTAAAAGATCAAATGTATTGAGATTTATGTGTAAAGAAGTCCTTAATAGAATAGAAACTTTTATCTCTTAGCCATGACATCACTTTAGTTGCAACAGTACGAAGATAAATAATAACGTGTACTCTCTAGCAAAGTCGCTAAAACTGTCACTAGTGTACAGGTCCTTTCATTTCCATTGTGGCCCAATTACTGGATTTCAAAGAATTTTATTAGTGTTATGACTTTATACTTAAATTATCAAAGTGAATTATACAATTAATGAACATCGTGCTGTACGAAAGGTGTGTTAAAAAGTAGTAAACTGACTGCAGTCATCGGACGTTGATTTATTCATAGATATTAGGTACAATGTTGGTATAGATGTTGTCGAAACAAGACTTACAACATTGAAAAAGTGAAATGAGCCCACTACTTAGACTACGATCTTGTAATAAATTAACAATAATGCCTGAAGTAATATATAATATATTTATTTGGTTATTTATTTTGCCTAAAACCTCGTCTAATCAGTTTATCAGACAATCCGTAAGATGAACGTGAGTGATCTCAAGCTTAATATAATAGAAATAATTTGTTAATTTAACAAAAAAAAAGCATCATAGTACACAGTTCTCAGCATTCTGTAATATGCAGAATATCTTTATATGCCGGTCAAGAAATAGGCTCACAATATCTGGACATACTTTAAATTTTATATAATTACTAAAATTACCAGAACACAGAAATTATACAAGTCTTAAGTGTAAGGGTACATTGCATTATAATCAACCTGCAAGCAGATGTGCCAATATTAGTGGATTTAATGTTTGGTCTCTGTAGTTACAAATTAATGTACAACATTTGTAAATTATACTATTTATTACTATAGAAGCAATGCGCCAAAAGTCATTGTGTCAATTGTAATTGAAAAGCATGTCCTTGCAACAATTTAATTTCATTTGGTAATTTATCGAAAATACTTATACACTTGTTGAAGCAGTTATTCTCATAAATCACTTTAATGCAACGGGTTTGGTATAAAAGTTTCATAAATTTTGCTTTACTTTTGACTTTGAATGACTTTACCACATGTTTTAAAATATTGAGGATGAGAATTGACAAATACACAGATATCCCTAATGCACACGCGTGGCAAAGGCAATATGTTATATATGTTTAGTATTTTCTGACAACAATTTGCAGCTGGTAGAATCACGTACCGCAAATTCTCCGAATAATCTAATATTAAAAGAATAATTTAATGTTCGATTGAATTTGTTCACACACTTTTTAGACAGGCTTACTTTTGCTGTCGATGAGTTGTTACAGTTCCTCTCTATTGCCGTATTAATTGAAATATTTGAAAATTGAGTCTTGAATAGACTATTTAATGTCAGGTGATTGAATCCTGTCAACAGAAGCAGCTGTCTGATAGCCAACAATTTGGTAATGTCACAGCAATTCTGTTATCTGCCACCTAGAATAACTTGCAAAATAATGCCCAAGCAGCACACCCATATCTAAATACACTCGAGAGCAATGAATCCGGGTCACTTAAAGAATCCAAAAAATCTCGGAAAGTAAGAATGCTAGGTTAATGCAATAAATTGTATTTAATAGACAATTTAATACTCCTTAAATGAAAGTAAAAAAAATATGAGTCACCATACATTTTATTTACACAAAATTACATAAAGAAAAAAAACTGCTGATCTCTCCTTAAAACAAAAATAGGAAACATGAAATTTTTTAACTTTATTACGATTTTCTTGAATTTTAATACTTCGTATTGCCTCCTCGTGCTTCCATTACTGCGTTTAGGCGGTTTGGCATGCTGTACACCAAGTTCCTTATACGATTTTGGGGAATATTCTCCCATTCCTCTGTGAGAGCAATTTTGAGCTCACGAAGCGTGATTGGGGGAGGGTTTCGTTGTTTTACGCATCTCCCTAGCTCGTCCCAAGCATGCTCGATCGGGTTGATATCCGGGCTGCGCGCTGGCCACTCCATACAAGTAATGTTCATCTCTTGAAGGTAGTCATTTACAATCCTACCTGTATGAGGTCGGGCATTGTCATGCATAAATATAGCATCCTCACCAAAATTGACCATAAATGGACCAACGTGTTCATTGAGGATTTCATCTACATATCTTTCGCTAATTAAAGAGCCGTTTTCTATGATCACCAGCTCTGTGCGACTTTCAGAAGAAATTCCGGCCCACACAAGTACAGACCCACCACCGTAGGCTACTTTTTCTTCGATGCATGCTTGCTTGAATCTTTCCCCTGGTCTTCTATACACTCTGTGTCTTCCATCGTGCTTGTAGAGCATAAATTTTGATTCGTCGGAGAACATAACTTTCGACCAATCTTCAATACTCCAATTTACGTGGTTCTGGGCATATCTTAGTCTTGAAATACGATGCCCACGCTCCAGTTTAGGGCCGTTTGCAGGTCTAAGGGGTTTTAAGTTAGATTCAGCAAGCCGACGTCTTACTGTCCATGCACTTGGGTTACTTCCTCCGAGGCGTCGAAACTGATTTGTGAGTTCAGCTCCTGTGAGAAAGCGATTTCGAAGCATGGTGTTCACCAAGTATCGGTCTTCTCGTGCTGTGGTACACCTAGTTCTGCCCGTTCCTGGTCTGCGTAGGTTAGAACCAGTTTCTTCGTAACGTCGGAGAACTCTTTGTACTGTTGACAGCGACACACCGACAGTCCTGCCTGTATCGCGCTGACTCCGGCCAGTTTCCACCAATGTAAGTATTCTGGTGCATTCTTCAAGTGTAAGCGACATGATTTCAGCTTAAATAATGAATATTAAGCACTATCAACATGGTTTATGTACCCACATAAATGACAGATTACAAACAAAAGCAAAAACAAATGCTGTAATTTCGTAGTTCCATCTTCGAAAGTGTTCCCTTTTCATATTTGATTTTTTTATGATATAACTTTACAATAACTAAAAAGTTTTAATACCTTCATTTAAGGAGTATTAAATTGTCTATTAAATACAATTTATTGCATTAACCTAGCATTTTTAGTTTCCGAGATTTTTCGGATTCTTTTAGTGACCCGGATTCATTGCTCTCGAGTGTATATACTAAAAGATATCTAATAGAATTTAATTCGATTGAATATTTTAAGAGTACAAATTCCCTCAAGATATCTCGAGGAAGGTTTCTAGATAATTTTAAGTAAAAGTGGGCACAACTTTATTAGTAGATCACAAGAGTGCTTTGAGAAACTATCTGTAGGTAGTGTTAAGAGTGATTCTTGTCTTTTTCGCAAGTAACCCTTCTAGAATACTACAAGACCATTTGTAGAATGTAGACAGTTTTTATTTAGTCTTGTAGACAGTTTTTAGATAATTTATAGTCTATGATAGTTTTCTTAGTAATGCTATTTTAAAACCAAAATACAAAAGCGTTACAAACATAAGACGCAATTCTCTTAATACTAATTAGAGGTGGGTGATAAATAACGACACGATGAAAAAATCACGATGATCCGCCGTGAAACAGCGTCACCGTGACTCGTGATATATATATATATATATATATTAATTACACTATTATATTAATTGTATAAATGCAGTGTATTTATTTTCAGAGCCCTCAAGCAAATCTTACCAATGGTTGAAAGATACAGTACTGCCACATTTAATAAAATGGGCTACAGAGAACTTTGAGAATGAATGTCATAAACAGATTTGCAATGAATCCCTAAGTTTGGTATCAATTGTCAAATATTATTCTAAATACAATGAATTGAAGATCAAACATGGTTCCCTATGGTTAAGGTAAATTAATGCACTCACACTATCGGATACTTGTAATAATTGAGTAAAATTGAAACAAAAACTGATGAGCCACACTTGTTCTTCTTTTTTAATGGCAAATTATATATTTATATTTATAATTATATTTATAATTATAAAACGAAAAGAAATTTGCTCGGCTACTTCATAGTCATTCTTTAAAAATAAAAATGGCGATAAGAATTTAAAGCTTTTTTCAAAACACAGTTGGGGCATTTTGTCTATAGCTTTATCTATAGAAAAAGTTTATAATACGAAAAGATTATTTTTACTTGCTTTAGTTTACTTGACCTTGTAGAAGAACTTACACTTCTATGAAGTTTTTATGATTGTCTACAAAACGCGATGTTTCTAAGCGATTTTTTCTTTTGACAGTATTACATAACCTTTATAAACCTTTATAAATATTGAGCGTATTATGCAATAAAAAACTTTTCAAAATACTAGGTCAAAAAAACAATTGAAAAAATCCAATTTGTCGCAAAAAAAACGTTATTCTGTATAATTATATGGAATGTGTTATATGTGACTAGAAAGGTGGATAAATTCCCTATCATATAAATATAAGAAATATTTTAATGACATACCTAACTTATGTTCGAAGAATTGTATCCAGTGTTGCCAATTTGTGGGGAATTCCCCAAATTGTGGGGAGAAATATTTGTATGCCCTACATTTGTTACTCTCGTGAGTTTGAGTGTAATTTGTGGTTGTCTATGTGGGTGTCCATGCACCCGCGACACAGGGTTTCCCTAGTGCGGGGCTATGTTGAGTGTGTACGTTATTATTATTATTATTATTATTAAAATAAATAAACGATTTAAGGCCATCCAATTTTATAATTAGTTTACTTTTTATATTCTGTTTACATTCACAGCAAACGTAATAGATTATTACATTTTGAGTTTCTTAATTCTTTATTATATTTTTAAACGATGTATTTCTCATAATTAATAATAAATTATAGATGCGAGGAATTTGTGGGAAACATGAATTTTGCTCTCCCCAAATTCGAGGATTCTAACCCTGATTTTTGGAGATTTTGAACAATTGGCATTGGCAACGCTGATTGTATCGAATGATGTGATGTAATGACTTAATATCCAAGGTTCACCACCTCCTCTAGATCTTTTAATATTCTTTACTTTATCCATTTTGCATGAACTCTTACAACGTCCAATAGAGTAAAAACCCTAATTGTAGTATTTTTTTAAATAAAATCTACTGAAGACGCGCTATAACGTGTTTGTTAATAAGTACAAACACTACAGAATGTCTATAAATTAAATATATCTAGAATAAACTTAAGAACACTAGTTTTTAGAGTATTAACAGACTTTACTGGATTTGTATAGAACAATTTTACTAAAAATAATCAGTTGTTCTACAGATGAACTTAAAATAAGGACTATAAGAGTAAATCTTAAGAGAGATTACACTTAAATTGTTTGGTTAATACCAAAGAAGGTGTTAAAATTTTGACTTGAGTGAAATAAGTCCATAAGAACAATTTCTTTTTTCTAAAACCATTTATAGATAGATAGTTATCTAAATCAATATCATATTAAGACTGTTTATAGATATAACAGTTTTAAGGCGTATAAAGTGTGGTCCTTGGGTGCCTATCATAAGATAAGAGATTTGACATAAGTCAAATAAAGAAGTTAGTAATTTAAAATAAAATTATAAGTATCCTGTGTCAATTCCAATCCTGTGTCACTTTCATAACTTTGTCTATTTGTTAAGGTTTTGATTATGTACAATTACTAAATTCATGCAACAAATTTTGACATTCTTTTCTGTTAAAGAAATATTTTTACAATTTGAAATTTTCTTTTGTTAGTAAATGTATGAAATGTCTTAATTTTAACATACACATATTACATATATTTTTTTTAGTTTGTTTTGACTGTAATTTAAAATCAAAGTTGTAGAAGTCATCGAGTTATCTTCCACGACAAACAGCTGGTGATTGTCTCATGTGTAAAAGGTGTTATAGCAGGCACCATTGTGGGAGCACTGCCGTGCCGATTAGTTAATCAAGAAGCGGCTGCTCCTGTGTTACGAGCAATTCTAGAAGAAGCCTGAGGACATGCTCTCCACTTGTCGAATGACCGAGCTTATTCCGGAATGAGGACATTCCTAGAGCAGAATGGCTGTCTGTTAGCGTATCGAAACATTATATTATTTTATTTTGTTAGAAAACTTACTTTGCGTCATTAAGAATTAGTTTCATCGAAATAAGAAATAAATCGATAACATCATCATCGATATCAACGGAACGGTGACAGGCGGTCGCCATTACGAAAAGCATATTTGACTAGAACACACGTGTTTTGTTTTGTTTGGATTTATAGTGAAAAATCTTATAATATAATTTATAACAGTCACTGGAGTCTCATTTCTATGTCTACTTGGAAAGTTTCCTACAGTATGAATGAATTGATCGTATCCTTTTCGTTTATCCTTATCCTTATCCGTTTCCTAGTGACAGTATCAACCATCATATATTTTTTTAATGGGAAATACTATGTTTATGTTAATAAATACAACTTCAATTAAAAGGTACCCCAGAAATAAGATCTACTTACCACTGACAGAGTCCAAAGTATAAGTGCTAATATATGGCCATAAATTGAATGTGCCAGTTCCGACTCTAGGCTCCAGTTTCTTCACCAGTATCTCGCCTTGTTCAGAAAATACTTCAACGAAGTTCTCGGTGATTTTTGGCCTGAATGCCTGAATTATGATCTTTCGCCGTCTCCGCCATATTGATACTGTTCAAGAATATATTTTATAAGAATATATAAATAACACAGGAATATAATTTGCATATAAATGCGTAAATTAAACTCACAATAATATAAATAATAAAAATAAATGCTCAGCTTTTAGCGAAGGACAGCGGTCAGATTTTACCTGTAGAACGGACTAGAATACACATAATATGTAGTTATTTTATACATATACAAATACAATCAACAACGTAACATGATTATGGGTCTTATTTTTGAGAAATTGCATTTTTCGATACGAGCTTTAATTTTATTGTTATTTATATATATTCTTTGTATTTTTCTATTACGATATTTACGACCAGGTTATCATTTGTAGAAAGTTTACGATGATCTGTCTGTAATATTGATGTCTGAGATACAATTTAAATATAAAGGCCAAGGCCTAACAATATTCACTGTGTCTCAAATAAATATCACATAAATAAAATAATATTACCTGGAGCAAAAACGCCTCCATTTCCTGTTATTTTCCGTAAAAACCGGTGAAGATTGTCCTTGTCTAGGCAGTTCTTCAATATCATCTCTAAGTCTACTGGATTTGTTACCACTGAAAAAATATGTAACACGTAATTATTATTAAAAAAAAGGAACCGACTTGAAACTTTGCTTATATAATGTATATACAAACTGAAACTAAAAAGTTAACAATCGGTCACCGGAAATAGTGCGAAACCGGATTGATCCACTAGTTTGCCACCATTGGGGGTGGAATATTTTTTTCAAATTTAATGTGACCAATTACTGAGGTACCCTCTTTCCAAAAAAAAAAAGAATCGTCAACAACAGTTCACAAATGCCGGAGTAATCCCGTAACGTACACACAAAAAAATACATTAGAATTGAGAACCTCTCCTTTTTTAACCGACTTCAAAAAAAGGAGGAGGTTCTGAATTCGACTGTATGGTTTTTTTTAAGTCGATTTAAAAGCACATCCATTGTTCAGATATTTTTGATTATTAGGGATGTTATTTCGATGCTGACTATACCTACTTGTATTAATACAGAACCTACTCAAGCTACTTTAAAACAATACATTGAAAATTTATTTTAAAAGAATATGGAAAACAATACTATTCAGAAACTCTTTCAGAGGCGATGATTGTGATGTCTTTATGACAGGGATTTGACTAGTGGCGCCAACTGTTAATTAAAGTATAATACGTATTTTTAACATGCACAAAATACAGCTTCAACTTACCAATATACAGTAAATGAACTAGCCACGCTCGAAGAATTCCATTAAATTTAAATGAGGCATAGCTAAAGTTTTGAAGTGTCTCCATTATATCTGAAAATATAGATCACTATCACCATCATTCTTTTTCAATAACGACAGAGAAAAATATTTAGGCTCCATACAGACCATTCAAATATTATAAAAATACCATGTTCCATTGGGATAGCGTTGCCAGGGGCCGAATAAAGCCGGTCATAGACTTTTTAGATGTATGTCCGGCCAAACTAGACGCGACGGCTTGTCCGGCTTTTTTAGATTTGACCAAGTTTTGTTTCGTTTTTTCGCATTTTGATTTCGTTAAATAGCCATTATAATGATAGACGATTAATAACTATTGTGCGCGCGGTCGTTTTATGGCCGCGTCGTATATTATTTATGGCCAACCTACATCGAATGAAACATTTCATTACTATGTATTTCATTTCATTTCATTACAATACAATAAACATCAATAATCTGTTTTACACATCTGTGTTTTTTTTAAATGGGAGAGTGTGAGGAAATTCGAATCCATAGAAGATACCATTAAATTGTCTTAGGGTGCGCACACATCTGGCGCGTGCACGCGCACTACACGCGTGTAATTAAACACATGTTAATATACGTGGCGCGCGAGTGGCGTGCGAACGGCACGCGAACAGTTCGCACTACGCAATGCACGTGCGCAGTTCGCGATCCTTTCGCAAACAAGCACATTTGCGGCCCTTTCGCAAACAAGCACTGTATTCGCCCTAAGGAACCGTTATGTATATCTTTGTGAAAACAATTTTGACATAGTCAATTTTTGGTCAAGCGTGAGTTGTCCATAAAAATGAATGAAATTGATCAAAATTTTTTGTGCTGATCGTCTCAGTTTTATGAAGGGATTATTTCAGTGTATGGACGAATAAAATCGGGCCAGCAGAAGTTGGTCAAATTTAATCAAACGTTTTTCATATAAAATGAATAAAATTGACTATTTTTTTCAATGCTGATGCTAGGCTAGGTCATTAAGGAAATAGAATAGAATAGAAAATCAAAATTGCGAAACTGACACTGGCCCAAGCCTAGTGGCCATCATTAAGGAAATAGAATAGAACTCAAAATTGCATTTTTTTTAATTCGTGCGAAAACAGTACATGGAATATATTTATTATAAAGTGTTTCAATAAAATTTATGTATTTTTTTAAACTCAATAAGTTAATAATTGTTTGTTTATTGTTTCGTTGATTGCATTCAAAGTTACATATTATCCGTCTGCTTTAACTATCAAATTTGGCCTCTTATTTGGTGACTTTAGTCTAATTTGGTTCTCACTGTGAAGTGTGAAGCTCAATTTGTGAAGATGCGGTATTGATATTAGTAATTTAGAACATTTTAGTCCACAAACCGTATAAATCGTAGATGTTAACAGCATAAGTATAGTTGCGAGCTATTATTATGATAATCATTTACATAGTAGTTTTTTTTTTCTCTTCAGATACAATCGACAACCACACCAATTACCTGGTCTCAAACTAAGTAATTCCCTGCTCTATGAGTACCAGAGCAACGGAATTCTCTCCGGGGCTCTGTTCGGAACAACTAGATCGAGAGCAATGTTCATTTTCTAGTTGATTCTACCGGGAATCGAAACCCGGACCTCCTCGTCTAGTGTCAATAGTGCGGTCTCTCTTATATTGGACAAACAAAGCGAAGTATTTGTACCCGCGTCAAAGAACATATAGCTGATGTCAAACACCGTCGCGTAAACAAGTTTGCAGTCTGCGAGCATGTCATGGATAAACCTACACATTCAATGAAGTTTGACAAACCCCAGGTCCTTGCAAAAGAAGTCCGTTATCTACCCAGGATGCTGCGAGAGGCCATTGAAATTAAAAAACATCCTAATTTCAACAGGGAAGATGGTTTCTCCGTACCACCAGTTTGGGATCCAGTATTTCCTCTAATGAAAAATCCCAAACAGACATAAGACTGCAGTACTAATTAATATGTTTTATTTTATTCTAATTTCTATTAATAATTAATAATAAATTGAACTTAATAAAAATAATTCAATAAAATAATTTGTAAAACTTAATATAGCGTAAATTGGAATGTTTTCTTTGTAAAATTTAAAATAAGGTATTAAATTAATAACTATTACAACTATAGTGAAAAAATAGGGTGGTTTGCATCAATATTAGACATAACTGGTTGAAGACTGTACCACCTCAGTCAACCGTGACCATGGGACCTGTAAAGGGCCCGAAACGTCGGTTTGTTTGAAAAAACAAATATACGCGATTTAAATCCGGAAAAATAGTTTCATTTCCTATGTGTAACAATCGCGAAAACCTAAGAACTCGATATTTATTTTATTATACAAACAGATTACAAAGATAAACCTTTTGGGTTTTGCCGTACATCGCCTTATCGTTTCACAACTCTTCAATAAAATAGAAAATTATTTTTCTACCATATTTTTTTATCATAATAGCGACTGTGGGGTACTTTTAAAATGTAAACGTGCGATTGAGTAAAGAACTCATCCGTACAGTGACATGTGGCTACTGGATTGAATAAAAGAACGAATTCCTGGGGATGTGGAAACAAACTTTTGTGAATAGTAATTAATATTTATCAATAACTTCTAATACAAGTGACTAAAAAACCAAACACATATCATTATAAAAAGTTGTTTAAATGGATAATGCTTTATCCTTTGCGCTCTTTTGGACTCATCGTATTGTATCTACAAAAATTGCAAAACTACTTTACTAAAAAGTATTCATTAACGCTTTCAGTAAAAACATGAATCTTAGTCTTAATTTTTTTATCAAAACAAATGATACAATTTAGAAGCACCTTCAACATATCAAGTCAGTAGGTATCTAGATGTACATAGGTACATATATATATGAGCAAAATCTAAACCGAAACATAACAAATATGAATGTAACGCATTTATTATTATTTCCTTTATGGCTGCCACTAGGCTTGTGCCAATGCCAGTTTTATAAAATGAATATAATATATAAAAATTATGGCGATCATCGTTAGTGTCAGTTTTCTTGTATCTCTTTTATTTTGGTCTATAACGTGATATAACGCTTTGTCGTGAAACTTCTTTGAATCAAACATTAGCATCCGAGTGCCGTGAACGAAATTTAAACTCTACGAAAGAGATCGGACTCGGTAACCGAAAAGAAGTATTACCCTAATGAAAGAGAAACCGAAACGTTTCAACTCCTGCCCGATATCTATAAAAAGACTTTGACAAATGCGTAAAATTATCCTTATTTCCGTATGTACAATAACAATCACCAACTGAAGAAAAAAGACTTACCCACAGGACTTCCAGTTAAAGTATGTGCGATACCAACAATAGGCAGTTCTTCGATCGGAGCCGGAACCAGAGAGGCCAATTTGTACATATTCCGCCTACTGATCTTGTAGGTCACAAACCACAGCACTAACGCGAACAATAACAACAGCCATACCATTATGCTTACACTAATCCAACACGTTACAATCAAATGAAAATCTTCTGAAAGATGTTAGAGAAATATCAGTCTAAGGTTTTGAAAATTCGTACTGATCAAGCACGTTGCAGTCTGAAATCGCTCGCAATTTACTAACAGCTGGAAATATGGAGGTTACTAAATTGTCCAATTTTTTATCACGTGACACGGCATACACGCATGTTTACATTCATATGTCCGCGGCAATAAAAGAAGCTCCTATTTATATGGACATTTTCCTACCACAGTGTTCTCGCAGCTATTTAAGACGACAGGTTACAAGTTCACGGTGATTACCTTTGGAATACAAGGAAGCGACAATTGCTCAAACATCAACCAGGGGCTGTAAATACATGCGATTGTAAAAATGAGAAACACAACTTCTTGCACTATACGTTTATTCGTATTTTCAAACTAAAAATCTACAACATAACTGAACATTTTACCAATATTACACAGTTTTTATTAACTACCCCTACCCTACTACCCCACTATTCAACACGAAAACGACGAATTAAATCCTATACTCAATACTGATTAGACTAAACATTTGTATATTAAAACCACAGTTAGATTTACTTATAGTAATAAGGATAATATATAATTAACGTGATGTATAATTAATGAACAATAATAATCAGGCTGTATAATTAAGTTCCTAAACGGTAATATTCGACATCCCATGGCTACTCAAGTCCTATACTCAGGACTTGTTCAAATCAACAACTGTACTTATTATCTATCTTCTATATTATTATGATTATTACAAATACATTGTATGATTAAAATTATAAAATGCTTACTGTCGGCCTTCCTGATATTGTTCACGTCTCGTGAAGTATATAAACAACAATTCCAGAAAAATTTATGCTTAAAAAAAGTAACTTAAAGAAACATTATTAATTAAATACATAATTACACAAAATCATTGAAAATTCATAAAACTTAACAATAACATCTAAATCATTATTGGTTATTAATAATATACTAATAGAGCATTCTCACAAAGTGCATGGGTATCATGGTAGTAAAAATCATGATATTCAATATAAATAAATATTGCATCTTCTACAGAACGATAATTAATACAGTTGTCATTATGTCACGTTCTACAAACTAAACTGTAACAAAACTACAATGGCATCAGTATAACTAAAGGAGCCTCATTCACATCACCAAATCTCAATTCGTAACACTGAAATATTAATAATTCAAATTACAAGTAGACATATAGACATATCATATCTTCGAACAACTATGTATTTTATTAAATAAAGCACATTCAGTAATGGAGCCTCATTAACATCTCCAGTACTCGATTTCTATAAGGTTAATAATAATAATATTGAAGCTTCATACTTATCTTCAATATTATTTGCTTGGAAGCCTCATACACATCTTCCAGGCAAGTTAAAAGAGTTCACTCAATTTGTACATATGTCAGATTCTGAAGAGTCCGAACCAAGGTCATCACTTCTACTAAAGACTAACCACGGGTGCATTTTATCTGCCGAAAACACACTCTTGAACATTCTATTGCTCTTGCGAGTTAGAGGAGTGTCTTGAACTTCATACCTATCATTACCTGGAACTTTAGGAACGCGATATGGACCTTTCAATTTCGGAACTAATTTCTTACTTTGTCCCGTACCAGATATCTCTCTCGATTCTTACTAAATCTCCTACATCCTTCCGTTTAGCATCAAATCTTTTCTTCTGTTCTAATTGATTTTTAATTACACAATCCGAAACTTGTTGCCTTAAACTTTCCCTATCTACCTCGTCGTTCTCTGAAATTATTTCCAAACATAAAACTGACATACCGGTTAAATTGGTACCAAAAAGTGCTTGTGCGGGAGTCATGCCAATTCCCTTGTTCAGGGTGTTATTGAATCCCCACTGAACATCAGGAACTGCTTCGTACCAAGCGCGTTCCGTTTTTCCTTGTCCTAATGTCGTCAAAGCCGACAAGACAGTTCTATTATATCGTTCTATTTGTCCATTGGCCCTTGGAGTCGCGACCGCATTAAGGATGTGTTTAATATCTAAATCATGGACAAAACTTTCAAATTTTTGGGATATAAATGATATACCTCTATCTGAGATCAACCTTTTAGGAACACCAAATGTATTGAAATAAGATTTCATAACTTTTATCGTCATTGCTGATTTGGTGTTTCGAACAGGAGATAAACTATAAATTTTGTATACGCATCAATAATAAGTAAAAGGTGAGTATTCCTTTGCTTACTACGAATGAAGGGTCCTAAATGATCGATGTGAACGGTGTGAAACAGTTATGATATCTTTTCTATTGGGTGTAGTAATCCCGCTCGTTTAGATGACGGTACTTTAGCATATGCGCACTGTAAACAGGATTCAACGTATTTCTTTATAAGCCTCCTCATTTTCGGAAACCAATAGTCGGCTTTTATTTTATCATAAGTTTTATCAAAGCTAATGTGTCCAATATCATCGTGAGTCGATTTTAATATCTGACAACGCACGCCCTTTGGGACGACTCATTTTAAGCCTGTATCAGTCTTTCGATAGAGCAAGCCCCGTTTTATAACAAAATTTTTATCTACGTTGCTGGCGTCAGTGGTTTCCGTATTTTGTAGGGTTTGAACAATACGTTGAATCAATCTCTGAATCGTTCTGTTGCACGGTTATGGTCCAATCATTAGTAATACTTCTAACATCCAAAGAAGTACAATCCACTGGATTGCGGCGTAAAGCATCCACGTGACTCATTGTAGTTCCGGGTTTATAAACTATAGAAAAATCATATTCTTGTAAAACGTTCCACCATCGTGCCACTCTTGGCAGTACGTCCTTTTTTTCGAATATTACTCTCAAAGAATTACAATCAGTAACTATGGTAAATTTAATACCTAATAGATATACCCGAAACCGTTCAAGTGAACACACCACAGCTAATGTTTCCAAATCATAGGAAGTAAAATGTGACTCTTCGGGAGAAGTCTGTCTGCTGTAATAAGCCACAGCTTGAAATGGTTCATTTTTATTCTGTCTTTGTAATAAAATACCAGCAACACCAATTTTTGATGCATCGGTGTGTACTTGAGTCTGAAAAGATGGGTTATAAAAGGCTAAGACAGGTCTCTTAATTAGTTCCGATTTGAGAGCAACAAATGCTCGATCTTGATCATCACTCCAAATAAATTTTGCATTTTTCTTCAATAATTGTGTTAAAGGTCTCGCAATGACCGAAAAACTTTTGACGAAACGGCGAAAAAAACTAGCTAAGCCTATGAACTGTCTCACTTTTTGTTGATCTACGGGAGTTGGGAATTTTTCAACGACTGCGATTTTTTTAAGGCCAGGTCTGATACCATTCTGATCGACTTCGAACCCTAGATAATCGATGGACCTCATAAAAAAATTACATTTACTCAAGTTCAATGTTAAACCACTACTGCGGAATAGCTTCAATATTTCATTTAGTTTTACAAAACCGTCATCTACATCTTTTGAGGGTATAATTATGTCGTCCATATACGCAAATGCGTGTTTAAAACGAGCGCCACCTAATATACGGTTAATGGTTTTCTGAAAAGTAGCGGGTGCGTTGGTAAGGCCAAACGGCATCCTATTGAATTCATATTGGCCTCCGGAGTTATAAAAGCAGTCAAACGTTTTGAATGCTCTGCAAGAGGAATCTGGTAGTATCCTGAGGCTAAGTCCAATGTAGTGTAATATTTATAACCGGCTAAACTATTTAATTGATCATCAATTCTTGGCAGGGGATATTGTTATTTTATAGTTTTCTTATTTAACGTCCTAAAATCTATACAAAGATCATAATCCCCAGTCTTCTTCCTAACTAAGAGAATAGGCGAGACTTACTCTGAGGAGGATTCCCTTACAACACCGGACTCTTCAAGTTCTTTAAGAATGTCACGAACTACTGCTCTCTCAGAGTGAGACAAACGATAAGGGCGGTAAACAGGGGTGTTATCGTGAAGACGAATCTCCATTTCAGTATTCTTTGCAACATCCTAGTTCTTTAACAGAGAAGGCAAATGTAGTTCTATACAAATTCAACAATCCAAGAAACCTATCGAAATTATCGTTACTTATTTCGGTATCAACAGTTACATCTTTTTTTTCAATAGGGTCAATTTTGGTTGAACAGTCATTATTTATTTCATTAACAGTTCTCTTTGGACTCCAAAGCTGGAACGGCACGTATTAATCTAACCTTACCCTTTAATTCAAAATCTTTATCGCTCAGTTTTCTAATCATAACTTTACCGAATCCACCTCTTAACTTAATTCCACATAAAATTTCATATTCCCTATGAGGTTGCTGTCGTAGACTATAATCTATATATACATCCCCATTAAAATAGGCGCCTTGACGTCGAGTTGCGGACACTAGCCCGTTACACCAAGTACCAAGTACATCCCCATTATAATTGGAGTCTGTAAATACTTCAACTTCAGTCAGTTGGGATTGGATCTTTGAAGTTTCTTTCACATATAATGAAATTGTGTTAATTTTTGAGCGCTCTAAATTACACCTTGTAGTAATTTCTAATTTATCGCGGGTTTTGTGCATAACTATAGATTCCTGCTCCGTAAAAGATTGTCCCACCAAAAGAGGAACAGTCAAACAATAGTCAGGTACTATTATGAGATCTACCTCAACCTTCACAGAATCTATTTCAAGTTCTATAACACATTTACCTATAGCTTGGACAATAAAATTTCCGAACCCCTTCAAAACTGGTAAATTATTGATAGACCAACTCTCTATTAATTCTTGTGCTTTCGAGAGT
>NW_020654748.1:9997460-10024810 GCF_003589595.1 Hyposmocoma kahamanoa
ATATGGGTATCATTTTCGAGGCATTTGAAGGTGCTCGTTACGAATATAGTACTTATTTCTAAACCCAAGAAGGCGGACACGATCTTTATTAAAAATGCAATATGAGTATCCTTTTTGAGGTATTTGGGGATGCTTATTACGAATACGGCAATCATTTCTAAATCCAAGATGGCGGGCACGATTTTTCGAATAATGGAAAGTTGGGTAGGTATTGTTTTGAGGTATTTGCGGTGCTCATACCCATATTGCATTTTTAATAAAGATCATTTCCGCCTTCTTAGATTTAGAAATAAGTGCTATATTCGTAATGACCACCCCCAACCACCTCGAAAACGATACCCAACTTGCCATTATTCGAAAAACGGTGCCCGCCATCTTGGATTTAGAAATGAGTTCCATATTCGCATTAAGCATCCCCAAATACCTCGAAAAAGATACCCATATTGAATTTAAAAAAATTGCATAGGCCATCTTGGATTTACAAATAAGTGTTATATTCGTAATGAGCACTCCCAAATACCTCGAAAACAATACCCAACTTGCCATTATTCGAAAAATCGTGCCCGCCATCTTGTATTTAGAAACAAGTGCTATATTCGTAATGAACACCCCCAAATACCTCGAAAATGATACTCATATTGCATAGTTTCAAAAATCGTGTCCGCCATCTTGCATTTACAAATAAGTGCTATATTTGTAATATATTTGTAATGAGCACCGCCCAATACCCCGAAAACGATACCCATATTACACTTTTTTTTAAATCGTGTCCGCCATCTTGTATTTACTAATAAGTGCTATATTCGTAATGGGCACCCCCAAATACCTCGAAAACGATACCCATATTGCATTTTCTTGAAAAATCGTGTCCGCCATCTTGCATTTACAAATAAGTGCTATATTTGTAATGAGCACCGCCCAATACCCCGAAAACGATACCCATATTACATTTTTTTTTAATCGTGTCCGCCATCTTGGATTTACTCATAAGTGCTATATTCGTAATGGCCACCCCCAAATACCTCGAAAACGATACCCATATTGCATTTTTTTGAAAAATCATGTCCGCCATCTTGGATTTACTAGTAAGTGCTATATTCGTAATGAGCACCCCTAAATACCTCGAAAACGATACCCAACTTGCCATTATTCGAAAAATCGTGACCGCCATCTTGGATTTACTAATAAGTGCTATATTCGTAATGGGCACCCCCAAATACCTCGAAAACGGTACTGTAGTCTAGGCTCTACTCTATGAGTAGAATCACTGGCTGAATGAATATAGTTTTGTAATTAGAATGTGTTTTGAAAAATGAAATAAGAAAAGAAGAGAACATCTTGATAGATTACGAAATATAACCCAACGCTGAAAATAGCAAATGCAAAAAAAAAAAAGCAAATTTTGAAGATTATTCCAGTTTAAATTCATAAAAGTACCTCTCGCTACGCATCCCAAGCTACGCCCTAGTTACAGTACCCATATTGCATTTTCGTGAAAAATCGTGTCCGCCATCTTGAATTTACTAATAAGTGCTATATTCGTAATGAGCACCCCCAAATACCTCGAAAACAATACTCAACTTGCCATTATTCGAAAAATCGTGCCCGCCATCTTGGAGTTAGAAATTAGTGCTATAAGTATTCATAATGTGCACCCCTAAATACCTCGAAAATGATAACTATATTGCATTTTTGGAAAATCGTGTCCGCCATTTTGCTTTTACAAATAAGTGCTATATTCGTAATAAGCACCCCCAAATACCTCGAAAATGATACTCATATTCCATAGTTTGAAAAATCATGTCCGCCATCTTGCATTTACATATAAGTGCTATATTCGTAATGAGCACCGCCCAATACCTCGAAAACGATACCTATAATGCATTTTTTTGAAAAATCGTGTCCGTTATCTTGGATTTACTAATAAGTGCTATATTCGTAATGAGCACCCCTAAATACCTCGAAAACGATACCCAACTTGCCATTATTCGAAAAATCGTGCCCGCCACCTTGGATTTAGAAATAAGTGCTGTATTCGTAATGAGCACCCCCAAATTCCTCGAAAATGATACCCATATTGCATTTTTTGAAAAATCGTGTCCGCCATCTTGCTTTTACAAATAAGTGCTGTATTCGTAATAAGCACCCCGAAGTATCTCGAAAATGATACCCAACTTGCCATTATTTGAGAAATCGTGCCCGCCATCTGGCATTTAGAAATGCTAAAAGTCGTGTCAGCCATCATATATTCAGATATAAATGCCATTTCCAGAAGGATTACCAAAAATATTTTTTTGAAAATTCTTGGCAACCATCTTGGATTTAGAAATTAATGCCACATTCAATAAGCACTCCCAAACAACTCGGAAACGTCTATGACTTTCGTTGCCGATCGACAATGTCGATTATGTCTGTAGGCTCTCAATCGACATTGTCAATCGACACTGACGATGTATCTGTAGGCACCCTTACGCGAGACCGCTGCGCGCCGCACCACTAAAATAGTAATTTTAATGTGGCTGCCATTATAGCGATTTATTTTCTTTAGCTATTATTTCTGCCAAAGCAGATGATCTGCATGCCCGTAGCTGCCATTTGCAAAGCAATTACAGAGTTGGTGCCCGCAGTTAACCTTTTTGATAGAATACCTACATATTTAACAAGAATGACAGGTTTGTTTTCAACATGTTTTCTTAATTCCTGCTGATGATATGTTCAATTGTGGAAATCTGAAAGAGCGTAAGGAACGAAGGTCTAATCTGTAGACTTTTGTCCCCTTTATATTTCCACAGTGATATAAACATTTTTTAAATCTATTTTGAAAAGGCCCCTAAACATTCTGGCGTTTATGTTAGCTTCATACTTTACGTATATAACTACCCATCCTGCTTTATCTGTCACTACTCTCATGAGAGGTATTGCTCTTCATCAGAAAGCAAGACCCCACATAGGAGTATAGAGCTTCACTACCCTTCATCATTGGGTGGCTCAGTCTTAAATTTAGGTCTCCAATCTTACTATATACATATTTTGTTTCAGTCTTGTTTGAAGAATAAAAAGAAGATTGCTCTGGAAATGAAGGATGTTTTGGGGTATATTGAGGCAATATATAAACTAAAAATACACTCTGTTTTTCATTTCAACCTCTTAAAAGTATACATCAATTTAGATATTAAGGTAATAATCAATTACAATAGGTATACATCGTCATCTTAGAATGAATACCTCATATGGGATTTCTATGTAATTAAGATAAAAATGTGGTGTGAAGTATAGTAAATGCAATAATGTATGTAGTTAGCATTTTAATTACTTAAATTATACCTCTTTTAGATACTATATTACATTATTAATTTTTATCCAACAAAAATCAGTAAAAACAAACTGTGAAAATGCATATGCGAGGCTTCACTGTAAGGGGACGATATATTGTATAAAGTCAAGTGTTTAAAGAGATAAATTGTAACCTTTTAATATATTTTTATACAACTATACATATTTCACCTATATCTGTCATTTTTATTTGATAATAATAAGAAGAAATAAGACAAGAACTAACAAAGATGGTGTACATTGTAAAGCTTATTTTCTCACCGCCTTTTCATACCATTGCATCCCTTTCGGCATGCCTTTTAGGAAAGCTGCATATTTATTCATAATAACTGGTTTATTTCAAGCAGCTACCGCTTGTACCTTCCTGACACTGGCTTGGGAAAGGGTGATAAGCACTGTTGCCAATGGGGGGTCTGGTACGCCCCAATTGTTAAAAACAATACGAGGTATTAAAATCTGTAACAAAATTAATAATGATTTACACAATATAGAAATTTGGTTATTATGCAAAACAGAGAACTATCGTCCTCTTGTATCCACTTAACCCTTACCTTCCAATGCAACAGACCGTCCTTTAACGGGAATATGTAGGCATAGTTCTTCCACCAATCCTGAAAATAATTCCGTGGACAAACGGCATATCGTTTGCGGAATTTCTCCTCAGGCATGTTAAATGTGATCGTCTTTCTAGGCTTTTCTTTTATTTAAAGCCCGTTCTGGGCCACATCCACCCCATAAACACTTTCCGAAACATTTAAGTAACCGTGGAACATCTTTAATATACGATAAACGTAGTGAAAAGTTACTCTCCATTAACTGCCACAGAAACGTTAACCTGTCAAAGGTAAATCCATTCCTCCCACCTTTCTTACGTGGTTAAAACGTTAAAATATTTAGCGCAATACCAATTGGCAACGTTTTAATGTATGGTTTTACCTTTGACAATTAGAGCGATACCAAATGTGCGCAACGTGTCACATTTGCAACGTTTCGTTTTTGTTTGGCTTTGGTTTTTGTTTTGACAGTTAGCGCGATACGAAATGTACGCAACGTGTCACATTGGCGACGTTTTTGGTTTTGGTTTTACCGTGACAATTAGCGCGATTGGCCCCCTGGTGAAATTTCAGGCTCATGGGACTTGTCAACATATGTCTGAGGGTGACGAGCGCAGTGGTAGTGCCCTCAGATCTTTGTGATTTAAAGCTCTGAGTGGCACTGCAACTGTTATGGAGAGGCGTGTATCTTACCATCAGGCGCACGACTTGTTCGTCCAATCACTTAATATTATAAAAAAACAAAGTGAAGCACAGGCGAGTGAAACTTTTCTTAAACGTTTTGTTTATTTATTTTATTTAATGTTTTATTAATTTTTACGTAAAAAGAAAATTTTTTTATTGCACAGATCGAGAGATCACCCAACAGAATAGCTCGTGGTGATAAAATTGGCTTTTGCCTTTTCTTCCCCAAAATATCGATATATCTATGGTAACAACAGCGTCTCTTTTGATGAATTGCGCTTATATCATACCAGACCACAGCATGCTATTCACATAGCACTTGGCCAATACCGATTGCCTGACAACTGTCATCATTTGTCTATTTGATTTTGTCACAAGCAGCACCTATGGAGACTTCAATGAGAAACAAATTCGTATGCAAGGCATATCCGCGTTACCACACCCGCCGCGCTTATGACACAAGAGACGTGATTTTAACGTAACGTTGTTGACTGTACTTTGTGTATATTTGTATACGACGTTCACCTTTTTCGTTAAACTAACGTAAAATTAGCATTATCTTCAATTGAAAATTCTAACTTAGTAGTTTAATTAATTATATTATTTATTGAAGAGACAATTTCTGTGTTGTAAGATGTATTGTTGTAGAAAAAGAAATTGAAAAAATACACCTTGAATAAGTTTGAAAATGCAAAAAGACACCTTGAACAGAAATGTGTTAAGTGTGACTCACAAAAATGATCTCAGTCGGTACAGTTAACCTTCCATAAAAAGTCCTTCAGACAAAGTTAACGCTGACATTTTTTATTTATTCAAATGCATTGATGACGTCAAATGACTCTACATTAACAAAAGTTATACAAAGCACTATCTTTTTGAAGAACATAAAGAGTTGGTATATACTAACTCATACAAAACCTAAACTATATTCATGGACGTATTTAGAGAAACGTTAATTAAGAAAAAACCGACCTCAAAAATTTGTTGACTTACATCAATTTGCCGTTGAAAACTTGTTGTAAACCAAAAAACAAGCATATAAAAAAATTCGTAAGGTTCGCTGGTTCGATCAACGTATCGATCGCTTAGTTGGCATAGTGTAGGGTTTACATGATTTTTGTGTAGAACTTAAATAATTGTTTATTTCTTTATAATATTTACTGGATAATATTCCTCTTTTAGAATAGTGGCACGGAATTATAGTTCAAACTGGCAACATTGTTCAAGAAAAGCAGTGAAATGGGTGTTAGAGGGGTGTCATTTTGGATAATATACAAGGAATGTTTTAGTTTAAGAGTTTTTCAGTTTATTGTAAATTTAGAAGAATAAACAGCAGTTCTAAACCAGTGAGAGTTGTAATATACTTCAGAAGTGGGATAACGTAACACGCACACAAACTATTTCCCTTTTCCGTTAGGTACTTATTTCCAATTTGAAATTTACTGAACATTTCAAATATTTTTTTTTTTAATTCGTGCTTAATTTTAAAGTTTTTAAAGGTTTTCCGATTAAGTTAGGTAAGTATTGAGTTAAATATTGTCATTTAAATAAATAAAATGGGATACATGGTGATGCGACATTAAATCTATGTAATGTATTCCTTGCATAACGTTGAATGAATATGAAATTTAATTTACGTAAAACGTGTTATTTGTGTACACATATGACAATAAGGAAGTGAGATTGCACGTAGTAAGGATAGACTGAAAAAAGGGGGGTTCCCATGTATGAATGCAAATTTGTAGAGTATCTAGCTGTTGAGTTTTGTTTAGTACGTAAATACTTTCCCTCTACCTACTATTCATTACAATGAAATACTTAAATTTCAAATTTCTAGCGTAAATTCATTACTTTATTTAGCTAAATGATCCTGTAATAATTGTAAAAAGTGTAATTAATTGTTAAGTTTATAATTCTTTTTTTTTCCCTATCTTCTCTCGAGATCAAGGCTATGGCGGATGATACGAGTAAGTCACGACAGCCCCAGATACCAGCCAGAAGTAATTCACGTATTCGTCGTGATACCTACACCAGTGTCCTGATTTTGATTCAAATTGGTATCGAACCGATCGGGTAGTCTCGAAATCAGATGGGTTTCTGAGCGAGAAGATGAACCTGATTCCTACTATATCTTTCTAATTTGTGAGTTAAATCAACTATTGTTCCGATTAGAAACGTCAAAAGTTTCCGATCGGCCAGTTACGAATCGCAATTATGCACCTCGACTCAGACGATACGCAGTTTCCGATCAGAAGAGGCAATCAAAATCAAGCTGCAGGTGCACGGCGCAGTCGTTGTCGAAGCCGTAGTTTTTTTTTAAGGGGGCTCGAACACAGCCTCTGCTTACGAGAAAAGGAGCTGGAACTAGAACATCGTAGAAAACGATTGCTGGCACTAGAGCGTGAAGTCCGACTAGAATATGAGATTACTGGCGCACACCGATCTACTTCTCGGAACCATAATGCCAATTAACCATCAGTCAATAAGCCGCCACGGAACCCGCCCTCGAGACAGCGGGTACGAAAGTGCCGTGATCGCATTAGCAGTAATTTTCGACGCGCTGGGCCTGTGTAATTGCCAGTTCCTGGGTATCATAGCAATCAACGAAACATCAAAGACAACGCAGCTCGACAAAACAGATGACGTGCTCCTTCTTTGTCTATTATGGATGTGATAAATATTACAAATTCAATGAAGGGCAGTTGTTCAAATGTAGATAGTAAAAACATTCTTCCAAATTTTGATCCTTCAACAAAAAATCAACGCATAGATAATTTGGTTATGCAAGGTGAATGAATGTGCAAGTGAATACAGCTGGGATTAAAAAACTACCCTTCATTTTGCAATGAAGATGTTGATATTCGCTACAGATATTCGGGTTGTGACATAATGTCTAAAGGGCCGGGGATTACGGCACTTTGGAATAATTTACGAAACTATCCAGAAACAGATGCAAGCCGGAAAAACAACTCAGCCGTCGTTATTACCTTTAATAAAATTCCAGTATGATTAAGCTTGGCAGCCCAACTAGCACACAAGCTCTAACAACAAGCCGTACAATAGCCAGTTGCAGTACAGTAGACGTATAAGCGCCTACAGCGCCACTGTACCCCAACATGGGCACCGATTTATACGCTATGGGTCCTACAATAGTCGTAAATTTGTGTTAGTACGAAGATACAAAAGTGCTATGCGCGCGGTTAATGTGCGCGGTAAATATGCATCTAAGTAATACAAAGGTGCTATGCAAGTGATTAATGTGCGCCTAAGTAATACAAATGTGCTAAGCGAGCGGTCAACGTGCGCCTAAGTAATACAAGGAGCTATGCGGGCGGTAATATGGCGCCTAAGTATTTAAAACAAGTTCTTGTAGCGCGATTACAGCGCTCGCATCCTACCAATTAGACGCGACTGTATTTCTGAATTAGAGTTTACGACGCTGTACTAGATATACACCAGCGAAATTTTGGGGAAACAAACAAAACACGCACCGCGGTGACCTTGCTAACTGGAAAGTGGTGGAGGATACGATTGCAAATAAAAAATGACAACAGTTTGATAAAATTGTTAATACAACGATCGAACACTCAGAAAAAATTCCTTCGATCCGGCCGGATTCGAACCGACGGCGACGTCTTCTAGCTAGATCGAAGGAATTTTTTCTGAGTGTTCGATCTTTGTATTAATAATTATAACAAACTAGCGGAGTAATTTCACAAAAAATAATTGAATATCAATTCAATAAAAATTTAAAAAACAGTTTCATAAAATAAGTTTTCAGTTTAATACATGCAAAATAAAAGTGCAAGTACCATTTTATTGTAAATATATACATATATTTTAGCTAAAATTTTTACGCGTCTCCTACATGTGCAGTTTTTGTGTTAAAAGTACATTTAATTAGAGGGTTTGAAGTTTGAATTTAAATAAGATGTTTTAGCTTTGTTGGAAGTTTCTTTAGGGTTATGGGTGAGAAAAATTGAAGTGGGTTCGATTTTTATACATATAAAAGATATTAAAAAATATATAAAGTACCCTAAAAAATTTGTTTTATTGAAAATTGTAATGGCGTCTCTGTCACAACCATGTTCCAACCTAATTGCGGTAATTTTGCAAATAACAATTTGCCTGTAAATCGGCCGATAAATTGCTTCCGGTAACCGTACAGAAAGCTTGAATTTCTGAAGAGCACGAATACCATTTATTCGGCAATATTTTGTTTTGTGCCTGCTTTTTAGAAAGAATAAAATATACAAACTGATTGCGCATTGAATTTTAATATAGACGAATCTACTAGTAACAATGCATCCGTAAAAGTATTTTATGTGAGAGAACAATAAAAGAAAAGTTATTAGCTTAAGATTGCACTAAGTTACTTATGATTGTGTGTCCCTTGCTTCTTTATCGGGAAATATGTTTAGTGTTTGGCAGCATTTATGAGCAAAGTAGACGCGAAATTATAGTTAAGCATTGACTTACAATTACAATTATATGGGTCCGCGCTAAAAAGTGTCCGAACTTATAGGGCGTTAAAATCGTATACAGAGCGTCATTCACGCTTTAGTCTTCGTTTGTTCGACTGACGTCGAAGCAAAATTAGACAGTACTGCGATGACATTACAATTTAAATTCAACGTTTTAGCTTTTTCATATTCCTTTACATGTTACTACGTTTAAATAGGTTGTTTTGGGACATTTTTTTCGTGGTTTTTATATTAGACCCGTCGTCCATTTATTTGTGAGTCAATGTAGTTAAGTATAAACGAGTGGCTCAGCCTTGGGTAAGTAAAGAGTTATATCCAATGCTATTAAAAAGAGATTCCTTATTTCGTGTATGGAAAGCGTCGCCTGAATACATTGACTTACAATTATATGGACGTCGGGTCCGCGCTAAAAAGTGTCCGCACTTGTAAGGCGCTAAAATCGTATACAGAGCGCGACACTCCGCTTTAGTCTTCATTTGTTCTACGGACAGCGCGATACTGCGATGACATAACAATTTAAATTTCGAATAGGTTGACTTGGGACATTTTTTTCGTGGTTTTTGTATTAGACCCGTCGTCCATTTATTTGTAAGTCAATGCCTGAATAAGAGATTATAATACACGCGGTATCGAAATAAAGTAAATAAGCTTATAAATTCGGCTAAAAACAAATACAGGCAAGACCAGATACAGGGTTACAAGGGAGATTATAGGAAAATTTGGACTAATATGAATAAGTGGAGAGGTCGAGTGAAACTTAATGCGATGATGTAATCAAGAAATTTTTAGGGAAAACAGACTGTATCTTTAATGTTTGTAACAACTTTAAAACACATTTACACAAGAAATTTTGAATATAAAGCATAAGTGCACTTTTCGATTTTTAGACAGAAAATTATATGTAAAATTAAGTAACGTATCATTTAGATATAGAAAGGCTGAGACAGCAGACATACAAAAGATTATAAATAACTTAACCATAGCAAAATCGCCAGGGTTAGACGGTATCTTCCAGTGTGGAGGGAGAGTCCCCACATAACCCCTGAGTCTCCTTGGGCTCAGGGGTATCCATAAAGATTTCCCCCCGTCAAAAAAAAAAAAAAAAGGATTAGACGGTATAAGAGTCAGGGATTTAAAACTTATTAGTGACAAAATCAGCCCAGTATTAGCGTACTACGTTAATTTGTGTTTAACTACAGGACAATACCCTATTGAATTAAAAAAATCGATTATACGGCTAATATATAAAAGTGGGAGCCATTACCAATACACAAATTATCGCCCAAACGCTATGCTTTGGATGGTAAATAAAATTGTTGAAAAGGTAGTTGTAAGACAGATTACAAAATTCCTAGAAAAAAACAATATTTTGTCAGACGCACAGCATGGTTTTAGGCGTGGACGCAGCACGAGTACGGCCTTAGCCGAGTTTTCTGATGCAGTTAATGAAAGTCTTGACTCACGTAAGCAAGTACTGGCACTTTTTATAGATTATAAAAAGGCATTTGATACGCTTGACCACGATGTTGGAGCAGCACATCACACACGGCCATGGAGGAGTGTGGAGTCGCGGGGCTTACCAATACCTGGTTCCAAAATTACCTCTCCAGCAGAACCATCTGTACCGCCATAGACGGAACTATGGGCGAACAGTGTGACGTCACGCTAGGGGTACGTACTGGATCAGTCTATGGCTCTATTGGGTACATAATGCTAGTAAATAGTGTAGCCAGCGTAATACATCATTGTAAGGTGTATGCCGATGACATGTGTCTATTATACTCGGCGAAAAACCTAAACGATGCTCGTAATAAAATACAAAATGATTTTGAGAATATCACAAAATGGGCACATGACAACGGCATAATCATAAACCTAGAAAAAACTAAGTGTTTGCATATACATTCTCCGTCTAACAAAAGGGCCAAAAACTTAAATTATGACAACTTTAGCGTTATTGAACACATATGAATGCTTAGGCCGGCAGTAAATGCGAACCATTGAAGTATGTCAAGCAATATAAGTACTTAGGATTATGGGTTGATACGAATTTCACCTGGAAAATGCATGTTGAGGAACTTTGCAGGGCCGTTTTAGGAAAGTTCTATCAGGTAAAGAATGTATTGAATAAGCGAATATTGCTGATAGTGTATTATGCGTTGGGAGATTCTTTAATAAATAATGGTGTAAATGTTTATTGTCGTACCTTGAATACTTACCTGGACAAAGTCAACAGCCTACAACAAGATTAATTAAATAAACATAATTAAGTAAACAATAAAATAAAACGCGAGTGTAAGGGTGATTAAAATAAATTATATTATTTTCTTAAAATGCCGCCAGTCCACTTGAAATCGAAATACCAAATTGGATTAGATAATTATTGTAGTAATGACTTTAAAATACCAGTTTCCAATAAATATAAGACCAAAAGGGCTCGTGAAAATAAGTTCGTACAACCCAAGGGTATGAATTATTATGGGCGGAGGCTAAATAAATATGTATGTAGTACCTCGTATACATATATGATTTTTTAGTCATCGTCCAAATTTTTTCCAGCCGCTAGGTATCATTCAGACTCCATTTTCGAAAAAAAAATTGATAGGTCTATTTTCAAAATGAAAATATTTATTCCGAAGTAATACTCGACAAAAATTGGTTACCAATTTACGCTATTATTATTTACTACGACTATGCGTCTACGAATGAATGTCATACGCTAACCGCGCGGAATCTCCAATCATACGCCGCCAAAGCAAAATGCCGCCACCGCCGCCGCCCGCGCCGAACGCTATTGGCGGCTGTCACTTCAGTCGTCACACGTCCGTGTAGCGCTTCGTACGTGTGTGCAACGCTATCTCGCTACTGAAAACGCATTCACGTGTCACTATGTATACAAACCGCGAGTACTTTGAAATGGTGAAGTGCTATTTTATAAGTGATGAAAGCCTAAACGGAGCCCAGAGACTATACGAGTCAGAGAGCATTCCTCGCCTTCGCAATTATGGAATAGCAAGTCCTACAGTCCCCAACCGCCAAACGTTTCTGCATGTCATACAGAGGCTTTTAGACCATGGCCAGTTTACGACACCTTCACACGCCCAAGGACGTGGTAGGCCGCGACTGTCCGTGGAAATCGAAGACGAAATCTTCGATTTTTTCGAGAGAGATCCAAGACGAAGTACACGTGATGCAGCTCGACGGTTCAACGTTAGCCAATACGCTGTGTGGAAGCTGCTCAACACCTCTGGATTGCACCCTTATCACTTTCAAAAAGTGCAAACGCTAAATGAAGCAGACGCGCTGCCTCGTCGAGTTTTCTGCGAGTGGCTGATCGCACACCCCGATGCGGTCATTTTATGGACTGATGAAGCCCTATTCACACGTGTGGGGCTGTACAACCAACATAATGAAATTGGTGGTCGTATCGCAACCCGCACATGATAAAAGACAATCATCACCAAGTGCGTTTTAGTGCAAATGTGTGCGCCGGAATTGTCGGTGATAAAATTCTAGGGCCGTATTTTATTGAGGGGCGGCTGACCGGAGGCACCTATCTCAATATGCTACAAAGCATAGTCTCTGATTTTATGGACGACGTACCGCTAGCCCACATTAACCATCCTGCTTTTTATTACCAGCATGACGGTGCACCGCCACATTACGCTATCGACGTGAGGAATTATTTAAATATGGAATACGGGAATCGCTGGATCGGCCGTTCCATGGCCACCCAGGTCACCAGACCTCACACCCTGTGACTTTTTTTTGTGGGGCGAATTAAACGCCGCGTGTATGTGGAGGAGGCCCAAAGCCTCGACGAATTGAAACTAAAAACTGAAACTGCATTTGCACAAGTGAAAAGTGACACTACAGTGCTGAACAAAATACAAGACAATATTCAAAAACGTGCAAGAATCTGCTTGGAGAGGAATGGTTTACATTTTGAACAATTATTAAAATACTGTTAAAGTTGTTACGCTAAGGTAATTTTTATTTGATTTTAATTAAATGTACATAAGTTGATTCAAATTTTTTAAATATGCCTTATTGCAAAAGGCATGGCCTGCTTTTATTTTTATACTTCTGTGTACGATACGAGTGCGGACTACATTTGTCGTAAATCGATGTTTTGTTTAAATTTATTGAAATTATTATAAAATGTTTCTAGTTCACTAATAAAAAAACACCACGTGCGTAGATAACAAAAGGGCGATGGGAAGATTCTTTTTTTTATTACTTGCTAAATACTAATTCGTTACAATTCATCGTAGGAAACGAACCTTTTATTTGTATGTCTCACAAACAAAAGTAAAGATTATTTTCTTTTGTTCTCTACACATGGTAAAATTTTTAGTGACTTTGAAATTCAATAAGTAAGTTCTTCGATGGCCCTAGGTAACACAACGCTTTAAATGCGTAGAAGTTAAGTTCGGGAAACGAACTTTCCTAATTAGGTGTGTTTATCTGGTGCATTATTTTTATCATTATTTTGTAATAATATCATTAAATTTTGTCTAAAACAATTTACTTATAAATAACTTCCGCTCTCGTTTTCGTGCGTTAATGTAACAAAATCTTGACTTGAATTCGAATTAATTGTCTACATTCTAAAATAACATCACAAAAGCCTTTTGTAACTTGACGGTCCTAAGCCCGTGAAAGTATGAAGGGAAAATTTGCAACTTATGTCTTTTATCAATGTCGCGGGGGGTGGCCTAGCGCGCATATCGATTAGGCTGTCCACACGCGCGCAATTTTTTAAAACAATTTTGCGATGGCATATCTTAATTTTAGTATTGATTTACACTAAAAGGAAAATTTGCGCATGTTATATTTTCACTAAAGATCATAATATGAAAGTTTGGACGATGACTAAAAATTCATCCTGTATAATGATATGGGGTTCTTAAGAAAAAGTCCTACAATTAGTAAGCAAATTATAAAAGTTGAAAAAATAGGCGCTTTTGAATGAAATTCTGATTTGAGAACTTGCATTTCTTTTATCTAGTATTGTAATTGTTATTGTTGTTTTGTTAAATGAGTAAGTTTGACCGACATGAGAAGTACCTTCTCACTGCTAGGTACTTATTTAATCATTAAGTAGGTATAACTTTAATTGTGTAAGAGCGTACTCGCCAACAAACTGTTTCCAGTTTGGCGAAAGATGGACTATTGTAAAATGTATACTTTTTGAAAAAAAGAAAATACAGATACAAACATTTTATTTTTGCTCCAGTGTTTACAATACGCCTACTTAAGCTAACGAAGAACCAAAAGAAAATAAACATAAACATCCAAGTAGGTAAGTAACTTAGTAACAATAGCTTTATGATCTTTATATCACCGGAACGACAGCGGAGAAACATTGAAAACTCGTTTTTGCTGCGAGTTCAGGAACATATCTCGAACAAGGAAATTCTAAAGAAAACTAATAAAGACAAAAATAGAGTAACAGCAATAATAATAACAAAAAAGGCAAAGAGAAAAGCATTCAGTATTTTGAGAAAGATTTATACAACGTCCATGACGATATTTAATGTCACATACCCGCAAATGTTCGTCGTTCGACATTTTACACATTGAGAGATACCCCACCGCGTCACTCATCGCGCTGTCGGAACACCTTCCTCTTGGGCATGATCTACCTTGGCAAACTTGGAAGTCCCTAAATAGGCTGCTGACCCAAGTCGGCCGAAGCAAGGAGTGCATGCACGGATGGGGTTACAGCTCGGGGAGCGCATGTCCGTGTGGTGTCTCTCCCCAGACAATGGCTCATCTTTTGTCCTGCCCTGCGTGTCCCTACACCTGCACACGCGAGGACCTGTACAACGCCACTGATAATGCTATCTCAGTCGCTAAGTACTGGTCCTCACAAATATAAACGTCAGAGTCGACACGCCAAGATTTTACAATTACTGAAATGCTGATTTAAATAGAATCATATTATAATATTAAAAAAACGCATTATGTATGATAAAAACATATTATTGCATAATTTAAATTTAAAATAAAAACAGAAAATACTCACTGGCAATTGAGGTAATTTGTGCCCTATGACGTTTATGACTTAGTTGCTTTGTACTTGAAATTTAGGATATTTATATAACTACTTATGTATTCCTTGTACGCGGGTTTATATTATATTTGGGATCGTTATTTTATTTATACATGTTGAAGATACAATGATCAAAGTGTTTAACTTATTTATACATTATGTGGCTTTGACCCAGTCAAAGATTACTATGTCTATTTTTATGGTTAGGTTCTTTTGCAAATATTAAACTTTTATTTTGCTACGAATTGCAGTAAAATAACCAAATATGTCGTAACCGTCTTCGTGCCCTGCAAAATAAAAAATAAATATTAAGACTGTCTTGCGAGCGCGTTCCGACGCTTTCATTGAAAATGTACAACTTTTCTAAGGGCGCTTTCAAATTAGACGCTTATAGAAACGCAAGCAACTGTCTTAAGTCTTACTTCACTCATTGTTACTTCAAAAGTGGCTCATGCATGTGACGAGAGTGGCGCTGCGACTGCGCTTTCAGATATTGTATGAAAATTAATTGTGGCGCGACTACCACACCACAGACGCGCCACTGGAGCGCCTCTATAAGCGTCTAATTTGAAGGCACCCTTAACGTCTAAATACAGGTACAAAATATTCAAAACCGGAATTTCAAAGAGTAACTATTTAGCCTGTGGCATACTTATTTGCCGGGTTATATTTATACCACGGAAATCTAAATTGTAACCTAAACTCTCCTAAACCAAACATGTATCAAAGTGGCTCATGCATGTGACGAGAGTGGCGCTGCGACTGCGCTTTCAGATATTGTATGAAAATTAATTGTGGCGCGACTACCACACCACAGACGCGCCACTGGAGCACCTCTATAAGCGTCTAATTTGAAGGCACCCTTAACGTCTAAATACAGGTACAAAATATTCAAAATCGGAATTTCAAAGAGTAACTATTTAGCCTGTGGCATACTTCTTTGCCGGGTTATATTTATACCACGGAAATCTAAATTGTAACCTAAACTCTCCTAAACCAAACATGTGTCAATCTATACAGGTGTAACGAAAAGGGTATGCTAATATCAAGTGAAGCAACTATATAAAAACATTTTTCGCTGCATAGCTTTACGGTATAGTTAACAAATCTACACAATTTTTGTAAACCAAAACTTACACGACACTGGGAACAAATCAAATAATCAGTGTCTATAACCTTTTATAAAGGGATATCAGGGTAGATTGGTCAAGTTTTTACGTGTTCGTGGCTCCATAGCTCAGTACTCCAAGTTTTGTCAGTAGATGTAAAACAATTTCAAAACGAAAAATTTGCATCGCTAAATGTAGACCCGTGTAGATACGTGCCACTGCATGATACTGGTCGCCTCCACATATATACCAACATAAACTGTTCAACGTGGTAATGCACTTACCTGAAGCAACAGCACATAATCGAGTTTAAATAGACCACATACAGTAAAAAAGGGCATCTGATGCAATAGCTGCTGAGAAAATTGCATCGCCTGAAAACAATCGCACTAATTAAACGCATGACGTTATAAGTTTAGGAACTTATGATTATTTATGTTGTAATAATTACAATATTAATGTATTATTTCCTTCAGAATTGTAATTGTTATAACACAATAAGACTCGCTTCCATTATTATTTATGATCGGGACGAATAAGTTACGAAACGTTTACGGAAATTACTAGAAATAATCCTACAACTAACATCGGACACCTGAGAGATCCAGCTTAGTGTGGAGTCAATGTAGAGGCCACCGTTTTTATAGTAAGCAGACGAGTTTTCATACACTATATGCTGAAGATCAATCTTGGATAGCTGTTTACACCTACCACAAGTGCTTGACGTTTCAATGGATTGACAAATATCCGCATACGCATCATAAATCCCGGTTTATCTGAGAAATAGCCCAATTAGATCCTCAGCAGATGCCTGCGCATAAAGTCTGCGCAGTAGTTTAAGTGACAAAGGAAGAAAATTAATAAAAAGAGGAAACAAAAGTGGTGACAATGAATTGCATTGTTCCTAGGTGGCGTAAATAACAATGTAAGAACACTTTCAGTGTACCAGAAACTCATGACATTAAATAAATATAAGTAAAAGGAGTAGTTTTTGGTCATATCTGATTTTGCCAGTATGTACATTAGAATATTAATGATTGCAATCATTGACTTACAATTATATGGACGTCGGGTCCGCGCTAAAAAGTGTCCGCACTTGTAAGGCGCTAAAATCGTATACAGAGCGCGACACTCCGCTTTAGTCTTCATTTGTTCTACGGACAGCGCGATACTGCGATGACATAACAATTTAAATTTCGAATAGGTTGACTTGGGACATTTTTTTCGTGGTTTTTGTATTAGACCCGTCGTCCATTTATTTGTAAGTCAATGATTGCAATGCAAAAAACATACTGAAGGAAAATATAATTCAGAATACTATTTTAAATGCGGAATGTTATGAAGACACAACATAATTTACACCAAATACTTATAACAAATGTAGTTAACGACACACAAATGTTGAAAATTAAAATAATTTCCAGCATTTGTCAATGATTTTGAGAGGCCACCACGTCTTTAAAGATCTTTGATTTGAAAGGTTCATCCACGTACCTCTGCCTTCACAGCTGGTGACCGGTGATAATTAATAATCTCGTGGGTTATGTAGGAAGTGACAGACGCCTGGAACAATTCATCAAAAATTGAAACAACTTTTGTTTAATTATTTTTATTAACGAAAATTTTGAAACTTACCTCTTTTACGGTTCCTTCGCTGAAATAAATCGAAAAGTATATCACACCGAGCGAATAAGCAATTTGCCAAAATACATAGATCAAAAAATATACATATCTTCGCGTGTCATGGAATAAACCTGATGCAGTCGCCTCCATAAAGTAGAACAAGTATAGGATTATGTACAGAAGACAGAAAAGCATGGTCAACAATAGAGCAAAACCGAACATTAATTTAGCCGTCCTATGGGCATTATATAGCATGCCGTAAATCCTCGCGCATGCCTTTATTTTCTCACAAACATATTTATCTTGAAGTTCATCACTACGTACATACACAGTATACTCCCAAGCCTTGCGTTCTTTTATATCTCTTAGCAACTTATTAATCATATTGTACCTATCTTTTAGAAGAATCAAATATAAGTAGTAATGCGAGGTTGTGACCATGACCACAGCGTCATAAAAAGCCACCCTCACCATAACTTCGGTAGGTATGTGCGTCTCCACATTCTTAAGCGTGATCCACACGGTCAAAAGTCGGGCTGCGCTTACGACTATCTGTAAAGTCGCATTAAAAAACGTTACTCGAGCGCTTTTGCCATGGTCAATAGGCACGTAAATTTTTTCGATGGCCCTGTCAACATCAATAATTTCTTGAATATATCCATGAGTTAGTGAAATATTGAAAGGTACCTTCCACATGGCATAAATTGCATAGATTATTGAAACAATCCTTTCAAAGACATCGCCGTAATGTTTCAACTGTGTATTATGCAGAGAACGCAGTATAGTCTGGTCTTCGCAGAAGGAAATATAGGATACATAGAAGTATATAACGAGCCAGATTGTATAGGTCACAAATCCTAGTAAACTGAATTTGGTAAAAATACGGTTATCGGAATCACATTCCATCGTCACAACTGCAAAACCGGTCAATATCTTAATGTTTTTTGCGAAATAAATTGAGTCAATTACGTTTCTGTAATTTTTCATTTTCCTGTTTCCAAAATATCGCGAAACCATTTTAATCGAACGAACCATATTCTTTGCTTTCTATTCTCAAATACAAACTCACGTAACTACTATCCGCAACAAAAAAAATTAAATGGGCAATACTTACATACAGTTCCATAACATTATCCACAAAACGTAATATTAAAATAGCTATTTAGTAAATTGAATTGCATAATAAAACAAATGAATTACTACATTAAGGAAATTTTGGTAAATGAAACAAAATTGTGGTATTCGCAGTTATCCACTGGATAATTAGATATTTATTTCTCGTGATTGTTCACATTTACAGAGGTAATCCTACATTATGAACATCATAGGCATAATATTGTCATGAATAACAAATAAAATGTAGGCATATTTATATACAAAAGTATTATAGTGGTTGAATTCTTTTTATTAATTATTTATAAGCACTATACAACTTTACATAATGTGAAATTACAAGCATGTTCTGTATTATTTATTATAATATTATGTATATATAACTAGTAGGGTAATTGCTGCCTTGCGATAATGTAGGTGCATGCCCATTTTGATAAATCCCTAATACAATTAATGTACAGAGAAAAACGAGTGTTTTCTTCTATTACGAGCATTTTCAAAATTATCAGGGTAAGAGAGCATAACCAATGCTTGACATTTTCTAGTGCGTTCTTTGTTCAAATATGTTGTTATATCTACAAGCCAACGTCAGATAAAATACGAACAAGGAAAGTTGTTGGTAGACTTCATATCTGCTGGAAAAAAGAAGCGTATCATATTATGCTAAACCTAGCTTTCGTAGCAACCACCTCAATCGATCTTAAACCAATCATATTTATTTTTTATCCTAGTAAGTAAACTATCATTAAATTTGTGAGAGCTTCACAAGGTACAATTCGGTGAATACCGTTCAAATATTAAATAGAACATATTTATGGCACAAATAAATCTGTTAATGTTGTGACGTTTGTTGAACCGAGTATTACATAGGAAATGTTTGATCGGGAGCTTTGAAATTTTCTGAAGCTATTATTAGTACCTTCGTATTGCTATGTTAGTACTTACATTAATAACAATTGATACAATTTATACCTGGCAACATTGAAAAAAAATATCTAATATCTAAGGACACAACAATGCCTGAAGGCTAAGTTCAGTAACAGGCACTGCAATGTACTGTTACGAATCTTCAAACTTTTCATTACTTGATTGTTACAAGGTATATTATAATGTCTACAAAAACACTTTAGGTAAATTGATTGCCGACTCAAACAAGACTTAATACTTTATTCCCTCCTTCTGATAGCTTTACATTATTAATACGGGCGTAACATAATAACTATACTGAATGTGATGGTTATCGAAAAGATATCGTTAATATTTAGTTCCTGAAATATTAAATTCCTTAGATGTAATTTATTAGCAATATAATGTGATGTTTTAGCTTTTCTTTTTTGTTGTTTTATTAAATCTTTATCTTTCTTATGTCTAGGTTTATACAGTTGCACGGTAGCAATTAGCATTATTATCAGTAATGAAACAAATAATCTTATAACTTTTTAAAAATAAGTATAGAACTTAACATGCATGGTCGATATTTCCGTATCATACTTATAGTACTACAAATTCACAAAAAATAATATGTAATTGTTTTGCAAATTAATTGGAAAGACCCAAAATTCATTTTGTTACCTATATCGAGTCTGTCACCAACTTGGGCCGTTGACACTTACAATATGATTGATGAGCCCGCGTATATATCCATTACCATAGTTTCAATTTCTTCAAAATGAAACATTCATCTCTAATTATCACTATTAATCAAATAGAAGCCTGTATTCACATCCATCGTAAAGGCGAGCTGGCAACGTCGCACCATAATGTAATTTTGAAATAAATTATTAAGACAAGATTTGGAACTATCACAGTAATATGTATTTACAATACCCTAAGCTTTTGCCAATCCCGTTCATCTTATTGTATTCGTTGGCGAGCATCCGAGCACAAGTAATAAAAATAGCAATTCGTTTGGAGCAATATTTATTATAATAGGTACTAATAATTTATTTCAATCTTTTTGTCCATATATAGTTTATTACATAATAATGAAAATTTGTGCTAGTAATACTCGTTCGCTCAAGGCTTTATGTGTGCGTTACAAAAATGTTTCGTTATGTAAAACTACGTATTATTGTATCCCACATACGCTAGAACAATGCGACCTTGCCAAACTATCGAAATAACGCCTCAAACAAGGTATTCGACCAGCGCGGCGATAGGAATCATTAATTATTTAGTATTTATCCAGCTATCAATGCAAAGCCTGTCTATAATTTAAAGTTGCCCTTGAACCTAAGCTAAAATAGTAACTTTGATAGTCGTTCATAAACTCATTTATATAAAAAAGGACATTTCTAACTTAACCTAACTATTGCAGAAAAATAGCTATCATTTTATATTCTTTACATTGACAAACACTATTTATTATGAGATGTGAAACGAGACAGAATATAAAAATAAATATACCAATTGAATCACAGAACTGTATAAAAATATAAGTAAACCGAAACTATTTACATACCTAATGGAAAATAAATGCGAGTTATCATAATTCTTTTAAATTCACCCATATAAACTAAGTAAGTTGCCTACCTTCTATGTTTACCTAAAATGGTACAGATCTCATACAAATCACAACTACATATATTTCGAAGTATAACGTAGAAGTATATTCAAAGGGTTAAAAATAACCAAGTTGTTACAAAAAACGTTCATAATCGTAACATTCTAAAGATGTACAATAACTGAGATGTGTATTAATCCATATAGTTAAAGTGATAGTCGATGGCACCTAAGAGTACCAGCGTACTTGTTGTAAATTTTCCGAAGGTCGTCAAGTATTGCTCAAGTAAAATAATAATTTTAAAAAGAACCCATCCTCACTAAACAATAAAGCTTAAATAATAATAACAAACATGCATTCGTTCCAGCAACTCGTTCCAATACACATTGCACATACACTTTTGTAAAGCTCGAGTCTAATATGTTTAAAATCACATCTCATTAAATATCTTTGGATACAACCAAATAAAAATATCATTATAGCGTACAAAAATACAAAAAATATACGAGAATGTCAAATATAAATCACTGATGGGAAGTGCGTTACACTTACCTGTATACCATGTTAGTTGCCACAAATATTATATTTTATTATTAATCCATAGAAATATCAATGGAAATCACACAGACTAGATTTAAATATGTTTAAAGAAACATGGTATACATACAAGCATTAATATTGATATTGAAGATAGATTGTTCTACCAGTCTCAGAGTAATGCCCTTAATTTTCTTTCCGTCAAATGTAATGCACGTACATAGTTGCACCTCTTAATACATTGAAGAGAAACAACCAAGGAAGTCATCTTGTACTTACATATAAAACATACTAAATATTTCTCAGAACTCCGTCTGGCCAATCGTACTAAAATTGTTATTATAACAGCTAAGATTCAACGGTCACAGAAGATCCTGTACATGAGATGTGTCAAGGTTCGTAATAAGAGTTTTGAGGAATGTCATTTCTTTGCGCGCGTTCTCTAAAATAACTCTAGGGTCTTGTGAAGTACAACGTAGACAGTTGGGTGCGAAAACCATAGCAAGATTTGCTGAATCCATTTTCGTTTGACTTACCACCTCAGGTGCAGTAAATTGTTGTAGAAATTGTATCAAATATGTTAGTACCTGAAACAGCATAACAAAAAGTATTTCTTAACCGACTTTAAAAAACCAGGAAGTTCTCAGTAATCGATAGTCGACTATATTTTTTGTGCATATGGTACGCGATTACTTCGATTTGCGAATCTACTTCGATGATTCTTTTTTTGTTGGATACTAATTTGAAGTCTTCAAATTAGTATGGAGTAAATTAAGGTATCAATCCGGTTTATTGCATTTCACTCATTTCCTGCTAGCCAATTTCAATAAAACTTGGCAAACATATGAATCTATAAACTTTTAAGGTAGGTTTTAGTTATAAAAAAAGAAACTTATATTACATTATACACTTCTATAGTCAAGAGAGAGTAATTAACACTACTTGCTAGATACGGATCACGAGAAGTACGATAGCTTAATTACTTCACTAACAAAATTTACGAAATTTTATGTAATGTCTAAATCATTATGTTACTTACATTTACTGAATAAATAAATGTAAGTAACCTTATGTATATATACACTGTCGTGTTTACAAAAATTAATGTGTTCTTCCTATCATTACGTATATCTCTGTGTTCGATATGTATTTAATACACACAATTAAATAACTGTATAAATAACATGTTGTTTGACTATTGCATATTGTAGTAACCTATAAATTTAGGCAACATTTGTAATGCTAGGCCATTTGTGTTATTTAATGAAAAATTAATGTATTATACTCCGTTCAATTTAGCTTAAATCTAATCTAATCTAATGATTGATAGATCGGCAAAATTAAGACGACGTAAATTTGTAGCAACGTCCTATTAATTGACTATTTCTCAAAATACATGTACATTTACAATTAAGAGATGTGCCCCAAAATGGTAAACAAAAACTATGTTTTTATTCAAATATACAAAACTAAAAAGAATAATTTTAAAGAAAAAGACGTTAGTTTTTAATACTACGAAGAGTGAAAAGTGTAATTTTATTATTTCATTAATTATTTCAACGTTTTCATATACAATGTTCTTTATTTTTCATATAAAATTGCCACCTCCTTACCTCAAGTGTTCGTCGCTTCATAAAATACGATATATCACGATAATACGGTCACGTATTTATATTACAGGCCTTGATTGAATATACTTTCAGAATTAAAGTGATTTGCAATGCGGATTCATAGTAATAATTTAACTAATTTGCCAAAAACAATATGAGTCATACCAATTTACTTTTTAGTTACTACTCTTTCGTTGCGCATTCACCTAATTTCTAGACACATTCGTTAGATTTTTGCACGGGCAGCACTAGAATCATCCTGATAGGCTGGTGGTCTGGCGCCTCCGCCATATTTTTTATTTGTAACAATCAGCCCGAACGCGAGTGTACTTTTCTGTGACATCAATAATAAGGACCTGTTACATAACAAGTTGAGTCTTAATTTTGTTATCTCATGTAAAATACACGTGAGTCAAAAGTTTGACAAAACTTATTACATTTGTAACATCAGGTTATAACAATTGTAATATCGGCTTTTAAAACTAGTCAAGAAACTTGACCATCTTGGTCAAATTTCTATTACTATTTCATAAGATTTTTGTGCATTTCGTTGCGCAACGAAAATATGCGTGATACAGCGAGTGTACACAGTTATTACGCGACTTTGACGATGCAAAAAGTTGGCAATAGGTAGGTAATATAAGTATGTCAGTAATATTCACATAAATGGTTGTAATTCTGATACTTACAGTATTGTAATGAAATTGCATTTATTTAATAAATAATTAGTATTTAAAAACAATAATCCCTTTCTAAGTCCGCATAATTTCGACCAAATTATCCAAACTATAATTTTATTTTGAGGAATGCCCCAAAAACAAATGCCAAAAGGCAAAAAGCATCAGAGAAAAACTAAAAAGGAATATCATATAAACATGAAGAAATTAGAGTCAAACATTTCAAATGTTTAAAGAAAAAATAAAAAGAAACACTTACAGAGAGAGACAAAGAAAAACAAGGTGCAAAATGGAGAAAAGTACATGCTAGCACAAAAAAGAAGGCTAAAAATTAAAAATACAATATTGGACAAAAATGCTTCTACATTAGAAATAAGGTTAAAAATTGTAGAAAAATCCTAATCGGATGAAAAACGGATGACTATTTAAAAACAATTAGTTGGACAAACTGCACCGGATAAAGATGCTGTTCCAATTAAAACTGCTGAAACTATACATTGTGACGACATACCACTAACGGAAACAAATGGTATCTTAGACTTTACTAACTATATCCAACTCAGAAAAAGTAAAGGTAAAAAAGAAGCTACTTTTGCTAAACTCGAATATTAAGACAGTTTGATAAAACCGATCCCAAAGAAAACGAAGTACTTAAAAAAGTAGCTACAAATGAAATAGCACACAAACTCAAATTAAAATCAAGGATTACCGAAATTCTTGGATTTAAAGGAAACATTAGATTTATGAAAGCAAGAAAAGAAGTTACGAAAAAATACAAGAAGGATATCCTGTCGTATCAGATATATTTGCCCGGTTATAAAACTTTTAGGCTAATTTAACCAATCAGGACGTGGTATAGCTTTTGAGCAGCGTCCTAATTGATATTTTAATTAACAAAAATACAACTATCTTTTTGAAACTCATTATAGTTCTATGTACAGTACTATAATACTCATTATACTTCTGTGTGCAGACTAACAAAATTTTTCAGCTCCGTGACGTTTTTCTTCGACGATAACTATATTTTCATATTCTAGCCCTTTAAAGATAAAAATGCAAGGTGGCTCGAATTATGTGCCCGGGAGTGTATTTTACCAATCTATAATAAGCTTAATGTTTTAATTTTTTATACTATTTCGTATCGACCTTTTCGTTACGTACAATCATTTTGAGAAATAGTCAATTATACTCTTTTAAACATCACAAAACAACAATAATTTTATAAGTTGACGTTACTAGCCATTAACATACGATAATTGAAACCCCTGTTAGAGTTTATTGACTTAGAAATATTGTTAATATTTGTTATTGTCACAAGAATATATAAAATATAGAGACGATGAGTGGTCATCCAGTCGCGAAATGGTCTAGTGGTAATTTTTAAAAACTATATGTTTTGAGCTAGAACACAGGGAAATGGCATTATGTCCCGTCAGAGGGCCACAGGCGGTCGTGGTGAATATGCACCGACCCCACGGCGCCGACTCAACCGGCGGGAGGTAAACCCGGGGGGGCTTTAGTGCGGTAGGCCCTCCAGTCTGGAGGGAGAGTCCCCACATAACCCCTGAGTCTCCCTGGGCTCTAAAGATATAAAGATTTCCCCCCGTAAAAAAAGGGTCACAGGCGAGGTGCGGGGGGGGGAGCATGCTGACGGGGTGAGTATGTGTGGAACACCTGGCTGACTGATCAAGTCAGCCAGCCGCACATTTCGAGCTCCCGATGTCGCGCAGTGAGCTCCTAACTCCTGCACCTATACTCTCCTGACAATTCTGGTGTCCCGAATGGGACATCCCCAAACGTGCGGGCTCCGTGGTGTGGAAGTCAGAAGAGTGAATTGAAACACATATTAACATGGACACTAACACTTTCTTAATCTAAATCTAATAACCCAAAACCGGCAGTACTGGAGGGGAAACCCAAAAGTTCCCCACCAACACATACAAACACACAGCGCCCTACGGTGAGTGGTAGGCCAAAGGGGAAACCCCAAGGTCAGCCGAGGTTCTGCGGCCCACGCTCACACATCGGGTTCTGCATTGCAGAACCCCTCAAACACGAAACCCTTGAGCCAGGGTGGACCCTGGTGGGTCGCCAGCCCAAATCCAAGGCCACGGCACCTATCCGTAAGGAAGGGACAAGTGACTACGGCAAGCGTTCACCTCCAGCCCCAAGTGAGAGCAGGGGATGCCCTGCCCGAAAAAACAATTAAGGCCGTCGAAGAGAACGCGAGCGTCGCAATGCAAACAACCCCCTGCCGAAAGATGAAGAGGCGAGGCCCCCAGTGGGTGGCGCGAGTGGCCCAGAAACTGCATCAGCGCGGTCAAATGGATCGGTCGCGCACCCACAGGAAGGGCCCCCCTCCCTTCTAACAGCAAATCGGCAGAGAGCATGCAGAGGTCCTCGACCGTTGCCAAACGTGCCCGCCTTAACGAGATAATATCTGGAGGAGTGCGGCGAGGAGGACGGCGGCCCACAGTTTCGAGGTAAACCTGTCTACAGTGACGGGTCCCTGAAACTGTGGTGTCAGGACACAACCACATTCCAGTGGCTAGCCACTTTCCAGTGGCTAGAGGATGCCATTAGCACCATCAGGCTGCCATCCGGGGAGCCCCTCTCATTGAAAAATGGGGTGGAGGCACCCCAGAGCGTGGCCTGCGGACTACTCATCCCTGGCCATTGGGAGGATGCGCGTCGAATCGGCCGCATCCTCAAGTGGCAAAACCCGAGGGCGGAGGCACACCGCTGGGTTGTTCACAAGCTGCAGCAGCAGAGTGAACACTCCTTCGTAGTGGAGAGCCTCCCAAAAGAACTCGTCCCCGCTGTCCTGGGGCATGGTCGGCGCCTAACCTTCCAGTTGGGCACGGTCTACCTCAGGTTCAGATCCAAGAGGAGCTTGAACATCGATGTGCCACCTGAGAAGGCGAGCACAACAACGACACGGATGGACGTCTCCCCGGAGCCCTCGACCTCCTCTGATATCCCCGGAGAAGGGAAGGGCACTCCTTGACCCCTGTCTCTTTAATACGAGGAATAGAAATAAACTAGCTTTTCTTGATAGTCGTCTT
>NW_020654748.1:10024820-10028465 GCF_003589595.1 Hyposmocoma kahamanoa
GAAGCACATGAGGACCCCCACACACAGAAATCCTTTATAAGACTGTCAATGAGGCACCCCTACTGGAGGCGGCTGTGGATAGGATCCCAAAACAATACATCTTTGACAAAAAATTCAAGAAACAATTGTTTGAAGATCCTAACGAAGGACTGAACCCCAGAGAGGTCCGAGTCTTCACTGATGGATCTAAAACAAATTCAGGAACAGGTACTGGAGTATTCTCAGAAGACCTCTATATCAGGATATCAACCGCTTAGTGACCACAACACAGTATTCCAGGCTGAATGGGCATCAAGTTCATCAAGCGGCAGAAGCAATCTTAGCGAGAAGAGTAAAGAATTACTCCATTCAAATACTCTCCGACAGTATGTCAGTTCTTCAAGCACTGAACAGCTATGACATAAACTAAGGGCTCATTTACGAATGCCATCAAGCACTCATGGAGGTGCGTATACAAAACCATGTAACTCTACAGTGGATTAAAGGACACAGCAGCTCACGTGGCAATGACGCAGCAGATGAACTGGCCAGAAAAGGGTCGGAGACGGACGCTGTAGGACCAGAACCCACAGTGTCCCTCCCCTAACAATGGTCAAGAACAACTATACACAAAGGTACAAAATCTTCACATAATAATACATGGACCACCCTTACGGTTTGTAGACAGGCGAGGGAAGCACTCCCAACGCTCAATGCCAGTCTATCTCGAATATTAATTAAACTTAAAAGGCAAGAGCTTCGCACTCTAACTGCAGCCCTAACGGGTCATGGTACATACAATAAACAACTTTTCAATTTAGGTATCACAGACAGCCCTCTTTGCAGAGCGTGTATGGAGGAGGAGGAAACGACTGCGCACATCCTACTACAGTGCTCCGGTGTGGCAAACTACAGGGCGAAGTACCTTGGAGTGCCACGGTCGCTCCCCGAAGTCTTCAGCAACGGTTTGCTGAAGACTTCGGGGAGGCTGCTGAGATTCCTGGAGGAGCTTGAGTGGCACGAGTAGGACCTTGCACCCACCACACGCAAAATAGGCGCCTTGACGTCGAGTTGCAGATACCAGCCCGTTACACCAAGTACCAAGTACCAAGATGTTTTGGGCTACTTTGTGTTGTTTAAGGCTAAACTGTGTATTTTTGGTGAACTTTCATCTAATGTTTACCAATATGTTATAATTTTGGCGTGTTCGGTTACGTCTATGAAAGTTAAACTGAAAATTAAAATGGCGTCACGTCTTTTTGTCATTATTCACAAGGCGGACTCTATTGATGATTGTGAGTTAATTTCAATTATATAGTGATTAAAATATGTAACATTTAATTTAACAGTTTCACTGATCGTATCCCATCACCGGTTTATAAAAATTGAAGTGTGTCGCTCTAATCAAGTAAGTCAATTTTACGGATTATAATTCAAAACCTAATATAATTTCGTATAAAACACAATTCTTGTCATGGAGCAAATAATAATTCCACACGTAATAAGTAAAGGTGTAGAATCTTCTATACTTACTCTTTCATTTCCTATCCATAAGTTCTAGATCAAAAAGTAAATAAATAACTGACCTCATTTACAGCACTTACCATGCGATTAATGTGTGGCAGCCGCTGCAACGCGCGCGTACAGACCGCGAAGTCGCTGCCCGCCGCAATGCACGCGCCGTATAAGTGGTCGGGGATCAAAGGCTCGTAGAGCTCGCGGTACCACAGCTTCAAAAGACTCGCTGGTGCATGGGCATCTACAGGACATTCGTGTTTATAGTTCAAAAATATTTTTTTGTCTCATTCAATGTTAAATACTAAAACGAGTTAGCAAATGTTAATTTGTTTATACTTCTATAATGCACTACAACTTACTTTACTAAGTATTTTATCTATTTTCATTATCTATTTATATATTTAGGCTCAATTTATATTGTGGCGGCACGGAAAGGAAGCGAATTTTTGTAACGATATTGTACATTGCATAATGAACTTTATAATCATTTGTGTAATGTACAAAGTACATACGAGCCAAAACCTTACGCGAGGTGCGCGAGCATTCTCGAGCCTGCGCAAGAATTCCGCGGACGATTTTGGTTCGTATCTAGTTTGTACGTTACACAATTGACCATAAAGTTCATTATGCAATATACAACGTCGTTACAAAAATTGGCTTCCATTCCGTTCCGCCGCAATATAATTTGAGCCTTATCGATTCATAATCAAATACTCTTGTAAGTTATAAAAACCGTTTATTATATATTATGTCTACAAATACATTGAACTTTTTCAATGTATTTGTAGACATAATGTCTCTATTGTATTGTACATATGTATTATGTACATACCATATGGCATCTGAGATAATAATGTGTAAATTTGTAAATAAGCTAACTTATTGATTGCTTCGTTCAAACTTAAACTAAACATTTTCTAATAATAACAAAAATACAATCATACCTGTTAAAGTAGAAGCATCAGGCAATTCCCAATTATCGATCTTAGCTTTCAAAGCGTTCACTTCGTCGACATCAGCTGAGACTCTGAATATACCTTCAGTCTCTCTCCCGCTGAGCGCTAGAATTTGTTGCGATAACGCTACTTGCACCCATGGTAATTGTCTATTCGGGAACCGGTCTTTTTGTAATGCCATCACTTCGGATAGAGTATTGCCGAACATTGATTGACGGAATATTTGGATCTAAAAAGAAAATAAGGCGAATGACATATAAAGTGGAAATCTTCCAAGTTATAAAAAATCTTAATAAATTGCACTGTATATAGTTACCACCCGTCCGGATTTTTCGGCTTAAGGTAACAATTTCACCGCAATTAAAAAACTTAATTTTTGTTGCCCATGCGCTTGTCCATCTCTTCTGCCGTGTAAGAGACAGGTTTTCGATTTAGTTACAAAAAAGTTCGGACTTGTTGGAAAATGTCAGGTTAAAGGTAATTTTACATCTTATTAGTATTTGTACAGTAGTGTTAAAATGATCCAGCATCTGTCAATTCTTTTCGGACGTATTTTAATTCCAATCAAAAACATTTCAACGTTCATTTTGGCAATGACTGTACCGAGTTACGAATAGGACGTCTGCACTCTGTGAATCTAAACGAAATGCAGAAATAGATTAAGAGACCGTAGATTTACATCTAACGTATGGGCACCACCGGGACAAAACTCATGGATCGTCTTCTATATACTCGATAACTATTTGTCTATGCGTTATCTATACTTACTCTAGCTTGATCGATATCTTCTGTGGTAGGTTTCCTAGGTTGCTTCTTGCCGCCGAAGCCTATTCTCTCGAGCCGCTTACAAGCCACGCCGGCATAGTGCGACACTTGAACGTGGATCGGCCATTTCCCGACCTATCAAACAAAAACAAATTAAATTTGCATATGAGCATCAAACAAAACATATTAAATTTGCATATGAGCATTTTCGGTTCAAATAAAAATATGTGTGATTAGATTAGATATAAAAAATTTCAAAAATTATAAATTGCAGAACATAGATACACTCGGTGTTTTGTAAAAAGTAAGTGTCGTAAGTCGACATTTCGAAAAAAATTCAGGGGAGCCTGTTTTAGGTTTTCACGACAATTTTAAAATGTTTACATCTTGTTTTAAATTAAATTTTAAAACTTAAACTTAGTTAAAA
>NW_020654748.1:10028475-10199119 GCF_003589595.1 Hyposmocoma kahamanoa
AAAATAAGTTTTATATCAATGCAAGAGTAATCACATAATTTTATATAGACTGTAGACGCCAGTGTATTATAAAAATAAAATTCCTTGTAAAAACCGCCATAAACTGACAGTTAATGTACAGTTTCTAAACTCACCCTATGTATTCCAGGCGACGGCGGTCTGTCCCGATCAAATCCGACAAAAGTATTATAATAAGCGACCCCATGGTTCATATATTCTACATCTTGAGGTCGAGTATGTCCGTAAGAATGCGGAAGATAGACTCCAGATCCATCATCATCATCCGGCGTTCTAGCGCCGCCGTCAGACGACTCGTTATCTGGTTCGTGACCGGAGAGGGAACGGGACTCGGAGCCGGACCGGGAACGTGATCGGGAAGACGCAGATTCTCCGTCCGAACCGGATCCGTTACCGTACCGGCCGCGACCTAAAGAATATTTAAATTAAAAAATGACAGTTGACACAATGATGCTCTTTAGAATGTATATGAATATATACAATAATATTATTAAATTTTTCTAGTAATTCGAGTTCAACACATACGTATATAACATGGGATTTTTAATATTCATATTGGTAAACATATTGTAACATAAAATACTCACTGGATAACTTAGCTTGCTGTATAATATAGTCCTGTAAAGGCAATAGATGCTGCATTCCTCGGAGATCCCAGTTAGAATAGAGCGGTGAAGTGCGTCCATCTTCGTCTTCTTCTTCATCATCTAGATGCGGCTCTTCCAGTTCCACTGGCCTCTTGTGGCCTGTACAGATACTTAAATGTTAACGGTTGTATCGATAAAAGGCTGACAACGAAAAAACAAAATTAGTTATTCTGTACTAGCCAAAATTTAGTTTTAAAATTTGATTATGGCTACTCTGAAAAATTTTGATTGCATTCCATACTAAACTGTAACCTTAAAAAGATTTTGCTAGAATTTATTACTCTTAAAGATAAGGCCTGCAGCCCACATAACAAGAATTTCACATGCACATATATTTATACGCTCACACATAGCGGTAACGCCATATATTTATCTTGACTTCATCAGGCTTATAGTTTACGTCTGAGCTCGCATCTCCTTTTCCTACCTTCTCAAAATCCTAATCTGTGCTACGCCAAAGCCGCATCAACCGCAGTGACGTAAAAAACAGTGTGACATTACGTATCGAACAAGATAATTTCGTGTCCGCATTCTCCGCAAATGTTTACTATCTAACCGCGCCTCTGCCGTGAACCGCAATTCGTCGTGGAGTTATTTGAAGCCCGAAAATAATTGTGCAGCAATGTGAACGTCGAGCTTTTGGACACCGGATCTGAAAGCACGGTCTACGTTTTCTTGCGAGCTTACCTATCCTGCAGCTCTCCACGAGCTATTGACGGCAAAACCAACGATTTCTCATATATAGCGTCACCACACATAGACAAAATTATCCTTGAATTATTTTTCTCGTAACAATTTATTATTTTTTATTAAATTTCGCACGCACACACATGCAAACTCACTCACAATCGCTCACGCACACACATAACTCTTGTTTCTTGTTATGCTACGCTTTACTTTGTAATATGATCGTATCTTTTTAAATAATGTTACCTTCTTTATAGAGCTAGAGGGAGTGAGTCTGGTGATCTGTAACACAGGTGCCCAATCTAGTACAGACTTCAGCTCTCACTAAGGAACTTGTTATTATACGTGAAATGTAACTACTTACAGACCTTTCTGAGAGAAATAAAGCATTATGCATTTTGATGATAGACTAGACACAAAATAAGCCAAGAACATTTAATAAATTAACATCCTACAAAAAAAACTCCATTGACTGTTTGTTTTTTACTAACAATTTTTTCGGATCTAAATAGCGTATATGAATTTTTTAGAACAAATCAACATTTCAGGTTCCTTACAGGTACCATGGTCACCGCTGACTGAGATGGTAAGTCATCAACCGGTTATGTCTTAGAGCGGTTACACACAGCGACTATTAGCAGCGATACAAAAGCGATGCAGAAGCGATGGTGCCGCTAATCGTCTACCTTTACACACGCACGCGATTTTAAGCAGCGATGGAAGCGCGCGACTGATACAAATGCGCTCGACACAAATGCGCGATTGCGTAGCTACACTTGAGATTTATAGGCGATTGCATCGATGCACTCGCGCGTTTCACGAAAGAGCGAGCGCATCGATGCAATACATATCACCCAAAGATTTTTATTACCAATTAAAACTTAGTGTTTATTTGTTTAGAGAATAGTCTCAGATACCAAATAACATTTTTTTTTAAAGATTACTGTGTTTAACACCCTACGTACTCACGTCTCGATTTAGTGCGATCTTTGGGGGTAGATGTACTTTCGAGCCGTTGGTTATGTTTTTGAACATTCGGCTCCGTCAGTGGCGGCTCCATAGTCACGCATTTCATTTTGTAGTTCACTGAAAATAAACGAATAATATTAGGATAAAATATTACGTTTAGGCTCAGTTGCACTCAGTAATGCGCTATACCATTATTGCAAAAGACTTCACTTCAGCAGTTCATCTAATGGCCGGTTCACACTAGTAAAATGATACGTAGAAGTGCATTACTTGGCGAGTTCAATATGTTCAAAGGTAGTAGTACATCAAGACAAATGTGCCACGAAATACACTTTTACTTACCACTTTGTACTTAATTCTTTTAAACCATTATTATTAGACTACAGTATGTTCTCTTTCGATTCAATCCAGCAGGCAACTAACACACACTGGCCTATACAACATTAAAATCATTCACTGACTCACTCTGACACACGTGTCTCTAGGACGCGTGACGGGTTAAGACTATAGTTTTCAATGGTACAAGTTGATCCCGACAAATTTATAAACATTTTTGGTGAGTGCTGTGGAAGTCAAATAAATTATATATTCAGTACCGGCAGCCATGTTATCCTGATCACTGGAGGCGAGTCGCATGAAGTTGTGGTGCGGCTCGTGAGGCGGAGTACGGTGCTTGCTACTGCCCGACGATATGGATGTTTTGCTCGAGGAGTACCGTTCTGGCTCCGCTTGTTGGCGTCTTCAAATCACCATCATTCAAAATTTACAAACATACAAGTAAAAATGTAATCCTATGCTATGGCACTTAGATTTTCCCTCTAAACACAGGCAACAAAAAAAAATTATATTGAAAAACTACTAGATTCAAAAACTATTTCAATCGTAACTTTACTTATCGTCACAGGTTAAGCAATACAAATTGTCACTATGTAGCAAATTGTTGAGATATGAAAAATAGGTACATTTTGAGCAAAGAATTTTGGCACATTGTTATCTTTCGGTGTAGTCTGTTTTGCATTGTGATTATGACTCACGAATAGTTCTTGTAAGCAGTGGTTACCTCGTGAACTCTCGAGAAGGTTGCCAATTAGACGAAGCAGGGTTGTGACGCAGATCAAGGCTTGTCTGACGGAAGGGCTTGTCGACACTGTACACGGCTTGTTTCTCCGGATACCGGTCCATGCGTTCCAGCTCCGCTATACGGTCTTTGTCTAAATGTCTGGTGAAAGAATTGCGATTGAAGCGATTGAAGACAGACGGAAAATGTTTAAAAATTAATTAGTTACTGTAGTTTAGTAGTATAAATTAGTAAGCGGATTAAAAAATTAAAGACGTGGTCATAGAAATATATCTGATTCACATTATAGAATATTGTAAAATAAAAATTATGCAATCTCCTAATGCCGATAGAGTGACATCACGCTTCCCCAGTTGTTTTCTAATGAAGTTAATCGAACTATCGATGATTATTGCAGAACGATAAGCGAAAGAAACTGCGAAGTCTTTCATTGATCTAAGCCATCATCATATCTGAACAATTTTAATAAAAATCAACCTTATCTAATCAACATTAAAATTAAATTATGATTGAAACTGAAATTCTTAAGAAATATACAAAAAATTTCGAAAAAATGTCCAAGTCCAGAACAAGCGAGGTGGACTGTGACCATCACCCTTCCTTTAAAGGCCCGTGTTCAGCTGTTTTGAGTTACAGTACAAAGAATACTAACCTATCAGAATATCGTTCACGTGCGTGTCGTGACAGCTGGTGCGGTCTTTCAAGGCTGTGCATGACGCGAGAGCCGCCGCCCGCCGCGTCTGTCGCCAGAGATATCGATGACACCAGAGATGGGCGAGCAGCCGACGTCTGAAATGTTCAAGGTTTATAGTTGCTTTTCTCGAACAGAAACGTCCACTGTGATTTTTTCGATATGACTGTGTCTATCTATTGATTCCTGATTGATCAAGGTGTGAACTTTTATAACAAAACCGTACGTCCCTATTTTTGCACGATAATGATACTTACAATCTGTTAAAAATGTTAACACAACAAGGTACTGGGAATAGTTGGTGCAAGAACAAGGGGAGAAGGGAGTTTGGTCTAAATATAACTGATGACCTTGTTCGACCTTCGTAATCTCCTCCGCGTAAACAAAAAGTTTCACATCGCCGTAAGAATAGTCATGCACTTGCACTTGAAGGTAATGCAGGTTCTGGTGAGCCTAGTAGTTGTTCTTTTTTACACTAAATCTTGTTTACATACCAAACCACGAAATGCCACGCATTTCAAGAGAGAGTAGCTAATAGGTCACTGGAATTGCGGCAAGTTCAGCTATTATCTACACTTATTATTATTATTATCTACTACCTTGTCCTTATGCGTAAGCGAACGCACTAGTCGTGTGCTCCGTTTGAGAACAAAGAGATAGCAATACTTTCTCCGTTCCTTCGGCTGCGCTATAAGCTAAACACGTGCCGTGCATGTCAATGATGGATCAAGCAGGATCTGGAGTTTGCGAATCGATGTTTACCGCAATGAAATAAAAAATAAGAATTTAGGATTTTTTTCCGATTCATATTTTTTCACTGATTTGGGTTCAGTTTCACATATAGAATGATCTCTGTAAATATGGCGAGAATGCAAATCAACACATTATATAAAATATGTATTTACATAAGGTACTAATCTGTATAATGTGGATTTTTTCATTTATGTAAAACCAAAATTTCAATAGGAATCATCGATTTAGCAGTAGATTTGAGCAGTTGAAATTCTTATAACATGTATACCTGAAGAAATGGAGTAGGTTGTGGTTTCTGCAATGGACTGCTCGGACTCTGAGGTGACGCGGACTCGCACGAAGAACCCCCGGCTGATTGTTGTTTTAACTAAAACGACAAAATTTGCATATGATCCCGAGGGTACAGAAGCTTTTCAATTGCAAATAAAAATAATTTAAACTTTGTACATTGTATTCTTGGATCACCTTTTCCAGGGATTTCCATGAATAAAATTAGTTTCTCAATTGAGTTAGAACAAAGTGAATCGCATCTCTTCTCTTCAGTATAATGTCTGGTTTTTTAATATGAAATGCTTATAACAAAGTATTCTAAGTACTTTACGGCAATTTCATGTAACGATTACCTTGCGTCTAGTCAAAGGTGTACTCTCGACAGATTTAAAGTACTTCTCGTGCATTGAATCATCTGAGGCGTCTTTCCGTGGCGAGATGAAACTTCCACTGCGATTTAAACCTAAAAGAGAGTACAGAACATTAAAATACAAGGAACAAATCAAAGTAAGAGCGGTGAAAGTCTAGTAGACAGCGGTATGGTACACTCTATTACACAAGATACCTGACCCCCCCAATATGCCCAAACCGACCTTTTGTTTCTGAGAGCCATCTTACGTATTAAACAGACAAATTAAAGGAATTTCAACTTTATAGGCAATATGTTGGAGTTTTGCTTAAAGATGTTCAACTTATATTTAAAACCATTACTAAATTCCGTCGCTTAACTTCTATGTAAATTGATCGAGCTGCTTGGTGTACAGCCTGCAAATTACTAATACTCGAGGTTCGATTCCAAGACCACTCTTTTGTTTTAATATGACGGGGTTGTTTCACTTTAAAGTATTAACGTTGGCAAATCACAATTTCAAGTTTTTAAACCTTACACCGGTGCAATATGGTCGCTCCTTTTTTGGAGAACTAAATATCTCGACCCGTCGTCGTTCAGCTATTACCCGCTAGATGGCAGCACATTGATTGAAATTTCAACAAAATCAAAACGTCGTAACTTGCAGTAATTGGTATTCAACGATATGCCTAGAGTAAAGTTTAAACAGTCCAGAATTTATTTCTTTTTAAATTTGAAACTACCACCAACCATTATCAAGTTTTCGTAGTGTTTCGAATTATGAATGTATGAGATTTGGCGACAGCGGTTTCCGATAAAAATCGACGCTTAAGGCACTATCATTGTTGCCTGTTCGCCTCTCACTTGGTGTAGTTTCCAGGTCGTGGAAACTTGTAAACATGTAACCTGTGTCAAAAAGAGAAGCAGAGCTGACCCTGTCAACTATAGACCTGTCTCAGTCACTTCCATACTCTGCAAGACTATGGAACTGACTGAATGACCTCTTCAGTGATCATCAGTATGGTTTCCGACGAGGGCGACCTATCGCGGATCTTCTTATGGAGTGAGATGGCATGGCGAAGCGATTGCAGTGTCTTTGGATATTTCTAAAGACTTTGACAGGGTCTGGCACGCGAGCCTTTTAAACAGGCTTCTCTCTTATGGGCTTCCCACTGACTTTTGCAATCGGATCTCCAATTTCTTGAGGAAACGTTCGATTCGAGTGGTCTTAAAAGGCTACTCTTCCGAACATCCGGCAATAGATGCCGAAGTCCCTCAGTGTTCCGTACTGTCCGCAACTGTCTTTCTGATGCATATCAACAATATGTTAATTCCGGGTACCTTCGGGTATGCTGACAGAACAGTTGCAGCAAGGTACTTAACCAATGCAAAAGTCAGTGGTGAAGAAATCCAATCTTGTCGAGAGTCCATGATTAGTCGTTTGGATTTGACACTTAAGACAGTCTCCGATTGGGGCGATGCCAATCTTGTCAAATTTACAGCTATCAAAACGCAGGCGTGTCTATTCTCCAAACAATGGGGACCCTTTGACCAGACTTCTACTTTTCGTGATATATCCATAGCGATAGCCGATCATGTCGAGCTAGTTGGAATGAACCTGTCGTCGATTTGACCTTCAGCAGACTCTCATTGAGAATAAATGGCCAAAAATGCAGCCCGGAAGCTTGGTACCTTTTCCAGGGTACCAAGGCATTACTTCACACCAGGACAATTGCTTCTTCTGTATGGAGTACTGCTGCTACCTACGGGATAGCGCTGCTAAATACGAAGCGGCCACCTTGGATTCAATTGGAAAAGCGTGTTAAGAGGCTTATAAGCGATTCGGAATTAGTAAAAGTGAAGGTGCAGCCTTGAACACCGCCGTAAAGTTGCCTGCTCATCGGTATTCTACAGAATATATCACGGATAGTGTGCGAGGGAAATGGACAATATAGTTTCGCCTTTCCCCTTTCCATCTTGGGTGGACCAGACGTGTGATGGGGTTCCACCATTATGTTGTGAATATTCCAAGCATTAGCACGAAGCATTTCGCTTCCACGTTTATATTGCCAACGGCTATGGAGTGAATCACTTTCCATCAGATGAGATGGAGGTCAAATGCGCGTTTTTATTTATTTTTTAATAAAAAAAAACAATGAAAACAAATAAAACTTGTGTTTTTTCTTTCGTGGCGTATACCTGTCTATGACTTTAATTTCTGAGTCACATACATTTACGAATGTAGAGTAACCTCTCGCTAAAATGGAAATGAAACATCGAGATGAAATCTGCTTGTCGAAGACAGTTGAAAAACGTGTGATAACCCCAACCAGCATTGGATCTTAGGGCGTTTTCAAATTAGAAGCGTTGCAATGGCGCTGGTGTGGCGTAATCTTTTTTATAAGAAATAAGTGCGCATTTGATCTCCATCTCACCTGATGGAAAGTGACAATGAGGTCGAGCATGTAGCATGCACATCTAAATAATGCCTATTCACTCTCGCCTTGAAAAGGCCCAAATTATAGTGTTCGGGGAACAAGTCTGCAGGCAGGGAATTCCACTCCCTAGCCGCTCGCCATACAAATGTGGAAGCGAAACGCTTCGTGCGAATCCGGGGAATATCCACAACATAGGGGTGGAACTCCCGCCCACGTCTAGTCTACCGATGATGGAAAGGGGAAGGCGGAATCAAATTATGCAATTCCATCGCACACTCTCCGTGATATATCCTGTAGAATACCGATAAGCTGGCAACTCTACGGCGGTGTTCAAGGCTCTGCAGCTTCGCCTCTACTAGTTCCAAGTCACCAATAAGCCTCTTAGCACGCATGTCTATTGAATCCAAGGTAGCCAGCTGGTATTTAGCAGTGCCATCCCAAAAGTGGCAGCAGTACTCCATACACGACCGGACTTGTGCTTGGTACAGCTGAAGCAACTGTCCCGGTGTGGAGTATCGCCTCACCTTGTAAAGGATGCCAGGCTTCATAGCTGCATTTTTGGCCACGGATTCAATGTAACTGCCGAAGTTCAGATTGGACGACAGGTTCATTCCAAGTAGGTGAAGACGGTCGGTTGGTGTGGATTTATCACGAAAAGTCGGAGTCGGTGAAAGGGACTCCATTTAGTGGAGAAAAGACACGCCTGCGTTTTGGTAGCATTAAATTTGACAAGATTGGCATCGCCCCAATCGAAGACTGCCTTAAGTGTCAAATTCAAACGACTAACCATAGACTCTCGACAAGACTGGATTTCTTCTAAAATGACCCTTGCATTGGTCAAGTACCTCTCCACAACTGTGCTGTCATCAGCATACCCAAAGGTACCTGGAATCAACATATCGTTTATATGTAGCAGAAAGAGGGTTGCGGACATTACAGAACCCTGAGGAACTCCGGCCCTCAAGGAACTATCGCCCTATGTTCGGAAGAGTAGCCTTCTAAGACTCAAGAAATCCGAAATCCAATTGGAAAGATCAGTGGGAAGCCCATAAGAGGGAAGCTTGCTTAAAAGGCTTGCGTGCCAGACCCTGTCAAAGGCCTTAGAAATGTCTAAAGACAATGCAATGGCTTCGCCATGCTCTTCTATAGCCTCGCTCCATAAGTGAGAGGCATACACAAAAAGATCCTCAGTAGATCGCCCTCTTCGGAATCCGTATTGTGCGATCACTGAGGAGATCGTTGTCTTCAAGGTACGACAGGAGACGGTTGTTACGTACACGTTCCATAGTCTTGCAGAGTATGGAAGTGACTGAGATAGGTCTATAGTTGACAGGGTCAGCTCTGCTTCCTTTTTTAGGCACTGGTTGCACATTTGCAGGCTTAAGCTTAAGTCGCGCCACTACTAATTTTCATACAATATTTAGAAAGGCAGTTGCAGCGCCACTGTCGTGACACGCGAGCACCACTTTTGCAGTCACAATTAGTGAAAGTATTGAAGCGTTATAGACGCGCAGCTGCCGCGCAATCGTCGCTCCACTGCAGTGCTTCTACAAGCGTCTAACTAGAAGACGCCCTTGTTACTCTCTCAAATAAGACCCGTGCCCACTAGTGGCACGTAACGAGTTGATGATAAAAAATGATGTAATGAAAGTGAAAACTTCTAATTCTTAATTTAAAAAAATCATATTTTTTGGGCATGTTTTATCGATAGAACTCGAATATTTACCGGAATGCGGTGACCATTTCTCGCCCTCCCTCTCATGAGGCGTGACAGCACTGCTTCTTTTCTTAAGCTGCGGTGTACATATAGGTGCGTTACAAGCGGCTGCATTTAACTCCTGAAATTATCATTCGAATACGTCATACAATATCAAAACTTTATATAACACTAGCTAGTTCGATCTTGCTCGAAATAATAAGTACCCTATGTGTCAAGTCACGCCTACATCTCGTCTACATTTCCTACCTTAGAACATAACATTACAGAGATAAGTGTAAAATTTCAACGGTCAGCTTAAGATCCCAAATTATGCTGCTGAGAAATAGCTGTTAAAGTTGTCTGGTATAATTATGATATGCCTACGTATTTTTTTTTTATGTCTGCAAAAGCTGTCAGTGGTCCTCACTATATTTTATGTAATGATCTCTCAGTAATGTAAGCAGTGTTTTCCGAATTGAAGTGGCTTCAAGTCATTAAAAATATTTAACATCAATTGAATATCAATATTTATTAATTTTTATTAAATATCATTGTGTTTTTACTACCATGATATTCGTCAATTTTTTTGAAAATACTCCACTACTTTGTTATTATTATAGATTCAAATATAAAATAGAGAAATTTGTAAGATCTGCTCAGCTCGTTCTATAGCTCTGTTGGTAAGAGGCTAACCAAGTTGAGGTAACAGACACGGGTTCTAATACAATCGGATCCAAGTAATTTTTCTATTTGTTCGATCTTTGAATCAATAATAATTTAATTATAGCACCCACCTGTTTCCTTCTCTGAGCACTGCTGATACTGCTATCGGATGAACGACCCGAGTCGGTGTGTCGACAAAGTTGAGAGGTACCATCTTCACTTAACCGGCCGCGTCTGCTCTCGCCGCTATTCCTACAAAAACATTTTACTAATTAATAATCATAACATTGCGAAAAGCGATTAATGGATTCATTCAGGAGAACTTCGTGTATTTTATTGCGCCTCTAATGGAATTGACAATCTGCCTGACAAGTGTGGTGATTATAACAAATAGTCGTCGGCAACACACGCTTTACACGTTCTTATCATGAGTGGCATATAGTGGAATTTAAATGTTAAGTTTGCAACCGACTAAATATACACAGCATAGCGAAATAATATGAAAGGCATCAAACTTTTGTGTTGTTTTGATACAAACAAAAATTATATCAAATTTCAAACTAAGCGAACTTAAAGGAATTCGATTTGTTTTATAGAACTTCCATATAAGACCAATAGTTATTGGTTTTGAAATAAAGCATATTTAGTAATTAGAAATTAAATGAAACAAGAAATGACCGCTTCCTCGGAGCGCACTGCCTTATCCACGCTGTCATTGAGCGGTTGACACAGCCACACAACTTATGCATACCTACATACAACACCACCATTGTTTACTATCCTTTACTTGAAAAACATCCATCTTACCTATGATGATAATGCGAGCGTCTCGTCCTCACTGGGCTGGTCTGGGTAAGGGTGACATTTTTGGCATTGCTAGGCGATAGTTTGCTGGCGCTTGCCAACGTGCTGTTGCCATTGCTACTTACTAGGTCTAGTGGTACCTGCAATACATTAATATTTATGCTGACTACTTGTCTAGAGTAAATGTATCTATACTGCCTTCAGAACGAAAAAGGGTCCAACACACACAATAATTGTTGAACAATAACTATATAATAACTGCAAGCTAAAAGGGCAAAACTGACATCAATAATTAAGTCAAGTCCCATTTAAATTATTTTATATGCAGTAATAATATTTTTATATTGTTTTCTACTAAGTTAAAAGAGAAAATTAGGGTGTTTTTAAGAACGGCTAATTAAAATACAATGTTTTTAAGAACGGCTAATTAAAATACAATGAAAATTTCTGTATAAAACATGTGCTATGTATTTGTAACATAAATAAACTACTTAATATCAAAGTATATTTTAACTATACTTTTTATCAGATAACCCTCACAAATATTTCAACACATTTATCTCCGAATTTAGAATTCACTACTGTGCCTTTCTTTCTTTCAAAGGCAGAATAATTATATAGCGATCGAAAACTATCAACGCTATATATTTCCGAAATCTTTACATTTGTTCAAGTTAAGTACGCGAATGTTCTAAGTTGGGATGCGTATCAAGCCACTTACGCCCCACTGACGCGCAGTGGTCTCCCCAGACAAGAAGGAATTTCTTCATGCAGGAAACAGAGACCGCAAACCTCACAACAGTTACCCAGCTCACTAAAACTTAACTTATATTGCGGCGGAACGGAATGGAAGCGAATTTTTGTAACGATACTATATAGCAAAAAATTTAATATTAATTATATTTGATTTGTTTTCCTTTTTGGTGTACAATAAAAAAAATTTGTATTGTATTGTATGGCATAAAGTACTTTATGGTCAATTGTGTAACATGCAAACTAGTATAATGTACTGTACAATATCGTAACAAAAATTCGCTTCCATTCCTATCCGCCGCAATATAAATTGAACCTAATTCTCATCAATTTCAGAATGAAATGTTTCTCGTATTTTATGTTACTAGTAACTGTCTAACTTTACTTGTTTAGATCTGTTTTCTCGACAGCACTAGTGAATAATAGCGGTACAAATTTAGAAACAAACTTAGGTATTTTCAAGGCGAGAGAGAATAGTTATTATTATTATAGGCGTGCATGCTACATCCTCGACCTCATCGTCACTTTTCACCGGGTGAGATGGAGGTCAAATACGCACTTATTTTTTATATTTAAAAAAAGTATTAAATTTTACATAATAAATTATTAATAAATTACGCAGAAATAGTTTAATTAAACACTTGAAATAGAAATCACATAAATATGACAATTTTACGAGGTTACTTGAATCACCCTATGAGACAAAATTATTATCATATTAGCAAGAGATATTCATATTTGCGATTTAAAAAAAATAGTTTACTATGGTTATTTTAACCTCCTTGAAGTCATCATCCATAGGGCCATAGGGTTTGGACTATGAACCTGCTCACCGGCGAAGACACATCTATGCCCAACAATGAAAGGTTTATGGGTTGATGGAGTTAGCAAAACTATAATCCCATAGGCTTAGCTTGTCGTATGCATCTTTTCAAGTCTTATCTCGTAAATCTTTATAGATTTTATATAAAAAAACGAACACTCATGATTCGATGGCGTGCTGACCTAGGGTTTCCTGCTTAACCTCCTCCTAAAGTCTTCTGCTTGATGCGCAACAAATATAACTTCAGTTGTTGACATTGCAGTATTCACCAGTTGGTTCTAGAGTTCTTTCAGCCATGTCCAGCCCAGCAGATTTAATCCCTAGTAGATGTAACGTATGATTAAAAAAAGATATTCACCTGAGGAGCTGCTTGGTTTGTTTGTGTGGATGTCTCTCGTCTTTTTTGAGGGTCTGTATTTTGTTTCAAGGTCTGCAATTTAGCTAGAGGGATGATGTCGCAGTCTGTCGGTCTATGCCACACTGTTGTCTGAAAATACAATACAATTGTAATATTGAGTCAATAGTAATAACAAGACTGAATTTAGCAACAGACTAGGTAATAAATTAAGCAAGCATATTTACTTTTTCGGTGTCTAGAACCCACCCATAGTCTGTCTTTTTTGAAGATGGAGTAAAATAACAGTTAACTGCGCAAAAGTGTTGCCTGCTTTCAAGCAGCTAGTGATTACAATTTGCAGTCAATCAATATTTTATCGACTATTGACTGAATGTTGGTTACGCTTACGTTACGTTGGTAAAGAGCCGATGATGATTTTAATTGTCTAACTGCTGGCTATAGGTTTATTTGAAAGACAATTTTTGTATGTTTCTGGCCTGGCCTAGCGAAAGTAAAAGAAGGGCTCTGTCCACATAAATTTATTAGAAGTAGAAAATGAAAGGAAATGGCTGTAACAAAAAGAATACATTGACATAAAAAAGTACAAACAATATAAAACACTCCCTACTATTACTAAACTATAAAGTCCAGGTACTATAAGGTCCAGGAGGGCCTATACACTTATAAACATCCAACGCTTTAAAAACGGTTAAATACGTGAAGTTGAGTTTTACATGATGATTAATAAGCACGTCGTTTCGCTTCGAGAATTTTGAAGGAAGTGAAGACGGAATGAACGAATGTAAGAATAGTGGAAGGAAAAGGAATTCGACAAAGATTCTAAATTTTAAAAGTAAGTGGACAGCACTCAGTAAAGAGAGTGATAAAAAGGTGGGACGATGATGGAGTCACCATTATCACAAGTTCATTCATACATACATACACTACATTAAGAAACATGTCTATTAAAAATACAAAGCGACACATAATTTCAAGTTTTTTATTTAATCAAATTCGCCTATCCTATATTACGATACTAGAAGACCAACTGTCAAAATAGGAATCAAGGCAATAACGCAATTAGCAATCATTTAGACATTTTTGGCAAAATTTTTACTTTCTTTCTCAATCTATTAATAAAATTGTCGACAACAACTACATGACTATTTAAACCACATATGGGCAACATGCGGCCCGCGAGCCGCATCCGGCCCGCTGTAAGATATAATCCGGCCCGCGAGACATTTTGAAAAAAAAACTCAATGAAAAAATATTAAACTAGGTACTTACACTCACAGCGACAGTGAAGCCCCAAACATCTAATCCTTTGATGTTTGCCGCCTCACTCTTTGATAATCGCCGGCTCGGCTTACTCGATCAAAGTCTTTGATGTTTGCCGCCCGACACCTCACGGGCGGCAAACATCAAAGACATATTGCTTCTCAATTATTCTAAAACTAGTTTATTCCAGAATATTCCTTCATTTTGCCTATATAAGCGGGTGTATGGCCCGAACATTTGTGCAGTTCTATTCGAGCTACCGAGGTGATAACTTCGACAAGCGATATTCTAGCGAACTGTTTGAGCCGTGAACTTTGTGTGCATCTTGAGTGGTTGTGTACTAATTATAGTTTGTATTGTTATTAAGTTTAAAGAACGAAAAGTTAACAAAAATGATGTCTGGTGGAAAAAAACGAAAAGTAGATACAGAGAGACGCCAGTTTCAAGAAAAATGGACTGAAGAATTCTTTTTTATTTTGCACAATGGTAAGCCTATTTGTTTGCTGTGTAATGAATCCATTTCAGTAATGAAAGAATTCAATATAAAGATGCATTACTTAACTAAGCATACTGCGCTACACTCACTGACAGGACAATTAAGAACAGACAAAATCCAGAAGCTTACAGCAAATTTGGAAAACAGCAACAAATGTTTCATAAACAAAGAACACAACTTGATAATGTTGTGAAAGCTAGTTTTATAGTTAGCTCAAAATTGGCAAAGGCATTAAAACCATTTGCCGAAGGAGAATTTATTAAGGAGTGTATGTTAGAAGTTTGCAGTGTTTTGTGTCCTGAAAAGAAAAATGAATTTGAAAAAATTAGTTTGTCAAGACGAACCGTTGTTCGACGTATAGAAATGATGGCTAATGATATAAAAACAACATTGACTGACCGTATGGCTGGTTTTGAATCATTTTCCATAGCATTAGACGAGAGCACGGATTTGTCGGACACTATAAAATAGTGGCTATATTTATTCGAGGTGTTGATAAGGAGTTCGCTGTTACTGAGGAATTGCTTGCTTTACAGCCGCTAAAAGGAACCACTACAGGGGAGGATATTTTTAATGAAGATCAAAAGGTATTCACAAGATTTGGCTTGCCATGGTCAAAATTAAAGGGAGTATGCACTGATGGTGCACCTTCTATGGTCGGCTTACGTAAAGGTTTCATCGGAATTTTAATTGAAAAAGCAACAGCATTAAATGTGCAAAAAGATGATTTGATAGTCCTTCATTGCATTATCCACCAACAGAACTTGTGTTCTAAGTCCATTCGACTCCAGCATGTTATGGATGTGGTAGTAAAAACCATCAATTTTATTCGATCTCGAGGGCTTAACCATCGTCAGTTCAAGGGGTTCTTGGATGAAATATCCGCTGAATATAACGACGTAACATATTATTGTGAAGTCAGATGGCTGAGCAAAGGAAAAATGTTGAAACGGTTTTACGAGCTTAGAAATGAGACAGCAGACTTTATGAAAATAAAAGATAAACCACTATCTGAATTGAGTGACCCAAAATGGATATGTGACTTAGCATTTGTGGTCGATCTAACAGGCTATTTGAATGATTTAAATTTGAAACTACAAAAACAAGGACAGCTAGTAAATGATTTGTACAGCCATTTGAAAGCATTTCAGGTCAAACTGCGCTTGTGGGAGTCACAGATGCTATCTGGTAATAGTTACCATTTCAACACGCTCTCTACGTATGAAAATATTGCTTATGCTCAATATGCTGAAGAACTCAAGTTACTGTTGGAACAATTTTCGAACAGATTTAGCGATTTCAAAAACATGGAAGACTGTTTCAGTTTATTTGCAAATCCAACAAAAAGTAATGTACAAAATGCTCCAATACACTTACAAATGGAGTTGATCGAAATTCAAGAAAACTCACTCCTAAAATCTAAATTTGAAGAAGTAGAGTTGTGCGATTTCTACAAAAAATACCTAGAAGACAATTTTTCGCAGCTTAGAAAATTCGCAAGAAGATTGATTTGTGTTTTTGGCAGTACTTATAAATGCGAACAGTTCTTTTCGATGAGGAAAATTAATAAATCAACACATCGTACAAGACTGACTGACGATAATTTGGAAAATTCTTTACGTGTTTGTATCAGTGGAATTAATCCAAATATCGATGGATTAGTTTCCCAAATTCAAGCTCAAGTGTCTCATTGATTGACTTTCGTAGTTTGTAGCAATTGCAAATTTATCGATTTACCGATATGATGTTGTACCATTTTTTTAAAGTTCATTTTTTAAATAAATTGTACTAGTACTCGAATAACATTGTGATATTATTTTATGTCTGACATCTATTGACACTAATTACTTTAAAATGCACTAAGCACTTTTAAACGCGGCCCGCGAACCTATTTGCATACTAAAGTTTGGCCCTCAACATGTTAAAGGTTGCCCATACCTGATTTAAACTAATTAGTTGTGCTAAGTCGCTCGTGTTTCCAATTTGCATTCTGTTTAAACGGTCAATCAATGAATATACAGTACCAAACATTTGGAAACGTGCCTGTATAACTCTTGTATACAAGAAGGGTTCAAAGCAGGATATATCTAACTACAGGCCGATCTCCAGGATTTGCGTTATAGCAAAAGTGTTGGATAGGCTTGTTTACAATCAATTGTACGCTGCTTTGGCTGGATCTTTTTAGTTCATCGTAGCACGGTTTCCTTAAGGGCCGTTGCACTACTTCAAATCTGGTTCTGCTCAATAATTATATAACTAATGCGATGGGTCATGGATTCCAGGTTGACGCCGTTTACACGGATTACAGTAAGGCTTTTAATCGAATTAAGCATTCTATACTCTTGAAAAAACTTGCTAACATTGGCATTAGAGGTGACTTGTTCAGATGGTTCGCTTCATATATCAGCAATCGGTCACAGGCCATTGTTATCAACAATTACGTCTCCAGCTGGGTACCAGTTCCTAGTGATGTGCCTCAAGGATCTTTACTGGGACCGGTTCTATTTGTGGTCTTTATGAACGATATTAGCCTGTGCCTCCGATAATCTCGGTTATTGTGCTTCGCAGATGATATGTACGATGTGAAGATATACGCCAAACTAACTAGTGTATCTGACGCGGAAAAGTTACAGGTAGATCTTTATCGCGATGAGAGTTATTGTGTGGACAGTGAGTAGGACTAGGGTTGGTAAATTTCCGAGAATATTTCCGAAAATGGAAATATTCTCGGAAACATTGCGAGAATGTTTCGCAAATGCGAAATTTACATAAAAAGTTGAATACTTTGGTGCAAAAACGTTTTTTTTCGTATGAAGAAATATTTTGAAGTTAAGTTGATCGACACATTTTAATTCTTATTAATACCACAGAAATCCATTTTCGTGCAAATACTGCAAAATTTCTTAAATTTCCTTATATTTCATAGAAACTTTCCACGAAATATTTCAGAAACTTTTGGAAATTTTTCAGAACTTCTTCATTATTTTATATTTTTATAGATAATTTTAATGTGGGGATCAAAATAATGCATAACAAAGGTGATTTAAAACTTTGTATTAAATAATTGAAATTGAAAAATTGAATAATAAAAAAAAATGCTATACAATAGGTATGTAAGAAGCTTGTCGCACTTTGTACACCAATAAAGTTTTAAAATATAATCAACAATAACAATTTACAAAATAATCAACATATATTATAGTAAAATTATTCAGTGTTCAAACATCAACAATTATAATTAAAATAGGTACCTCAAGAACAAATAACAAAATCACAGATTGGTTCTTAATTATGAAAAATACTGGGATTAAAAAACTTAAGAATCAAAATAAAATATAAAACTTAATACTAATCTGTATGCAACTCATCACTGCTCCATGATGTCGTATCTGAACAGGAAGCTACTGATAATGTGTCCTCATTTCTATCATAAGGTTCTGTTAGCAAATCAATGTCTGCGTTCAGGTGGTCAATTGAGCATCGATCTGAAATCTTCGCTGTTTTATGTGGAGCGTTTAAAAGTCGCCAATTGTGTGAAACGTAACTTAGTTTTCCAGCCCTGTCTGTTGTTAATTTGTTGCGTTTAGTGGTGTGTATGTACCCAAATGTTGAAAACGATCGTTCCACTGCTGCAGAAGTTGATGGTACGGTCAAAATTTTGTTGGTCATCTGGCCCAATTTTGTTTGCCCAAAGAAATTATTCCACCATTATTTTTAATATTATTTCTAAATCTCTCAAACAATATATTATTAGAACAAATAACGTTCTTAAATTTTTTAATTAAATAGGTTCATGAAAACGATTCCTGTGCCAAATTTAATACCCTAATTTCAACATATTAACTATTAATACATATACGGTATAAAAGTGGCAAAATCTAAGTGGATTACGAATATTTATTTCATTCATTCTTTTGATGAGTATGAAATTTCCAGGAAACTTTCCATGCAATTTATGGACATTTAAGAGAAGTTACGGAAATTTACTTATTTATTGCGATTTCTTCAAAAAAAGTATTTTGGTTTTACAACCATGATATAGAACTATAACTTTTCTTAAATGTTTCTTGAATATGCGATAGTAAAAATGCAAAGTAAATATGTAAATTTCCATAAATTTCGCGTTTTGAGAATGTTTCCGAAATATTTCAAGAAACATTCAGACTGGAAAGTTTCCAATTTAGGAAAGTTTCCGGCTGCCCATCACTAAGTAGGACCTGAATGCGTCAAAATGCAGTGTAGTCACATTTGGTCGGAAGCGTAACCCCATTCACTTCAACTATGTCCTGAAGGGAGAGAGGCTGCAAAGAGTGTCTACTGTGAGGGATCTCGGCGTTATTCACGATTCCAAATTGCTCTTTGACACTCATATTGATGTCATAATTACTAGAGCCAATAAAGTACTGGGATTCGTGATGCGTAGTTCGGTTGATGCTTTCAAGATGCCAAACTAAAAATCTTATACTGTGCCCTTGTGCGTAGCAACTTGGAGTATGCCTCTCAGAACTGGAACCCAATGTATAACATCGCGTATTGAAAGAATTCAGCAAAAATTTATTCGTTACTTATGTTTTAAAATTAATCAGCCTTACCGCTCTTCAAACTATTTAGATGTCTGCAAAAGACACGATATACTTCCCCTTGAATTGCGGCGTAAAATAACAGACAAACTATCTCATTAAAATTACCACCAATATCGTCGATTGCCCCGAGCTTCTGTCTAAGATTCACTTGAGAGTTCGAGCTAAGCATTTACGTAACGATTCACTAATTCATTTACCTGTCGCTTTACAAAATTACAAACGGAATTCGTTTATATGGCGTGCGATCAATAATTTTAACAAAATTTCTGCACTTTACGATTTTGATTTGATTACCACAAACTGCGCATGTTAAGAAGGTATTATCTAATCCATTTTTTATTACTAAAGTAATCTAATTTGCGTAGTGTTACATTGTTTCTATAATGTGTCATGTGTGTGTGTGTGTGTGCACAATGTTGTTTCATTGTTTAGCGTTGTCAATGCTGTATTTTGCTTTTGCATTTTTGTCAGTAGGGAACTGTTTTTGCTTGTAATTATTTAATATAGGTTCTATTATATTGTGATACAAGCTGTTTGTACCCTCATAAGTAAAAGAAATAAATAAAAAAATAAAAAACCTACCTCAAAAGTAAGTGGAATTACGTCTATTTGCTAAGTTTTATTGAAATATCCCCTAGTTCGCCACTATACAGGACTTGACACTGGAGATAATAAAAATCGGTTCTTACTACTCAAAGTATATTGAGAGAAAAACGCCTTGAATTGGAGAAAAAACAAAATCAACCATTAAAGTAATTGCTCCTAAATTAAAGTTAGGTGCTATTTATAAAAATGGATCTTCATGCGTGAACAGCCACCCTTCGAGGTGGATACTTTTCTTCAAAATGAAATGGGACCACTATGGAAGTACCCCCTTTCCAACAAAAAAAGAATCACGAAAATCGGTTCACAAATACCGGAGTTATCGCGTAACATACATACAAAAAAAAGAACACAGACGAATTGAGAACCTCCTCCTTTTTTAAAGTCGGTTAAAAAGAAATAAAATATTCAGGAAACTGACAACCCCGCAAATGTCATTTTAGTCCCTTCCTCAAAAAAGACAGACCAATAGTGAGTAGTAATTATCTGCAGAAAAAATATGTACATTCCAAGCCACAATAATCTTTGTAACAAGAACTTTTGTTACCAATTACTTAACCAACCACAACCATTAAATAATTTTACATATATATACCTACAGTAGATAACTCACCTGTGTAGAAGCATTATAATAATAAAACCTATGAGTGTTGATGTCAAACAGTTCCCACCATTGTGATGAGTCTGTCCGCTTCACTTTTACTCCCTGCAATTTATTTTTTGAGCATATTATATACTTAGATTTTATTATTAGAGCAAGTTATTTTAATGAAAATCTGATGAATTTATTGATGCCTTGGCTGATATGGCGTCTTATACTAAATGCAATTTATTAACTTAAAAGTTTTATACTAACTGCACTAGCCTTAGCCCTAAAAAAAAATCACTTAGTATATTCACTATATTTTATTTTGTTATTCAGCACCTTAATGTTGAGTCCATGTTGTAAACTTAATTATTCATGGAAATATTCTATATATATCTTAATTACACTTCATTTCAATCCAATTTGAACAAAATGTAAACAAACAAGTCACTGACCCAACCATAGACGGTTTAGTGATGACCAATTGTAATGCCAACTACAAATGAATTAATTATTTGAATGAGTTGATTTGTTCAACTGAGTCATACTAGCGGTTTTCCCTACATTACCTTAAGGTTATTCAAAATTGTCAAAATCTTCATTTTAAGTCCTCCTTCAAATCCTTAAACTTTGACACTCATTCAATTGCGATTGAAATATTCGATTTACTAATAGATTACTAAAACTTTAATTAAATGAACCTAATGTTTTTTTTTTTGTACAGCACTATGCAACCATATATAAGTCATAGATGTATAGATGAAAAATAACCTCACTTTTGGACTACCACTTTTCAAACACAGTTTTACGGTGCTATTCAAATAAATATTGTTGGAATAAATTATAGATATCAAGTCGAAATCTTCGAAATATACGTGAGTGTTACTTGTTCGATTTATTGAGTGATTAACAAAACAGTTTTGTTTACTTTTTGTTGAAAATGGATTGGAACAGACTATATACAATTTGTTATGTAAAGATACTGTTGTTTGTACAGTAAATATCAATTTCAGAAATTTTTATTATTATTATTATTATTAACTTTGTCATATTCATAGTTATTTTTTAAGATTTTAATTTGAATTGAATTGCATACAATTATTGACTGAATAAATAAGGATCTGTTGTTATGATGCTCTTTGATCTCATTTGATGGACTCAATTAAAAACAATACAAGAAAAACATCACTGAAAACGAAGAAAAAGCCAAGATACTAACGACTCTTTATTTCGTCTCAATAAAAAATCAAACCAAATCCAAAAACAAAAGACAAATCAAAATAGATATTCTGTCAGTCTGCTGCCTGCTGGCCGGTTATACCAAGCAGGCGGCGACAAAGAAGGTCATAACAATCACTGAACTAATGATATTAAACAGTTTTAGGTTTAATGCAAAGTTATATTCAAGTTAACTTTGGTTCCTTTTCAATTATAATATATCGTTAAATAGACCAGGCCTCTCCTCATTCAGCAGGTAATGCACTTAGTTTTTTTAACAAAAAAGAAAATATAAGAATTAACGTCATTAGAGGTGAAACGAAAGCCAAGGGAAACTTGATGTATCTTTTCAATATCATGTCTAAGTTTTAAGAGCTGACAATATAGTATATAACAATAATACATGAAAATTTAAAATCTCAAAATATTATCGATTTTAGTTTCACTTTTTTAGTATGTATATACTGAATAGTTTGGTAACCTTGAAAGTTAAATGTAGTGCTACAAAAAGGTATTTTGATGCAACTTCAATTGTTTTCATGAATTAGGACTTACAGTCATAAATTGTTCAAGGTAATATCTATGTCTAGGCACTGTTGAACCAATTTCAAATTTTTCAACTCCATAAACTACTAGAATGTAAATTCACTTATATCATCAATGACAGCAAAGTATTATGTACTTTCAAGTAGCTAAAACAAAGCATGCATTTATGATATTTATGCTGAATTGATCTATTCTAAACCTTAGTTTAAATATTGTAACAATTACTTGGGTACAAATGTACAAATTGTAGAAGTAAAACTCACTTCTTAACGAACTGAGATCAAGGTCAGTTTGTTTCATGAACTTTATTTAGTTAAGAACACAGATTTAATTTTATTTTTATTTGAGATGCCACTGAATGACGATTAAACAGTCAGGGTGAAATCATTAGAGAAAATCTTAAATTAAAGTACATTTTTAAATGGGCTAGAAATTTTCAATAAAATGTTACATTATAACATTAAGGGGCAGTTATAAAGCAACATTAATCACAATTATATAAATTATAGAACCAAGGATACCAGGATATCATAATAGAAAGAAAAATCGTGAAATCACCTCAGGTGGATCCCAAACACACTCTCCAGTAGTTAGGTTAGCATACATATGCTCCTTTGTCTTGGGCTCGATTATCTCCACCCATTCTACCCTGGAATAGAACATGACTACGGTTCAACAACACTGCACTCCGCACCAAATCACAACCGCAATTTACGGAAAATTCAGGGCGTGACATTAGCGATTTCCGCGTACTTTTATTGATTTTGCAAGTTTCCAACTACGGATATTGTACGCAATCTGTCAACATATTACACTGAATTAAAATGTATCAATTTACCTCTCCGAGGACATTTTGTTTAGATTATAACAACTCGCCTACACACTATTTAGACATTGTAAACAATTTATTTGACCTAAAAATCTAAATTACGAACGAAAGAGAACCATCCATTTTGAATGTTTACTTCATTGATGGATAGGGCTTCCAATCAAAAATGTACTCGTTATTCAGAGTCTAATATTCGTAATTAGTAACTGTATTAATACGTATGAAACTTCTCTTGCATCGCGTATAAGGTCTTGAATGGCACGAGGTAGGGATGCACATTGCGATTCGATTTTTTATGAATTAGCGATTATTTGAGTCGATTCAAAATTAAGACGAATCGAAAGTCATTAGATTTTTGTTTAAATTGATTGATTGATGATTTCGTCAAGGCCAGATACGGAAAATAAAGAGAAGAACAATGCTTGTGACATTTTATTTAACATTATTATTGAAAAGTTTAGTAAGATGTAAACGATTGGCATCTGTGAAAAGCAAAAAAATTACATATTATCTTGGCAATTAAATCACGTTATAAGTGTGTTTTGTTTATTACAAATTTTGAAACGATTTTTATGCGATCGATTTTAAGAACATACGTTCCGATATGTATACACAGATCGATTCAGGAGTATAATAATTATGCTGCATTACGATCCAAAAAATCTGTTCGGAACAAAAATCGTGCATACATGGGAGTAAAATAACAGTTTATCCCAGCCGTAGTACACAAAATATTTTGGATTATAGATCTTTCAACGAATGTTTGATTTTGATCATAAGTAATTGCATTAATAGCTGTTAAAGCTTTAGCAACAACTCACTACCGCAGCTTTAGTCTTCAAAAACTATATCTTATTGCAAAATACCTATTTATATCAACGCCTTGTTTGATGTAACACAACGAACGTTCTATAATATATTATAAAATATGAAAGTATTTTTTGAGATTTGTGACTGTTATAAAAAATAGCTATTATAGTTAGTTGCATACAACACTGACCGCTGGTTTCGCGTTTAGAAAGTATGTTTCCTTCACTTTTTAAAGGCTGGCTTCATCTATTCAGAAAGGAAAGTGGATGTTCCATGTTAGGTTGGCCAATAATTGGCATAAAAGCATTGACTTATAAAAGTTTAAAATTCTCTGACGCAAAATGTCGGTTGACATAATAATGTCGGCTGACGAAGGCAACTATTGTAAATATTTAGCTGAACATTGTGACTTTTGTCAGTATTGCAGAATTGCCTTTCTTTTTTATTACACTTGTCCACATTTTTTGTTGTTCTTGACATTTAATTAATTTGTTTGTGTCTGTATTGTGAATAAGATTAAAGATTAATTAAATTCTAAACACTATTCGTAAACACATATCTACTACTCATTTCCTACTTAAACATAACCTAAAATAATTTACAGATTGTGCCATTGTGCATTTACAATCGACTGCTTAGTGCCTACAAATTGCGCTGCGTCTCTTCTGTACGTTCCCTTAATTTAAGAATGTTAATTCCCAGTAAGTAAATTATTTTAACAGTCTTAAATTGGTTGTCCTTATGTGTAATTGTTTCAGTTCCTAAAATTTATTCAATGTTGCGGACCCTGACTATTAACCTTATAAAATGCCGGCGCTTCAAATTCGCTGAATCATTTATTAGTAAATACAAATACAGTTCGGTCTCGAGAACGAATCAGCCTAAAAACTTATCGCCGATCACAGTTAATGGTCAGTACCTAGCTGAAAACAGAAATTACAAAATTTGTAAATTATTTTGACCTGGTTCATTTGAAACAGTAGGTAGTTTGGTTGGACTGTACGAAAGGGGGCAATAAGGACGCTGGAATGTTGTTGTCCTGTAGCCTTGTAAACGAACAATTTTCATCTTGATTTTCTCGAAAACTATCGCCCGCGGAATAAAATTGTTAAGAACAAAAAGTGTTTATTTATATCTAATCTATCCGAAACGAACACTAAAAATAATCTTAAAAAAATATCAAAATTCTTTATTTTCTATGGTGCCCGCTTCTTTATTTATATCTAATCTATCCGAAACAAACACTAAAAATAATCTTAAAAAAATATCAAAATTCTTTATTTTCTATGGTGCCCGCTTTCGTACCGCCTGATGAGTAGTTTTATAATTTCGTCTACTCCTATCATTATTAATTGGCTAGGAGTTCTTGGACAGTCAACTGTTTTATGACCATAAAAATTACCTTTTGATTGTCTTACTACTTTGATTTTGACCATTATATGTATGGGGTCAAAATAATTTTTTTTAGTGCTGTGGTGATCAAATTAAAAATTCTAATACTGTTTGTTAATGTTTATAGTCGTCACCAAATAAGAGGCCAAATTTGACACTTGTCATCATGACGCAAATAGAGATGCGGACTAATCATATCAGTAATAACATTATACGATTTTCATGAGAAATCAATTTGAAATTTTAAGAGTTTGAGTTTGTTTAGATTATTTTTCAGTTAATTGTTTATTTAGTGGGCCTAAAAGGCCAAATCGTGCAATTCTGTTAAAAGCAATTCATTTACAGAATTCTGTAGCAATTCCTCTTATTTTCATAAAATTGTCCCACAATTGGATTAATTGTATCCAATTCTTTTAATTTGATTTTATTATATTATTTATTTATTATTTATTTATTTTTTATTTTTTTTATTATTGTTTTATTTTATTAAATAGTTTATTATGAGAATTTAGTGTAAATAATTATGTTCATTAATAAAACGACTACATAAAAAAATTAAATTGCCAAGAAACCAAGGCCAAGAAACCAGCCGAATCATTCAAAATTTATGGTTTCATAAATTTTGAATTATTCGGCTGGCAATAAGTTAGAAGTTGTCAATGTCAACAACAAACAATCTTAAATAATGTTCATAATTTTTTCTAATACTTTTTAAAAATATTTTTTTCAACAAATTGAAGTGATTTGGTGAAATTCGGCGATTAATTTCTTACATCACTATTATTTAAAAAAATATAGCTTGAGGATGTAACTGTTTTCTGGACGTTTTGGTGTAACTCAAAATTGCATTGTATTTTGGAATTTGAGCGAAGACAGTGCTTTAAATATGCTTTGTCATATTATATAATGTTTCAATAAAATTTATGTATTTTTTTAAACTCAATTATGCTAATAATTATTTGTTTATTGTTTCATTGATCGCATTCAAAGTTACATACTATTACCTTCTTTAGCTGACAAATTTGACCTCTTATTTGGTGACGACTATAGTAGCAAGACCTCTTCCTAACTGTGGTGGAAAACATCATGATGAAACCTGCTAGTGTGTATACATTCTGTGGTGTTCTATGAATTATCAATTCACTATATTGTGTTATATGCAAGCTTCTGAATGTTCTGACCTAAATGTTTCAAAGAATTTGAAAAATTTGCATATTTACATAAAAGTAAAAGTGCTAAAATTACTGGTCAAGTAATTTCCTCTTCGGTACAATTGGTCTACTTTCCCGATCGGTCCACTTGTTTTTCCCCATTCATTTATTTCCCATTTCGTCTACTTTCCCGATAGGTCTACTTTAATGATGTGTCTGCTCAGATAATCTTAGTACAAAGTACTAAAAAAACCGACCTCAAAAGTTCGTTGAATTACATCTATTTGCCAAGTTTTATTGAAATCGGTGCGCGAATCCGAATACACGCCCTAGTTTGCCACCCTTAGAGATGGAATATTTTCTTCAAATTTAAATGCACCACTACTGAGGTACCCCTTTCCAACAAAAAAAATATCACCAACATCGGTTCCCAAATACCGATGAGTTATCAGCAGCAGCTAACGCCTACCAGTCGAATTGTGAACTTCTTCCGTTTTTTGAAGTCGGTTAAAAACAAACTGTCTACTTGATTTTGTTTTTTCAAATCATGGGTAATGTAACACGGCCATCATTATCAAAAATATAAAAAATGTACTCCATGACAATCTGCAATTATGCAATTACAAAGTGCCTTTGCAAATTTTTAAAACGAATTTTTTTTTTGTAAAATTTTATTAACTTACATAAAATTTTATATTGACATTGTATAATTTGTATTATATTGTATTGCTTACACAATTCTATGTCTCTATGCTCTAGAATCTTTTCCTTTCAGCGATGGCGGATGATATGTCTAACTACTACTTGCCCAAAACCCAGACGTTTGTTGAGCTGGACTGTACTGAGGCATTTAACAACTTGACTGATCAAGAGAAATTGTATGCGCATTATTTGACTCAGGTAAGATTAGAAATTATTTTATATCATTTTTGTGGCGTGTTTATTTATTGAAAATAGCATTTTCAAGATGTTTTCACAACTATACAATACAGTCATCAGAAAGTGTTTAAGTACCTTGTCACGGCTTAATTAACTTTAAACAAACGTTTTTAAGCCTTTACTTTAAACCACTTAAGACATGTAACCATGTATTTTTTACTATTTTATTTCTAGGCTGCTTGGAGTGGAGGTCTAATAGTCCTTCTACAGACCAGTCCCGAGTCACCACGGATCTTCTCCCTGTTACATAGAATTTTTCTCGGAGAAAGTTTGGAGTCTCTCAAGAAGTCTGCTTTGGAGATGAAGGTCTCTGAAGATGATTTTCAGGTAATAAAGATAATTATAATTTATTACTTATTATGAAAGTACCAATTCATGATAAAATTTATGAAACATATCTTTGTTTTACAATTAAATACTGTACTCAGCAAAAGACAATCAGTATATAATTATGATAATTTTTGTTTTAGAATTTATCTAGTATACATAAGCATTTGTGTGTGTGTGCGTGTGCGTGTGCGTGTGCGTGTGCGTGTGTGTGTGTGTGTGTGTGTGATGTCATAAAGAATAAAACAAACATAAATTCTTCATATTTAGATATAATTATTTGTTGTAGGTACTTGAGTACATTATCAATTCCTGTTTTATAGTAACCAATTTGAGGTGTTTTTTGACACAATATAACCTGTTACAAATGATGTGCACCTACTATATGATTTTGATACCTCATTTCTTCCACATGATGATACACACTATTGTTGTTTTTAAGTGTTGAATTTTTTAAATAGGCATTTTTAATTTATGCTGGTGGATTCTTCAGCAACATGGGTAACTACAAAGGTTTTGGGGATACAAAATTCATTCCATACCTCAGCAAGGAGACTTTTGAACAGATCATTAAAGCATCCAAAGCGTATGAGAATGATACGACACATATCACTAAGTTGTGGCTGAATACACAAAACGCTATGTACAATTTAGCGCCGAGACTAAGAAGTCTTGGATTGTCTGATAAGGTTTGTATTACATGATTATTGCGTAATATATTTTATAAAGCTAGTACAACTAGAACATTATTGTTCTTTCGTAAATAAAATTAGAGTACACAACTATCGAGTAACTGACATAACCTAAAGCACTATGAAACTTAAATGACTGCTCATAGAACAGATAGCCAATGTCTCCAACAAAGAGTTCTCGAGTGGCAGCCTCGTACTGGGAGACCCGGCGTGGGCAGACCGCCCACCAGGTGGACCGATTACCTGGTGAAGGTAGCGGTAATTCGCTGGATACAAGCAGCGCAAGACCATCCGTTATGCTGATCTTTGGAGGAGGCCTATGACCAGCAGTGGATATTTCTTGGCTGAAATTATGAGTGATAATAATATAAGTATCAGGAATTAGTCACGTTATGCAAGATACATGTATATATTATATGCATGGAGACAAGAATTTAATAGATTTACTATTACTTATTAATATTATATGCAAGCTCTGTCACTGGTTAACATTTAAGCATCATTATGCACTTATCAGACTAAACCTTTATGAACGATGGAGGGTAAAATTTTCATAGGGCAATTTTGTCAGTTTGTCTACATCTAACAGTGACTCACTGCACCTAATTAAACTATAATATTTTAGGGTGTCACAACATACTTTTCAAGTAATTGCAACGAAACTGATGCAAAGCTCGTCTCGGAATGGATGAAGTCGAAAAAAATCGAAGCCGTTAACAGTCGAACTTTCAAATCTAAACACACTGATGGACGTAAGTTTTAGGAGTTGCCATTTGTTTCTATATATCTACGCATCGCTATTACGGGTATGTGTAAACACCAATATACTGAAATATTTTAACGGTATTACAGTGCCCGTATACATAATCCACTTGGCTAGCGAAAAAACTTCGCCGAAACCGAATTTGACAATGGAGAAAGAGGTATTTAAAAATGCCTACTTTCAAATCACTAGAGGCGATTATTCTCCTCTGTTAAAATTGGTAACTGACCAACTTGAGATTGCGAAACAACATGCCGCCAATGACACTGAGAAAGATATGCTCACACATTACATCAAGAGTTTCAAAGAAGGCAATCTGGATGATCACAAAGAAGGAAGCAAATTTTGGATTAAAAACAAAGGCCCTATTATTGAAACGTAAGTAGTATAAGACCCATTGTTTTTGATACTTTTCGTTCTTTCATTAACAGTAGTAACCACGCAGTAACATTGTATTGTATGGTTCTTCATTGCCGAGCTTTGAAGAACCAATTTGTTATATTGACAATACTAACATTAGTTATTATTATTATTAATAGAAAGATAACCTTCGATCCGGATGTATGCGAACCAACGTCTTTTAGCAAACCGTGCCAGACGCTATGCCAACTAAGCCACGGAATAATTGAATATCATATAAACTTAATTACAATTATTAAAACGACATCTCTAGTCAGCTGCTGGTAGCTGTAAACGTACCTGGCTGAGTAAAAAAATAGATTTCTCACAGATAGCGGTACTGCAAAAAAGTCGTTAAAAAACCAAAAACAAAGATCTGCAACAAGCACATAGAAAAAATAGTTCGTTGGCATAGCGTATGGCACGGTTTGCAGGAGATCGTTGGTTAGAACCCAGCCGGATCGAAGGCTTTTTTCTAGTGTTCGATCTTTGTATTAATAATTAATTGAAGATCATAGTGGTGAAACATCCTGATATTCAATTAATCATTATTATGATACAAAGATCGAACAACTCATAGAATAATTCCTTAGATCTGGCAGGATTCGAACCTCGCAGAACTTTCGAATTTCTCCGTGTGCTTTTATTTCGCAAAAAAATGAATATCATTGTACGGACGGAGTAGGTCACCATTTCGAGGTTCACGAGTAATGAGCTATTTCATAAACACTGTCTTTCTTGCATGTTAACACAAAATAAAGTTCATCTCTATATGATTGTACACCATCATCAACAGACACACAAGTTTCAATTAGCACCATTCCATTGTAAAGCATGCGTCTTATATTAATTAAAAAATATTCACAGATACATAGGTTTCATAGAGACCTACAGAGATCCAAGTGGCCAACGTGGTGAATTTGAAGCGTTCGTAGCAATGGTCAATAAAGAAATGTCAAAGAAGTTCAGCGAGTTGGTTATCAGTGCTGAGAAATTTATCACACTTCTCCCTTGGGGACGTGACTTAGAAAAGGACGAGTTCAAACGCCCTGATTTCACGAGTTTAGATGTCCTCTGCTTCGCTGGAAGTGGAATACCGGCAGGCATTAACATTCCTAACTGTAAGTTATCACTTAATTATTTAAGGCTGCTAACAGATTGACTGCATGTTTACAGTTAATGCGTTCACGCATTTACCGTAATCAACTTCATGCAGCCGAAACCACGACTGCATGAAGTTGATAACGACTTCACGCATTAGCTACATGCAGGCGATCTCGGCTGCGTGAAGTTTATTTCGACTGCTTGCAGTTAATGCGTGAAGTCGTTATCAACTTCATACAGTCGAAGTCTCAGATAATGACTTGTTTATTTATTTATTAGGTTTAACATCTGGGTACAATATTACTTACTATATCTTATGATACCTTTATAAGCGATGTAATTGCCTCAAAGACTTAGAGGTAAACACAACATGCACTGAAACAAAACTATGTTAAACTAAAATTTTAAATAAAACTAACACAAATGACAATATGATTAGAAATTGATGCGTACACTACTTTTGCTATTGAATTATTTAACTGAACTTAATAATAGGAAATGAAACTATTTTTCCGCATTTAAATCGCGTATATTTGTTTTTTCAAACAAACCAACGTTTCGGGCCCTTTACAGGTCCCATGGTCACGGTTGACTGAGGTGGTACAGTCATCAACCAGTTATGTCTAATATTAATGCAAACCATCCTATTTTTTCACTATAGTTACAAAAGTTATTAATTAAATACCTTATGTTTAATTTTGCAAAGAAACATTCCAATTTATGCTACATTGTTTACAAATTATTTTATTGTTACAATATGAATTTTTATTAAGTTAAATTTATTATTTACTAATAATGGAAATTAGAATAAATTAAAACATATTAATTAGTATTGCGGTCGTATGTCTGTTTGGGATTTTTCATCAGAGGAAATACTGTATCCCAAACTGGTAGCACGGAGAAACCATCTTTCCTGTTGAAATTAGATGCGAATAAGTTGAAGATTCCACGCCAATGCCGCAGGCCCCGTGTGAAACCACCAACAATCGAGCGAAGACCTGCCATTTTACCTTACATGAGAGGTGTTACAGATAACGTCGGAAGAGTCCTTGGGTGTGCATCTATCAAGACCTATTTCAAGCCCCTGTAGAAGATTTCTGAGTTCCTGAGACCCGTGAAATGTAACATCCCCTTACAGGATGCAGGTTTGATAAGCTTGACTGCGAGTGCGGTCTCTCTTATATCGGAAAAACGAAGCGAAGTATTTGTACCCGCTTCAAAGAACATATAGCTGATGTCAAACACCGTCGCGTAAACAAGTCTGCAGTCTGCGAGCATGTCATGGATAAACCTACACATTCAATGAAGTTTGACGAACCCCAGGTCCTTGCAAAAGAAGTCCGTTATCTACCCAGGATGCTGTGAGAGGCCATTGAAATTAAAAAACATCCTAATTTCAACAGGGAAGATGGTTTCTCCATACCACCAGTTTGAGATCCAGGATTTCCTCTGATGAAAAATCCCAAACAGACATAAGACTGCAGTGCTAATTAATATGTTTTAATTTATTCTAATTTCCATTATTTATTAATAATAAATTTAAGTTAATAAAAATTCAGATTGTTACAATAAAATAATTTGTAAAACAATGTAACGAAAATTGGAATGTTTCTTTGTAAAATTAAAAATAATGTACTCAATTAATAACTTTTGTAACTATATTGAAAAAATAGGGTGGTTTGCATTAATATTAGACTATTAGACATAACTGGTTGATGACTCTACCACCTCACTCAACCGTGACTATGGGACCAGTAAAGGGCCCGAAACGTTGGTTTGTTTGAAAAAACAAATATACGGGATTTAAATGCGGAAAAATAATTTCATTACACCTTACGATTTCACGCATTAACTGCATGGCTCCATACGGACTATCCAGTCAATCATGGAGCCTGTATCCTCAACATGGCTACCGCTCTGCCACCTCAATTACGGATCGAGCCAGCAGATCTTACGAATTTACGTACGTGCTTGTGGCGGATTTTTTTATTGGGTTTAAACGGTTTTTTTTTGCCGTAGCGCCACCTGTGAGAACTTATATAGTTGCAACCACGTTGAGGCAACAGACAATGGTTCGAGTTCAGGTGGTTGGAAGAAATTTTTCTTTTCGAGTTCTTAGGTTTTCGCGATTGTTACACATAGGAAATGAAACTATTTTTCCGGATTTAAATCGCGTATATTTGTTTCGTCGGTTTGTTTGAAAAAACAAATATACGGGATTTAAATCCGGAAAATAGTTTCATTTCCTAAATTTTTCTTTGTTTTTGTTTGATCTTTGTATCAATAATTAGAATAAACAATTTTTACGCCAACGAAAAAACGCTTCTTTAACACAGATGACGAAATTCGCGAGAACGTCGGTTTTAAGAACGTGTCGCTAGGCAACGTGATTCCAGCATCGTACAAGGGAAGAGACATGCCGTTTGTTTCGGAGGCAGACAAGGCAATGCTTGAGAAGTACAAAATTGATGCATTTGAGGTTAGATTTGCATATAAGCCATTTATAACTCGATCATTAGAATATGTTGGCTAGATATTTTGAACTTAAATGCACCTTAAAATCGTTGATATAAAATTTAATTAATAATAATAATGTGCTAGACTTATCACACCAATTACTTAGTCTCAAACTAGGGAATCCCTTCTACTGTGAGTACCAGAGCAACGGAATTCGCTACTATATATATACTACCCAGAACAAACAATTTAGATAAGTTCGTTTTAAAATTGGTTCTACCGGGAATCGAACCTGTAAAAGTGTACGTTTACACGTAATGTAAGTTTACACGTTGTAAACATGTATATGGTCTATAACTCTGTAGCTAACCTAAGCATGAAACTACGGACCCATTATGTCGTGACGACGAATAGTCGTGCAGTTTAAAGTGTCGTGCCTTGTATATTTAAATGAAGTTGTTCACACATAGAACAACACGTTTAACTGTCGTTCGCGCGTTTTTTGACGTTACGACAGATTGTCGTAACAATGGGAAGAGCTAGAACGACAGTTGTCCAACTATAAAATATCACGATAAAAATATGACGACAGATAATCGCAACTTCAAATGATCATACCGTGCAAACGACAAAGCGGCTTCCGGGAACCGATGAATTGTCTTCACGATCTAGTGGGAATAGCTAAGACACGACAGTCGTTCAACGATAAAATAAGGTAACCCATCACAAACTCGAATTCCTTTTTTTCGAATTTCATTACTCTGAACACGGTAGGCTTTTTTACATTAGTGCGATGAGATTTTGTATAAATTTGCAACACAGAAATGTCTTACTGCAGAAATATCGTTTGTCGTAAAACTTATTATTAGAATAATTATTCGCATATATATTATTTGGGCAGAAGTTTGTTTGATCGATTGATGTTTGTTATATAATTTAGATTGCTGAAAATTCGATTCGACAAAATTATTATTCTTCGATAAAATTGTACCGCCGTACAATTTACCAATTTACCGTACCTTTGCTGGTGCACTGCAAGTCCCACTTACGTAATTTTCGTCAAACCATTGTGCTTTGTTTTTGCTGTCATCTGAAATGTAATATAAAAAACAATGGTCTAACGAATAAATAACGTGTAACTTTTTTTACGTTTGCATTTCCTAGTTGGTACGACCCCCTCCTGCAGGTTTAGGTTAGGTTAGTATATGAAAAAACCGCACGAGCCGAGTAAGCGAAGCGAGCGTGGCGCAGCTGCAGCAGGCGAGTGCCAGAACCGAATTTAAACAAATTCGTTTCCTAGGTCGTACCAGGACCTGGCCGGCGTGTGCTAGAACCGCAATTCCTAGCTGATTCGACCCTTTCCTGTGGGTTTAGGTTAGGTCAGAAGCCGTACGAACCGAGCGAGCAAAGCGAGCCACTACATCTCGATCAAATTAATTTGCACCTCGTTTACTATATTTTCTAAAGACACGAGGTGCTATGTTAATTTTAGGATTTGTATTGTGTGACACGTTCTAATATATTTAATATCGGTAGAAATAATTTAAGAAAATGGATATCGTTTTTTTTTACGAAAATAAAATATTCAGTTACATATATTGGTGAAATGGTAAATTGGGAAAAAAAGAATCGGGAAACGAATAACTTGTCAATATGTCAAAATAGTGAAACATTAAATGGTGTATATTAAATTGTGTTTTCGGACAAATGAAACAAAATCTATTTAATAAAAGTTTAAAGGTTTTCGGGAAAACAAAATTTTGTAAATCATGTTTATACTTATGAGTAACCATGAATTAAACGTCCACGATACAGTCACCACAGATAGTTGTGATATGGAAACAGGCTAGACGCGACAGTCGTCCAACGATAAATAAAACGTTACGACATAATGGGAACGCGCCCTACCACTAACTATTCTGGAAGCTCCATGCTAGTAACAAATATAATTTTTTTACTGACTTTGACAGGTGCAAGTTGGACTGCACGAACTCTTAGGCCACGGTAGCGGCAAGCTCTTCCGTGAAACGGCGCCTGGAGTTTTCAACTTCGATAAGAACAAGGTTAAAAATCCATTAACAGGTAATTAATTCACCCGATCACTTCTATCTTTTACAGAGTACCCATTACAAATTAGCTATATATTTGCAGCATATTGAAATGGTTTAATTCATTATTCCACCAAATCAGCGGTTAACACTTATTTAGCACTTTAGTCCAGTTAAAGTTTATTCGTTCAGTCAGGTTTTGAGGTCGCATGAAGGACGTCTTTATTATTTTTGCCCCAGAGAATAATGTTCTTTTTCTTTTGTCTCCATTTTAATTTTGAAATTTTAGAACTCGAAGTAAACACCGAAACAATTTCGTTTGTAGAGTATAAATATCATTAATAATAACGGAATTACATACGCTAGGCAGAGACTCCAGCCTTATAAAAAATGTATGAAAGATTAGTGGAAGATTTTAAACCACATATTATGTTTTTGTCAAATTTTATTCATCTGCGGCTCTAGGACCCCAGTAGCCGATGTAAATGCCGAAAATGACTTTCATACAAAAATAATATTGTCGCCAGTATAAAATATATTCAGGGATGTAAAGCGTCAATGGCATCTCAAGCTTAATTCTTAAGATCTACAATCACCTCTACGGCACTTGTAAGAAGAACGTTAATGTTCAAAGTGTCATGTACCTAAAACAATGTTTCTGGTCTTGTAATATGGAAGAGCACGCTAGTGGCTAGCGCGACGAAGTCCACCGATTATGCGCTGGGGTAGCGGCAAACGGAAGGGAGCGGACGCTGCGGTACGCTGGCGGTAGCTCGCGGTTATCGTAATCGATGTTCCTCGACAAATCCAGAATTTGTACTATACCGAACAAGCGCAGTGTGCGCTGACGGGCATAACATTATCTGCGACGCTCACCGTCCGCCGGTTAGAAAATTCATCATAACTCTTGGCAAACGTGTAAAGTTCCCAACCCGCATCAAGCCAGCGTGGCTGACTATGGTCTAATGCCCTCTCCTTATAACCCATCAGTGGACGTGTAATGCGTTGACGACCGCAAAAATCTTTGAAACGACCTATTTTATTTTATAATATCAAGTGATGGTACGGACAAGTCGTGCGCCTGGTAGTAAGCGACACGGCTATCCATAACAGTTGCAGTGCCACTCAGAGCTTTAAATCGCAATGACCTTAGGGGTACTGCCACTGCGCCCGTCACCCTGAGATATAAGTAGACAAGTCCCAAGTGCCTATAATTTCACCAGCACCCTTGATCTGTTGAAAAAATTACACATATTTGTAAAACAATGTTTTAGGGGAACTCATAACGTCATGGTACGGGGAGGGTGATACTTATGACAGCAAATTTTCAAACGTGGGTTCCGCATTCGAAGAATGCCGCGCCGAAGCCGTCGGCCTCTACCTCTGCTTGGAACCAGAGATTTTGAAGTAAGCTGAAATTAAAACTATTTAACACTAATGTCCGTTTACTCCAATGGACTCTAGCGGCATTTATAGGGCTCATTCAGAGTGCAGGCGCGGGCGCGGTGGCGGGTGCGAGCGCGCGGGTCTTTGCGTCTTCCCTTTCACAGTGCCGAAGCGGGTACGAGCGGGTAGATCAACACGTCGAAATCGCAAACGGATGCTACACTAAGCGTTGTGAAGATAAGAGCGGACCGAGCCAATAGATCTACCCGCGCCCGCCTCGAGACAGGCGCCGGCGCGCGCGGCTACTGTGAACGCAACGAGCGTCTACGTCCTTTTCATTTACACGCACCCGCGCCCGCCGCCACTCTGAGGCTCTGAGAGTCGTATTCTAGAACTCTACTCTACTCAATGCTCAAGTCAGGATTTGAGTGTGGTTTGAAGCACTCGAAATCATACTCAAGTCCCTGCCATTACGGTCGTATTTCCGGTTTCAAAATCATATTCAGATCCTGACTTGAGCATTGAGTAGGGTTCTGGAATACGACCCTGAATAAGGCCATACAAATTACACTTAAGGCAATACGCACAGCCACAGTAATAATAATAATCTGCCAGATAATGACACCAATTACTTTGTCTCAAACTAGTAAATTCTCTGTATTATGAGCACTACAGCAAAGGAAACAAACCAGTTTAGAAAATTTCATTTCCAAAATCTGTCCTACTGGTAACCAAACCCGGGACCTCCTCATCCAGCCTCACAGTGCATACTGTAGGGATACAGAGGTCGTAAAAAGGTGTATACATATATATCATACTAAATATTAGAGCAGTGCAAATGTACACTGGGCTGTGATCGTCACATTTGTGATGATACGCGGTAATCTTAAATAACGCGTGTACGCACGGCACACCATTTGTTTGAACACAAAAACAAAACAGATTATTTGCTTATGAGCCCTTAGTTAACATGTTAAAAGTACTCTCGGTAAAATTGTGCCAAAATTAAGGACATCTAGACCATAAGTTTATTGTCCTATCCTTGTGTACAGCATAGTGAATGCTTCTAAGGTCTACTTTTCTGTTCTAACATGTTAAAGGATATTCGGTTACAAGGCAGAAGAAGCTGAAAATGTTATATACGTCAACTGGCTCAGCTTGTTGTGGAATGCGTGCGCGAAAGCGCTGGAGTTGTACCAACCTGCGACTAAAACTTGGCTCCAGGTAAGAGAAATTACTCCTTTGAATATTATTTCAGCTTACCTAGATTTTAACTGGAAATCGGGCTTGATGTATCAGCCGTAAACAATCAAGTTTACGTACATAATATCATTTATAAAAAGCACAGTCTTTAATCATTCATAACAGGCACACGCGCAGGCTCGATTCGTCCTTATGAGATTACTAGAATTGGAAGGCAACGGGATGCTAGAAATTACTGAAACGGACCCTGGCAAGAATTTACTTATAAAGTTGGACAGGAGCCGCATCAAAACAGACGGGAAAAGAATCATAGGTTTGTATGAATAACGTTTCTTGTGCTGGGGCCACACTTGCGCCTATCATCACGAAGCAATGCGTGCCGAAGCTTCGTATGTTTAGCTCGCAAAAAGTTATCGCGCTAATGCGGTTGGTCACACTAGTGGCTTCGTAATGTTACGTTTGTGTAATTACCTAAAATGACCGCAATACAATATCCAGACGTATAGACTAATATCTATGACTATGACCGACATCTTCCTTTACTTCTACATGTGTGCTAGCAATAACTTTTTTATGTTGGATATTCTTTGGAGCTAATATGATGGGTTCAACTTCAAAATTGCAAGACCATTTCTTCGTTCCACACCATTTGGTATTTAGAGACAGACTACGTCGAATCTGTCCGAGTCCAACGATCGAAATAAACAACGATAGTCTGACTAAGCGGCGCCATGTTTAACGCGCTAAAATCCTTTGATGTGCCGCCACCCGAGTGATAACTTGTACGCAGCCCGAACATTCGCGATGATAATGGGTGGTTATACCAGCGTGCATCGTATCATAATGCGAAGATTCGTGATGACAGACGCAAGTGCGACCCCAGCAATAAATGACCTTATAAAATTGGGCTGCGTCTCTTGATACAAGTTGTGACCTGTGAGTAGTCATCTTCATGGACCTGTCTAACGGTCCTGCCCGGCCATTTGCCCGTTGGGTATTGGTCGAATATCTGAAGAAACTTGTATGACTACTTAGTGTTAACTGGCCGTTACACACTCTTGTTCTTCTAAATGCTATGCAATAGCGTCTGTGATTGCAACAAAGTGAATTTAATTGAATTCTGTGTTATTATATACAGGTGAATTTCTGGTAAAACTGCAAACTATCAAGTCGACGGGCGACGTGAAAGCTGGCAACAAATTGTTCGACAAGTACTCCAAAGTGGACGGCGCATGGGCATCATGGCGAGACATCGTGCTTAAACATAAACAGCCTCGCAACATCTTCGTACAGGCGAATACCGTTAACAATGGTAAGGAGACATTATTTCACATCTATTTTTTTTTACTAAATCATTACACATTACCAAAAATAAACATAACAAAGTATAATATATTTTTTCGTTGACCGTCCATCCAGTCCCGTAAGAGGTAGCAAATATTTATGTCGCTAATTTGGAATATTTTTTATTGCTAAAACTGTTTGTTATCTTGAGTATATAGAGGTTTTTGTTAAGTCCTGTCACTGATCAATGACCCTTTAAAAAAATATTTGTAATCTTTTTAAATTTTTAGATCATGAGGTCAAACCTCTCTTGACCTATAACATAGTATAATAACTTAATAAGACAAGTAGTCCCAACTCCCGGCGTATCAATACCTACACGTCTCTCGAAGCGTAGGGTTGTCACCTATTTATTTTAGTTCCTACAGCTAGTAAACATAATTTGAAAAAAAAAAGTATTCATCACAGTATTCGTGTGCTATATTGAAATGACCTTTGCCGAATGCAGTACTTACACAATATTTTTATATCAACATCGCGGGTTGGTATCTCAGTAATGGGAGTATCATTACGAAATAGCAATAAAATGCTGAACAACTCTGAATTTAATTCTGGTTCAAACAACATTGAAACACAACTATAAACGCGTCGTCTAAATTTGATGTCATTGGCACAGCGCGTGCGATGGCCCGCATGATGCATCTCGAAATTATGCGAATATTTGCATTTGTACATGCACACATACAAGCCGCGCTATTACGTTTATATAGTTACACTACTTGTTTTATTATACTTACCCCTAACGATGTTTTTGGGTAATAGATGAGTGTATACAGGGTGTAAATTTGAGACGGGGCAGCAAGGCCAGCCACCTTAATCGTTGTAGTTACAGGAAAACGGTTCTAGAAGACTATCCATGAATTTTAAAGATATTTTGATTGGCATTCACAGATTTTGGAAAAATGGTACAGTCAGCAAGATAAAAGGCAATTTTTACAAAACGTTGTAACGTCTCTTGTTAAGGATCAATAGTCTCTATGGGACCAACTGAGGTAAAAGTACTCGAAAGGTCAGAAATCGTAAAAAGCTTTTTACCATACATTTAATAGGGACATACTTCGTAATCAGTTATTCTAGGTTAAGGAATTAACAATGAGGAAACTAACAAATTGACAACGTATTATGTATTTCAAAATAAAAACAATAACAAAAAGCAAAATAACATAAAAAATGTATGATAGTAAGTGCTCGAATTTATTGCCGCCTTGGCGGATGCATCGATTCGCTCTCTTCCGCAAAGAGCAAATTAGCGGCTGAAATTTTACTCGGATGGATTCTATTGAAAATTGTTGCAAGTGCGTCTTTCAATTCTTGAACACTTGTATTTTTTTATAAATTACATTTAACTAATACATAATACGTTGCCAATTTGTTAGTTTCCTTAACTACCTAGAATAACTGTTACTAAATATATTATGTCCCTACAAATTGTATGGTAAAAAGTTTTTTGCGATTTGTGACATTTCGAGTACTCTTACCTCAGTTGGTCCCGTAGAGACTATTGATCCTTAACAGATACCGGATCGAATGGTATAAAAAAAAGTTTTGTAAAAATTGCCTTTTATCTTGCTGACAGTACCATTTTTCCAAAATCTGTGAAAGCCAATGAAAATATCTTCAAAATTCATGGATAGTCTTCTAGAACCGTTTTCCTGTAACTAAAACGATTAAGGTGGCTGGCCTTGCTGCCCCGTCTCAAATTTACACCCTGAATATACCTTAAGAATTCCTTTACACTCATTTATATCTCATATTTTCACATCTAATCTTTTCCTCTTTCACTTCCTAATCACATTTTCGAATTTCGGTTTTATAAGTTTCCCCATTTAAAAGAACAAGAAAATGGGAATGACAAGTTAACAAACAAAAAATAATTTTACTTTTAGGAGGTAAAGTCGAACTGAAGCTGTACCAACCGACCGCAGAAGGCATGATCCAGTCTTGGACAGAACGGTTCCCCGTCACGAATGTTCATGATATTCTGGAGCAATTGGCCGAGGCCGATAAGGTTCATTATGAAGACCTCTTGACCCTTGAAGGTTAAAGTGTTTGTCGTCATCAATTGGTGTATGTTTATATGTTTGAATGTTGACTTTGTATGTAAACTAATCACGGTACATTTATTATTATGTGGTTTGGTGGAAAGAAATAAGCACGTCAAATGAAAAGTTGTATATTAAGTAGTTTTCCTTCTTTGGGTAGCTGTTCTGGGGGCCTACCACAACATTCAAAAATCAATATTTCCAACTCAATTTGTATCATGAAAAATCTGTCAACTAAGTAATGTATTATTGTTAAAATACTTTCTATTCCTTGTTCCAATATTGTCTATTCCATGCTTAAAATAGGAGAGAAATAACGCTATATGAACTGCATAATGCCATTCTTTCTTTTTGAAGACCCTTTTTGTCCAGTCGTAGTATAACGAGAAATCGGTGAAATAGTCGTAGTATAATAACAATCGGTGAAAGCGCATAAAGTCACGATATAAACATCATTTATTTAATGATAAACTATTTCCCATGTATTAATAAATAATAAAACATCGAAGAGATTTATGTAATTAAATAACTTAGTTTTAATTGTCACTAATAATTAGAAAATAAATTCGTAATTAAAATTATTTCCACTTCGTCCTATTTTAAGGAGGTTGTGGTATGCCCCTGATCTCTCAAACAACGAGGAATATGACTGGTTCACTTGTTTACGGAATCCAACCAAGATAAAACAGAAAGTTAAAAGTAACGTGACATATTTACATATTTTGATCTTTTTTATTTACATGGTCCTTGAAAAGTAAGTTCACTAGATTTGTGAATATTTCAACTTGATCGTAATAAATAACATGCATTATAAATATTTAGTCTTTTATTTCGAATTTACGTAACTACGTATTATTATAATATTATTATAATACTATACCCACAATTGGAATTGTAAATAAATAACTTCATCTTTTTCAACTATATAATTTATTCACATTCAATACAAAACGTGTGTGATAGCAATTTTAATATTGATCTTAACAATCATGGTGTCCAGTACAATCGTAGCAGCTATGACTAAAAGGAAAAATATTAAAAATCCTCACACACCAAATAAATAATTTCAATTCTAATAATATAATAAATAGGATCGAAATGACAAATTAAGAAAAAAATAATGATTCATTAAAAATATTGCTTTTGAATACCACTATAATCGAACTAGGCGACATTGACATATATTAAAATCGATGAGGATGGCAACAAACGAACACTGTAACAACTTAAATACTGTACCAATACAACTAGACTGGTAAGCAATAGTATAAATTACATTACGCGCGAATGGATCTAAAAAACCTGAAAACTCTATAAGTAGACTATATATTGCTAAAATATACACATTTGGTGTAAGTGGTTTTATAACACGTTCAATCTATAAATAAATTATTAAAACCGTCTAAGCACCATTCTATTCGATTACTGTTCGTGACTTAGCCTTTAATTATATATGATTATGATATACGTTTAAACTTAAAATTGACTTAGTGTCACGTAAAAATGTAAATTCATAGTAGCTATGAAAAGATTAAAAAAACGATTGAGTAAAAGATATTGTGCAAACACACTAAAATCGTGTCGTTTCCTCTCTTTTCAATAAAATGGACTATATAAAATCCAGTCACTAATACTTTGTATAAAGGCACGTAATAATCGATTTACAATATTTCAACAAAGGTCCATAAAATTTGCAAAATATTATGTTCAATAGTCAATTGTATAATTTATGAGGTTTTAACATATCCATATTCGAGTATCAAAATATACTGCTTTATCGTCCCACTGCAAGTAAAGATAACAAAGATTTTATGTAAATAAGTATTCACTGCGCACTTAATAAAACAACTGCAAAAATACATACAATTTACTGGCGTCTTTTAAGCGTTTAGGGAACAACTTCTAACATATTTAAATTGATTTATGAGAGATTCTTTTGATATAATACCTACTATTTGTCACTAAAGACAGTCTTATAAAAAGCATCTGTCGTCGATGAAAGTGTATGAATGAGTCACTACGACACGGCTACTTGATTGGCAAGAATATCTTCAGTACAGTCTCGAAAACCTAACAACAACGCGGTGTAAATACGGAGCTTAGATACATGTCACTTCCTACGAATAATTATACCCAAATGCATTGACTTACAAATAAATGGACGACGGGTCTAATACAAAAACCACGAAAAAAATGTCCCAAGTCAACCTATTCCAAATTTAAATTGTTATGTCATCGCAGTATCGCGCTGTCCGTAGAACAAATGAAGACTAAAGCGGAGTGTCGCGCTCTGTATACGATTTTAGCGCCTTACAAGTGCGGGCACTTTAGCGCGGACCCGACGTCCATATAATTGTAAGTCAATGCCCAAAAGATTAAGAATTCCCAATATGTCGCTAAAGTGAAGATTCAACAAATACCTAAAAAATCACAAATATTCCCTCTTTATTGCGCAGCCGACATTAGTAGCGCCTTTCAGTCAACTTTCTCAGAGCATTCTGCACCGTCGCCTTCGCCTTTAAATGGGCCATCGGATCTGAAATTCAAATAAACTTTTCTTTTTATCTGTCTCGAAGATATTTCCTGTGTTCGTCCTACTCTTTCATGATTGAAATGATTAAAAATGATTTCATTGCGATATTGCGACTATTAATTTCATGTGATGAAAATACATACAGTTAAATGTTGTTTGTGATGTCGCTGATCATTTATCATTGTGTCCATAATAGTGAATATAGAAGTAATTAATTAATCGACAATTATTTTTTACTAGAAATATCTTTCTTCTACATCTAGGGGAAATCAAAAACTTGGTCAAAGCATTAGTGCTGAATAATTGAAATCGGAAGCATGAAGCGTGCACAGAATCAAATCAATTATCTTCACTGGGATAGTTATTTTCAATTATTTACGTTAACATGTGAGTACAATGATATACACACCTTGTCAGTGGTTCCTTTTCGGAGTCCGGTTTCCGAGTCACACTAATTGAGATTTTTTTCCTATTTCTTATTTTTTCTAGTATGTTTTCTGGGCTCGGTTCTTTTTCGCTTTCTTTTAATATAATGGCAGAATTTCGTGTTCTCTTCGGCCTATAAGTAGCATAACTTCCCGGGGAATACATGGATATTGTCCGATTGTATTTGTGCGGATCTCGTAAAGATGAAATATTGAGATCTTCGTTACCATCCGAGCTGTCTAGAAGTGACTTCGTTCGAGTATATCTATGCGACGTATATGATGATGGCTGATCATAATCTAAATAACTTCTAGTTCCGGGATACTTTCTAAAGTCATTTCGGTCAAGTGATCGATAGGTATCAATTTTATCGTTCAATCCGTAGTTATCGAACCTTAAGTTACTTCTAGTACTATTAGACAAATCAGTCAAAAGAGATCGGTAGCGTTCTGTGGACGGCGAAACGTCTGGACCTACGGAATAACCTGGAGATATATCGTAAGTGACAGGGGATGTGGGGGACATGTCAAATTTCGTCTCACTTGGCTGACCATGTATTCTTGCCACAGGATCATATTCAGCAGCTCCTGGGCCTACTAGATTGCTTTTTCGTCTTTGTTTCTTCTCATTGAATCGGGAATAAAAGCTTTTCCTATGAATTCTATCCACAATATCCTCTTTTTCAGGAGTAGTTGATTCATGAATTCGTTGCGGGTGATAAACTGTACTGTCCATGGGAGAAGGCAGATTTTTATCGGAGTCCTTTGTTTCAGCGCTATTATCTGACTTTATTTCGGAATTGGAATATGTCGATCTGCTCCTAGATCGACTGCGGCTTTGTGAATCTACGTTATCTAAGCTCGCGTCCAATTTGCTATTTGTCATTATGCCATTTTTTTCCAGTGCTTCTTTCTTTTCAACGCCCTTTTCGTTGCAGGTAACATTCATCATCTGAGGCTCTATCACAGGATTTGTAGGAACTATTTTCTTAACTCTTGGCAATTTAGAGAAATCTAATTTTAAACTGTTTCGTAAATTTTTGGAGTTATTTTCTTTCTTAGATACTGATTGATCATCGTTGTCAATTAATGTGGCAGATACGGAGTCGCTGGTAGATCTTCCATATTTATTTTTTCGTCCTAGACCGTTTAAAAGCAGTGATGTTGGCCTTTTCGGTTTATCTGCCTCAAATTTGTCTGAAAGACCATCAGATAGAGACTCAACTTTACCGTTAGTTTCTGCCACTACCTCTAAATTGTCACTTTGAGATTTTTCGACAGTTTTGAGATTTTTTTCTTTAGGTTCGAATTTTTTAAATAAGCCCAATACTTTGGAAACCGTAGTTTTACTGGAAGTTATATTCTGGCAGTCTAGTGCAGCGACATCTGTAAGAGTGACAGCCCTTTTAATAAGATTTGACTCTGTAGGTGGATCGGCATTTACAGGGACAGATTGTTCTCGCTGCATTCTACTGAGTTTGGCCTTTTTAATTTCCTTAGAAGTAACACTATTTTCAGTCAATTTATCGGGTGAGTTTGATTTATTCGTCGAGGCCAATTTTTCTAGTTTGTGCCCAATAGATTGAAGAACAGATTTCTTCTTTGTGACTGTAGTTGTTTTTGTTCCCTCGTCTGTAGTTTTCTCTTTTACTTTTTTTGTGACTTTTTTCTTTTCAGCTGCCGGCTTTCCTTCGCCATTGCCTTCTTGACTACTGCCTGCGTCAGTCTTTGTTTTCGATGACACTTTTTTAATAATTTTCTTTTTGATAGTTCCCTTTTTTTCGTTAGATTCCGTATCAGGAGATTTTAGGTTAATGTCCTCCTTCTTGGAAGTGTGATTCATTACTTTTAGCTTGGCATCTTCGTTAAATGAAGTCTTTTCGACGGAGTTTATTATTTCATTGTTTTTATTTGCAGTTCCATTTTCACTTGCTTTGTTTACAGTTTGTGTATCAGAGATATTGTTCATTACTTGATATTTTTTCAGAATCAAAATGTTTTCCAATTTTTTGGTATCTTCTACAGGTGCATCATCTTTCTGTTCTTGCGGTTCATTTTTCTTCAGTAAATCGGGTTTAGAGACTTCATTTGGTTTTGTGCTTTTCTTAGGAAGCACAATACTGAAACTTACTTCCACGTCATTTTTTATTGAGTCTGGGGGCTCTTCTGTCTGTATTGATTTAGGCGTTTCACTTTGCGTGTCGACTTTTTTGACATTTCGGCTGATTAAAACCTTTTCTGGAGAGGGACTACTGGTTGGGTAACTCTTTGGTCTTGATAATTTTGATTCTCTTGACAAAGTTTTCTCTTTAGATTCATTATCTTTGCCAATACTGTTACATTCTACTAAGTCAGTTTCACTGGGCTTATTGAAAGACTCAACATTTTTTATGGGGTAACTCTTTGGTCTTGAAAGCTTGGACTCCTTGTTCAAAACGCTCTCTTCAGTTAAATTAAATAGATTGGAATCGTCGACTTTTCCATATCGGTTGGATTTTGTCGTTAAGGACGAATCTAATGTACTCTCCTTTATATTATCTAAAATAGGAAAGAACGGTGTATTGGATCTACTACGCTCTTTCGCAGAGAGAATGCTATTAATAGGTGATATTGGTGACAAACATTTGCGAGGAAGAGCAAAGTCGTCTTTGAATGTCGATTGCCTATCAATCGTCTCAGTTGGACTCTTCACATCAGAGATCTCTAAAGATTTATTTCTTTTCTCTCTAATTTCTCTTAATATCTTTTGTGTTTCTAATTCTTTTTCTTTTTTATGTTTAGCATACACGCTCTCGTCCGACGGCGAATCGAAAAAGTCCGCTCGAAGAAACCTAGAAATACGTTTTCTGGGCTGTTCTCCGGCGAGTCTCATGGAGTGCCGCCGAAAGCCGAGACCCGCGTTTCCAATAGACGATACACCGTATGCCGCTATATAACTGGGCTCCGAAAGAATACTGCCGCCGTCGGAAGAGTAAGATTCGTCAAGCGAAAGAGTCCGCTCAGGGGTTAAATACTTGCTAAGGAGTGGTCGATCCGGTGTACTGCGAATGCTGCTCCCTCGTGAGTGCCTCGGCTCTTTCGAAAGTGAACTTATTTTTGGAGCATACTCGCCTAAATCGCCAGCGGGCGACATCGGGGGCGTAGATTCCCTAGATCGAGTCGAGTGCCGCTTGAGCCGAGGAAGAGTGCAATACTGCGGCGCGGAGAGCTCCAGCTCCTCCTTGAACGAATCGTCCGTTTTCAAAGCAGAAACTTGAACCTTCGTTTCGGAGGACTTGTCTTTTGCTTCGGTCACTTCGTTACGGGGTGCAGTGGTTTGATCGTCAGTTAGGTCGGATCGGGGCGCGTTAGTGGCGGGCGTGGTGGGCTCGGATGTCACGGCCTTGGAGGCAGAGCGCGAGCGCGGCGGCGGCGCCGAAGTGGCGATGGGGTCGTGCAGCGAGAGCGTGCGGCGCAGAGAGCGCGCGGCGGCGGGAGGCAGGCTAGCCAGCAGCTGCTGCTGCAGGCGCCGCGACAGCGCCGGCGTCAGCCCCGACAGCGCGCGCATCTCGGCCTCGGACAACTGAATCGAGCTCAGGTCCAGGTCGGACAGGTCTAACCCGCTTTCCGTGTTCTGTTCCGCGTTTTGTTGAGTCTTCGTTTGGTGCTTGCTTTTCTTACTAATACCTGAAATGCAATCGAAAAACACACGTTTCGATCATGCAGAATGCTCGCTGGAATGGTGTATTTACAATGGCATTTTTGCGGAGTATTACTTACTAAAACCCGCCCTCAACCGAGCAAAGAGTTAAATAGAAAGAGGACGTATTTATAAAAAAGAAAAATTATATTAAAGAATTTAATAATTAACGACAGAGGAAAATCAAATGTTCAACATGAAATTCACTATTAATGCAAACACAGATGCAAACGGTTAAATAGTTAATGATATCTATGGTCTAAGTACAAACTAATCGAATTAGATCAAACGGGAAGCTTCAAAGAGATGCAAAACCAAATCACAAAAATGCATTAAAATGTTGCTTTCGAGTATACAAATAATTTACCAGAATGCGAACTAAGTATGTAATGGCTTCAGCGATGTATCTCACAATATAAAGGCACTTCTATTCTGGTAAACAGCCGCGGCGCAGTGCGGAACACAAACACATAAGAAGGAAATAAATATAGTTGAGTACCTATTCTTGTGTGGCGTTTGTGGCAGATTGTTGGTTGGCGCTGGTGCCCGTGTGAAGTGAAGATTTGGTCGGCGCATGCAGTGTAACGCGCAACCCAACTGCAACCACACCACATCAACCTCACTACCGCTGCAGTGCTTGCTGCGCCCTCTCCTCTGGTGCTAACCCGTCCCACCCTGGCCCCGGCCTACTCTGGCTGCAGGTAAGTTGTGCCCCTCGGCCCACTTCGCGAGAACGGCGTTTGATAACGAGTCATGTCGGACGCATGTCCAAGTATGATACACCGAGTGCTACCACATCCACTATCATCTACAGATTTCCACTATACTTTCCAAACAAATTAATTAACTGATGCTCTCAAAATAATCTCACGTTACATTTATGAAAATTATAAACAGAAAACAAATTTTTAATCTACTCAATAAAAAGACCAAAAAAAAAAACAGCATTGCCGAAGGCGATGCGATGAGTGAAATGCCTTTGTCTGTACACTTCATGCAAATCGATACTACTACGCTTTGAGCTGAATTTATAAGAACTGAGAGCAACGCAACATTTTCCTGCTAGTGTTAGCGGGTAGAAGAAAGTCAACACCTGCACAAATAATGCAATTTGAATACAGTAATAACACTACAATGCAAAAAAATGTTAAATTAAATTAGGATGTTAATGAATAATTTCAAAACTTAGTACGCTGCAGTTGCTCGTGAGGTCAGAGCTCATCGGAATAAGCAGCCTGCTGCGTACAATAGTATTAAATGAAAAACTACACTCGGTGGAAAACGTCACTAATATTCGGGACGGCGGCACGGCGCGGGTGAAACAGTAAATTTTATAAGTCCTAAAATAGCACTATATGCGGAATGGCAGATAGTTAATCGATTTGTTTTAGTGAAGCTAGCTTTATTGTGAGTGTAGAGCCTGTGCAGAGTGCACTAACTACTCGTGCGACGCGATATTATAAACTCACCGAAACATGCGTACTACACAATTTGGAAAAGCTCAAGATTTCTTCACATTCAATATATAAATATATATTTCTTATCTTTACAATTTTAATTTATTATTTACGTCAAGAAAGAGTGTACAATTACAATGTTCAGTATGGCACTTCGGTGCTTTTTAATCTGGTATCCAGGGATATAATTTATTAAAAAGACGTGTTCTCGTTCAAAAATCTACAGATTCGTGCAGTTATAATGTAGAAGAGAAAATTGTATTTATTTTTCATACAAATATAAAAAAAAAAATAATGATATTGAAAACAAAACAGAATCAGCCATATACATGAGAAGTAATCCGCTTTTTATCTAACTTACAAAACAGCTCGATAATAAATTAAAAAGTATGTAGGTGTTGTGTTTTGATTTTTTTATTTACAAGTGAATGAGTGTGCGAGCGGGCAGGCCTGAAGCGTGAGCTATTGCCATGAGCGGTTCTGTACGAGATACAGTCGACCGCGGGCGCGATACCAGCGACATTTTCCCCAAGGGGAACACAGTGCGTGCGAGACGGTAACACTCACCTCGCGGCAGCGACGTTCGTGGCTTGCTGAACATCGTATCGAAGTCCGCATGCAGGTCGCGCGATCCCCATCCTTCACGCCTGTGTGTTACGGTCAAATTTTAATGTAATAATGTAAAATTTGTATTAAGTCCTGTTCATTATGGAAAGTAGGCTTCCAAGATTAGAAAATCTATTTTGCACTTTGCTGTTTAATTATCATTAATAAGTATTAAAGTTTACAATTTTTTTATATTTATTAATGTACTATAGAATACAAACAATAACACTGCTACAACATTTTCAACAATTAAAAATTAAACAAAATAAAGCTCGTAAGATTACGATTTTTAAATATTTAAAAGAACACATTAGCTACAAATGATTTGCATACTGTGATCCGGAATCTAAACTTACGTTTCTGATACGCTTCTTTTATTTTCCACATATCTATGAGTGCTGCATGCAAGCCATAATTTTACAGTATTAAAATGTGAAATATTTATAGTTTCATTATTATGACATGATCACATAAGTTAGTACAGTACTAATACCAAATTTCGGAGTTATTCGATTTTTTGGGTTCAAGATTGCATTCTTCGCTCTGCAATCGACGTTCCCCCCGAAAAACGTAGACGTAGTTTTTAAATATTTTTTTATCAGGGTATAATGTTCTATTATTATCTATTATAAATCTCCTTTTTTTCACGCAGAAAAGATAAATAAGCGATTTAAAATTACTCACATGGTTTTCCTAGGGAAAACATATATAAGAATAATATAAGAAATACATCATTCTAAAAAAATTAAAACTGGATTTACGACGTAAAAACACTGGTTGATTTATTTCCATTGTTTTCCTTCGAAACTAATCCATCAAGTGCAGAGTTATTGAAGTTTTTAAGCTTTTTTGTTTTCTGTAAGGTTGGTGTTTTGATAATATACGTTTACTCGGGGGGATCGTCGAGTATTCTACTGCAATAAAAAATTCACCTTAACATTTAAACAGAGAGGAAGGTTAATTTGGCTAACGCAAGGTAGCATTCTATATTCGAATGACTCCGATATTAGAAAATAGCACTGTCCGATATCATGGGAATAGCATAGACAGTTAATACTTCATAAGATTTCTCTTCTTTTTTAAAATGTTATAGCCCCATGGATACAATCGAACATTCCGTCAACGTCAAATAAAGGAAGACACGCGTTTATTATGCCAAGTTTCGTAAAATATAAAACAATCACATCAAATCTGACGTTGTGAAATTTATTTATACACACTTGTCACCGCGCTTCCCATAATTACCGTACTATAGTAGATTTCATTAAAAATGTTTTTGTATACTTACAAAAGATGTCTCCGGGGTAAGTGAGGGCTGCATGCGTAAAATTAAAACGATTAGTTTGAGAATATCCTTCACAATAATTAAATCAACTTAAACTATTATAACTCAGAAACTTAACACGAAATAAAACAGAATAAAACAAAGCGTGAAATAACAATTACATTCCAGAATCGGATTTTTTAAATTTTAGTTTGCGATTGCTTTGGTCCAAATGTATGTAAATAATGATTGATTCTTAAACCAGCAAACATAATGTGATAGTTAAACGTTTGTTATTAAGAAAATATTATATAGAACTTTTAACCTTGTCATAGGGCGTCGTACCAATATCACAACTTACGAAACAAGAGCATCTCGATTACAACAAAGAATAAATTCATTTCCGCGTACATTACATGTTCAATTAGCTATGTATATGTAAACATTCAATGTAAAACGCTCTATAACATTTCCTTCTCTTGTGAACCGTTAAGCAGAAGCCACACACATTTTATGACAATGTACGTACCTGTTGAAGAACGGGGACTGGTGTAAGTTGTTGAACAAAGAATGAGGGTGTTGGAAACCAGGGCCTTCCTCGCCGTTCAGGCGGTTTGTTAATGCTCGGACCTGCAATGTTACAAATTGCATTTATGTGTTTTTTAACCCACTTCAAAAAAGGAGGGTGTTCTCAATACGACTGTATTTTTTGTATTTATGCTACGCGATTTGTGAACCGATTTTGATGATTCTTTCCGGTAACCATCGGTAACCGGTTTCAATAAAACTTGGAAAAAAGATGTAATTCCACGAACTTTTGAGGTCAGTTTTTTTTAATAAATATGTTATAATTATTCTCAATCTTTAATAGAAATTTACGGTCCTCTGACAATTACGACCCTTTTATTATTCTAGAATGTTTTGCATTTTCTGCTAAGCAACACTAACACAGGTGCTAAAGGTATGCAAGTATATATATTTTTTATGATACCAAGTGACTGGACGAAAAAGACATGCGCCTGGTGGTAAGCGACACTCTGAGGGGCACTGCCACTGCGCCCGTCACTCTGAGACATAAGTTGAACAGCTCATGCCTTGTTACACTATCGCACAATTTAATTCGCATTTTACCCAGAAATCTTTCTTAATTTTTTTTTATCTAAGTTACTTTAGAAATAAATACCCTATGCAACAATGTTGAAAAGAGATTCTCAGCCGTAAGCAGATGGAAGCCTTCGTCTTCCTCGTCCTCTTCGCCAGAGCTCACCGACTCGGCACGTGCCGCTCGAGTCGACCTGCAAATTTACGATCACCTTTAAGTGCTTTTGCAGCTTCGCTTTACAGTCCATCCATCTGCATTCTACAATGTCCTTGAATGGTTCGTAACTTTCTACGAAAGTGTTCCTAGCCACCTTCACCATTCAAGGGTTTACTAGCCTATGTTTAAGTATGAAAAATTACAGTGTATAGTGTATATCGATGAATCTCTTCTTTCAACAATAATTAAGATATTTTTATTTAAATTCTAAACAGCATTTGACTAATGTAAATTACCTTAGCCTGTGCATATGCATTTCGTCTTCTTCCTCCGATTCCCCGCCGCTTACGAGGCTGCTGAGAATTTACACAATACTACATTAATATAATATATACAAAAGAGTGTGACATTGTTGACATGTCACCTATTCTATAACAATGTGGTTACACATAATAGGGATTGCAAAATGCAATTGACTTGCTAAAGTTGTGGTTGCTTTGAATCGAAATAGTCTTGTTTAAATCTTTTTCAAATAAGATTTCTAATGTTAAATTTTGGTGATTGTTTTTGTTTTCATGATGACTAAAAGAAATTGGTAAATAAATAAAGAAATACCTGATGCGCCTAGGTTTAGGTGTGCGTGTCAAGCGCGTGGCGCTGGAAGTCTCTGGTTCGAGGCTGCGTTGGCGCGGAGTCACGTAGCCCTTGCCCTCCACCGCGATAGGTATAATAAACTCGCGCGCAGACTTCTTGATTGGCTCGCCGCTAGGAGCCGAACATGCCTCACTGGCCGTCGACTCGTTCGATACTAGGCGCCTGTTACAGATTTACGATATCTTATAATCCCAACTATAAACTAATATTTTGTAAAGGTTAACAGGTTACTAAGTAAACTCAAAATAATGGCTTAAAAACAGCTGTTGAATTCTGAACTGGTTTTTGTATACTAGCAGAAAAAAAATAGCAACACGGATATCGGGAATACTCTTCTACCGTTTCCATGGACAGGCGAGAAAAGTAATAATACAATAGTCGTCACCAAATAAGAGGCCACATTTGACAGCTAAAGAAGGCGATAGTATGTAACTTTGAATGCGATCAACGAAACAATAAACAAACAATTATTAGCATAATTGAGTTTTAAAAAATACATAAATTTTAGTGCAACATTATACAGGGTGTCTATTAAGTCGACGTCAAGCCGGGACGGGGATGTCAAAGACGTCATGGCCTACAAAAAAGCGCACGGTACTATTCCTAACGGTTTTTTTTAAATTAAAGATTTTACACACATTACGATTTTTACGTTTTTACACCTTTGGACGTAACTGTACTTAAGCATAATTGTCTTTTTCTATCTTTCTTTTCCTTTTTATTATCTTAAATCAATCTGCTTTTTAATGAGCTAAGTATTAAATGAAATTCTAAAAGTATTTTAAAAATATCAAGAAGTATGAAAAAAGATATCAATTTTTTTAACCACTTGAATGGGTGTGTTAAAAATTTTTTAAATATATGACACCGCATCTGCACTTAATTGTAAAAACTTGTCTACTTATTCATCTAATTACTAAAAAAAATACGTACTTATCTACTTTGGTTATCGTTTTATTTAAAATTTCATCGAACTGATCGACATTACAGCAATAAACAGGATCTTTGACAAAATTTTAAAAAACCTACTGTGGGCCGGCTTCACAGCTTCTCGACTGATTGGCCTACACTGCTGCCTTCCAAAGTAACTGCTGCAGTGTACTTGCGTCATCCGGAAAACCGCCACCATGAGATACTAGGAGGTGAAGAACCAGAAGAACAAATAGTCTACCAGCACGATATGGTCCTCTTCGCACTTCGGTATAGCTGTACGAAGGCACCTGGACAAAGTTTTCCCCGATAGGTGGATGGGTCGCGGTGGACCCATTTCGTGGCCCGCCGGGTCACCTAACATTAATCCTGTAGATTATTTTTTATGGGGCTATGTAAAAGAAACTGTGCATCAGACTGTTCCTCAGTTCAGGCAAGAATTATCAGATCGCTTAAATAGCGCCTTCGTGTTAGCTCTCCGTGGGAATCCTCAAAAGCTGTGGAAGGCCGCTAGGGCCATGATTAGGCGGTGCAGGTTGTGTATTAGGGCCGGCGGCCGCCATTTTGAACATTTATTGTGAAAAATATAAATTTATTGTGAAAAATGTATACAAATGCAAATTGTTACAAAAATATAAGTTTTGATTTTCAAATATTTTATACCTTAATTTGAAGTCAGAAACCACCGCCACGAGCGGCACTAACCATCTTAGGGCGCGTTCCCACTATATCGCCACGATTTATTATCGTTGGACGACTGGCGTGTCTAGAGCCTGTTCCCATATCACGACTATCTGTCGTGGACGATTTTTTATCGTTGAACGACTGTCGTGACTAGCTGTTCTCACTAGATCGTGACGACAATAGGAGCTGCGACAATCTGTCGTGACGTTTTTTTTACGTCTGACGACTGTCGTTTTAGCTGTTCCCACTGTGATGACAGTTTGTCGTTGTAACGATAAAAATCGTGAACGACAGTGAATCGTGTCGTGCTATATGTGAACAACTTCATTTAAATATACAAGCCACGCCACTGTAAACTGCACGACAATCTGTCGTCACGACATAGTGGGAACGCGCCCTTAGACACCAAAATCACAAAAAATTAGGTTTTTCACACTTTAGCAAATATCCTGTTTATTGCTGTAATGACGGCCTGTTTGATGGAATTTTGAATAAAACCTAACTAAAGTAGACAGGTACGTAATTTTTTTTTAGTAATTAGATGAATAAGTATAGACACGTTTTTACAATTACGTGCAGATGCGGTGTCGTACATTTTAATTTTTTTAACACACCCATTCAAGTGGTTAAAAAATTGATCTTTTTTCATACTTTTGATATTTTTAAAATAACTTTTAGTGAGGAATTTAATTTACTACTTAGCTCATTAAAAAGCAGATTGATTTAAGATAATAAAAAGAAAAAGAAGGATACAAAATGACAATTATGTTTGAGTACAGTCGCGTGCAAAAGTGTACAAACGTAAAAATCGTAATGTGCATAAAATCTTTAATGAAAAAAAAACCGTTAGGAATATTAGCATAGTACCATGGGCTTTTTTGTACGCCATGACCTCCTTGGCATCCCCATCCCGGCTTGATGTCGACTTAACAGACACCCTGTATAATATGACAAAACATATTTGAAGTACTGTTTTCGCACGAATTACTATATAAAATTCAATTTTGAGTTACTCCGAAACGTCCTGAAAACAGTTATGTCCTAAAGCTATTTGTTTTAAATAATAGTGTTGTAAGAAATTAATAGCCGAATTTCACCGGGTCACTTCGATTTCTCGGAAAAAAATTTTATTTTTAAAGTATTACAAAAAATTATGAACATTATTTGAGATTGTTTGTTGTTGACATCGACAATTTTTAACTAATTGCCAGCCGAATAATTGAAAATTCATGAACCGAAAAATAATCTAAACAATTACAAACTCTTAACATTTTGAATCGATTTCTCGTGATAATTGTATATTGTGATTACCGATATGATTAGTCCACATCCCTATTCACGTCACGATGACAAATGTCAATAATGCCTCTTATTTGGTGACGACTATACTACTATTGTCATTCAGGCCTATAGCTGGCGGCCAAACAAATATTTGTATGATATGGTTTTTAGAAGCCTGAGACGAACCTTAATGGTTGTTGAGTTGGTTTAGATGCAGCAGATGCAGACGGCGCGGCTTTAGATTGCGGCGGAGGCGACGTGGGCGAATCATCACCAGCCAGGTTAATCGGAATTATCCGTTCCACCGATACACCCCTAAAACAATATTTCGTAGCAGTTAGCCTATATTTAAGAAAACGAACAAATGTTGTCGGATCCTAGAATACCACAACGGTTTTTACACTAGACTTACAAAGGTTGAAATGCCCAATTTAACCGTTTGATGTTTCGTCGTATCATTCTAAGAAAACCGATGTAATTAAATTTAAATTTGATAAGGAAGAGAAGAAGATTGTAACATACTTATGTTACAATAAATAAAAAAAGCTTCAAAGTTGAAAGTTGCGTTTCGTATGGCGAGGTCCACCATTGAAAATGAAACTAGTGAGTCCACTAGTGATGAAAGAGACTCAGTCTTTTAAGGCCTTGTAAAAAACCTCGACTTATTTTCAACGCCTCACGACTTAGTCTAGTCTTTTAATCCTCAAGTCTTGAGTCATAAGCAACCCTCAAGTCTTGGGTCGTAAGACTAAAACTGAAGACTAATCGAGTCGAAATCTTTTAACCTAGGAAGCTTAAATGACTTATAGGACTAAAACGACTAAAAAGACTAAAACGACTGGCGCCTCATAGCCTCGGGAGTCGCGAGTCATGAGCCGTTTGGCGTGATTTTATTTCTACCCACAAGGTATTTATTTTATGATTTTTATTATAAGTAAATAAACGTGATTATTTACTACATACCACTTACGTCATTTTTATTTATAAACTTCGGGTTTAATAAGATATAAAATAGGTATAAGTCCTTTGCAAACAACTCGAGTCGTTTAAGTCTTTTAAGTGGTTCAAGTCGTTTGTCTTTTGAGTCTTTTAGTATAACGACTGAGTCTTATTAATGAAAACTCGAACCCCCAGTCTTAATTGTAGACGAGTCCTGTAAAATGGAGTCGAGTCGTTATAAAACGCCTTAAAAGACTGAGTCTCTTTCAACACTAGAGTCCACTCACCGATTGCGATGGTCCTCGACACGATGCTGTGCCTCGGTGCGGAAGACGCGCGGCGCGGGCACAGTGGGCGGCGTGGCTGGCGGCGACCCCAGTGACGCCAGCGACGTCACGCCCGCCGACGACGACCGCCCGTACGGCACTGGGGGTTTACCTACGATTATGTTTTTGCGTACTTATTTGTGCACGAAAACGGAATAAAGCGTGAATTAGTAAAAGCCTAAAAGCTAGGTAACAAAGAAGTGACAACTTACGACACGCAAAAAGAATACTTCTCTTATAACATCGTCGTTTAATTAACCATACTCTGTCACAGCTGTTCCTAATAATCGGAATACAAAGAAGCAATTCGATATCGAAGAATATGATCATAATATATTTAATAATTCACCTGTACGAATCGCGGTAGAGATGATATCTCGAGCGGCGCGACGTCGGTTCTCTTCTGTATTCTTCTCTTCCACCAGTTTGGCCATTGAGTTCTGGAGACTCCTATAAACGAAAAAATATATGGTACCGTAAATTTGACTTCAAATCACGGATTCATAATTTAAAAAGAATATGTCATATCTAGTTTAGTTCTCCGATTATAATAGTAATAATAACGCACACACACAACATAGCCCCGCATTAGGGAAACCCTGTGTCGCGGGTGCCATACAGACACACAGACAACCACAAATTGCACCGAAAATCGAACTTCTCGACCGGCAAAGGCCACAAAAGTTATTCAGAACACAGGTATCGAATGAAAGTTACCGAACGTCGTATTGTTTACTAAGCAAGAATGTAATATAGGAATCTCTTAATATTTTAAATGAAGTCAGGGTTTTGTTCAATTTTATTCATTTATTTTAATGCAAAACTAATGCATCTTAAAAACGTACATAAAAGGATTTTAAGTTTTCTTATAATCTATTTCACCGACTAACTCCGTAAACGCTGTTGGATAACGATACGTATCCGAACCCAAATCAAACGTTAAACTCGAATTTTCTGAAAGCTCTGAAAGCGTCCTTCGATTCGAGAACATGAACAATTTGGTTAAAACATCGTAGAGTTCTGAATCGGGGTCCTGAGATATATGCGTGGCAGGCATGGTAACCGTTCGGCCACAGAGGCAGCTTGGATAAAGAATCCACATGAAATACAGGTCTCGAACTGAAAATAGGTGGCGATGGTTTCAACTGGAAATTTAAATTTCAAGTAAAATTCACGAATATTAACCGTTAGCATTAAAAAAACTTGTACATACTTTCTATAAATAACACACGCAAAATAGGCGCTAAACGTCGAGTTGCACCACGCCATAATTATGATACATTATACTTTCTTTTTCAATAATTTATTATTATCATCACCTTCTAGCGTCTTGCAACAGCGTAGAGGGATCTGTTGATGAGGAACCATGTGAAGGCTCACTTTCGGTTTTCTTAACACTACCACGGTTGGGGTGTTCGTCGGGTATAGTCTACAACAAACAATACAGTATTATTATACATCGATCGCCTTTAAGGCGTGGTGATTACGACACATTTTTGTTTGGCTTTAAGCGAAATATTAAATGCTGAATTAATTATTTAAACAAGTAGTTACCTGTGAAGGTTCAATGCCGATCTGTTGCAATCTCACTGTACCGTTGTCTGGCATCTTCGCGGGTAGCTCGCGGTCCTCGCTCTGCGCTTTCGGCTTCGCGATCTTTGACACTGAAGCTACGAATCAAACAATTCAGACACATGTACTTGTGTTATGAGATTAATAATTACCTAACCGACAAGTGTAATCGTATTAATGTTCTCTACCAAGCCAGATCTGATATCAGATATCTGCCAGAAAAACGGTACGAAATCGCTAACCTGGTTTGGAGAAGTTCTTCTTCACTTCTGGAGTGGTAGTCAATGAAGCACGACGTTCGAACTGTTCCTTAAAACTGCCCACATTGCCGCCTAAAACAGAATACGAATGTTTAGAATTTAAATTTGTTGTACTTCCACCGTTTATTATGTCGTACAATCTCACTTTTAAGAATGCTTGTGGCGTTTATTAATTTTCAGAAAAGCAAGTTCGATTTTGGTTATTTTCTTCAAACTAATATTGATGTCAAAAATTTAATTTAACTGCGATTCAGAGTGCAACAGTAACTTATCTGTTTTTATTAAAGTAACTGTTATTTTACCAGGAAAGGATAGTTTCTTAGGCTTTGCAGGCGTTTGGTTGGTCGGCGTCTGCTGCGCCAGAGAGAGCGAGGTCAATTTGTCTGCCGCTGACGCCACTGAACTTACTTTTGTTTCTTCCTGCTGTAAACGACAAGATGTTTTGATAAATTTGTCTTTGTAAATAAAAAAAAGCTTGTTTCTTCGAGGATTATTGCCTAGAAGATTTTGCCTTAAGTACTTTAAGTGTACTTCATCATCTCCTTTTCTTAGCCTGACATTCCGTTACATCTGTTTTACAGATTAATCGTACAGGATTGTAATAATAAAATTACAATTAATCTGTTACCTTCGGTTCATCTAGTTTTTCAGGCGAAGCTTTTTCCTCGGAAGACTTCGGGGTAACTTTTTTCTTAATTATAACTCGTGGTTTGGCACCAGTCTTCTCCTTCGCATCTTCCTCTTTGGGAGATTCCTTAGGGGCCTCCTTTACTTCTCTTACAGGGACCTTGACTAGTTCTACGGAGGCAGTGGCAGTAGCGGGAGCTGGGGTGGCAGGGGCGGCAGACGGTGGCGACGGTTGGATCGTGATAGTCGCTGAAGATTTTAGTGTCGGCGGGCTTGTCTGTAAAGTCAGAAAAGTTTATGTTATTTTTAAATATTTAACTAGGCGTCAAATTACAAAAACATAGGTTCTCAATTTGGGCTTGTTAAATGTGAGTTGAGGTCTGCCAAAGAAAAAAATATTAATACAAAGATCGAACAATAACAAAAATTCCTTCGATCCGGCTGGATTCGAACCAGCATTTTCAAGCATACCGTAGAAAACGCTCCGCCAACTTTATTCACTCAGCTCAGCTCAGAAATATTTTTCACCAATGGCGCTACGGCAAAAAAATCGTTAAAAAGAAAGGTCTGGTGATGGTTCATTTCGTAGCTCAGTTGGGAGAGCGTCTGGCACATACCGCTGGATAGACGCTTGAATACGGTGGTTCGAATCGAATGAGACTGAAGGTATTTTTGTTGGTGTTCCATCTTTGTATTAGTAATTATAACAAACTAGTGGAGTAATTTCACAAAAAAAAAATTTAATATCATGGTAGTAAAACATCGTGACATTCAATAAACTTAAAAATTACAATAATATTACCTGTTCTGGTGAAGGCGTGTCAGCAGGCAAATCAGCCGCCTCTTCCTCGAGCGCCGGCCCTGGCGCAGCAATTCCCACCGCACTGTACACAACCATATTAATTAGTTTCATCGCAGCTCAAGACAATATCATCATATATATACGTCCCACTGCTGGGCACGGATCTCCTTAAGGAAGAGAGTAATAGGTCAACCTTCCACACTGGCCCAATATTTGATCACTGGTCTAGAAAATTTACTATACTACTATATTTAAATTTACTATATTTTTAGACAAATGAATAAGGATATGTGGGTGCACTTGGCATGATGTTGTTCGATGTTAAATTAAATGTAGTGCATTGAGCACTGCCAAATGGAAAAAGTATAGTGGTAGGCAGGTACTTATCCAGTTGATAAATTTACAGACTGAAAATGTAGTGTAATAAGACAAATAGGGTAACTCCGTACAAACATAGTAGCTTGTATGTGTACATGCCTGCTGCGCACCGTGTACGGACGCACACATTCGCATAATTTCGCATGCACTCAATTCATTGCAAAATTAAAGCGTTCGCTCGGTGTTTAAAAAATGATATGACGCATTTAATTTCATTTCATAGTCACACTCCTAAAGTATAAATCCTCGATCTTGGTATAACAATGTCAATACATAAGTACTGCATTTAATAAAGGTTATTTCAATATAATACGAGAATACTGTGATGAACACCTTAATTGTTTTAAATTATATTTACAACCTACAGGTATACAAGTAACATTATAATTTGACAACCCTACGCTCCGAGTGAAGTGTAGACACGACGCGCACAACTTGTCTTATAATACTATGCTGATGATATTTGAGGTGACAAATACCTGGCGACTCTTTCTTTCTTTCTCTGCATGCCACTGGAGGACATTGCGAGCTCGAGCTTGCGTTTGTTGTCTCCTGCTGACACTATTGTACGCGTCGGAGATGGTTTGATCGCATCTTCGCCACCCTCTAAATAATAATTATGAGTTTATAGAATGTTTAAACCAGGGGTGCGACAGATTCGTGGCAAAAATTCAGAATACTAAACAGACATAATCAAATATAAAAAAAATTAAAAAAAAATTTCATTACTGCACAACTTAAGCGGCAATTGGAATCTCTGTGTAATTTCTAACTGACTTTAAGAAAGGAGGATGTTCTCTTCGACTATATTTTTTTGTGTGTATGTTACGCGATTACTCAGCATTTGTGAACTGATTTTGAGGATTTTTTTTGAACGAAACGGAAACGAAACGGGTACCTCAGTATTTGAATAAAATATTCCCCCTGTATGGATGGAAAATTAGGGGATGAATCCGGTTTCGCGTACTTTCCGGTAATCGGTTTCAATAAAACTCGGCAAATAAATGTAATTCCACGAACCGTTGAAGTCGGTGTTTTTTTATAAAAACAGTTGATAATTATTAAAAACCTTTTCAATTATGTTTAAAGTCTCAAAAACTTAGGTTCTAAAGTCGTAATGTGTTACACCTACCAGCAACGAGTTCGAGGATCCTTTTTTCGGCAGAGTTGCTTGGCTCGACGGCCATCGAAGCAGAGCTCGTGAGATCCGTGCAACTCTCCTCTGGACCCATCTGTGCCTGTCAATGATCAAAATCATCAATCAATCCTATTGCACCCTTTGGAGATACTCAATAGTGCAGTGTAGACTGCTAAAGTTTCATGTACATAGCAAATAAAAAGTGAGTGATTTCGAAAAGTATTTTGTTTTTGGGGAAACTATCATAAATAAAAAATGTGGGAAATAAACACAATAATCTATCGTTTGTCGTATTTGGCACTAGGCTTGAGGCATATTATTAATGTCGATACCACGCACATTACTTTTTTAAATCGAAATAATTCCAAAAATTACTATGTCCTCAATAGTCTAGGAATTCATTTTATTAACTGTTGCAGATCTAAATAACGTCTTTTTTCAAACAAACCAACGTTTCACAATTAGCCGTGCATGTCAGCCATGACCACAGACATAAAAGTGACCATAGGACTTGTAAAGGGCCCCGAAAAAAGAAAATATGCGCGATTTAGATCTGGAAAAAATAGTCTCATTTTCTACTTGTAACAAACGCGAAAACTTAAGAACTCGAATAAATAAATAAATAAATATATAACGCACACACTCACACTATAGCCCCGCACTAAGGAAACCCTGTGTCGTGGGTGCCATGGACACACACATAGACAACCACAAATTACACCCAAATTCACAAGAGAAATAAATGTAGGCCATACAAATATTTCTCCCGGCTCGGGAATCGAACCCGGGCCATCTGCGTGGCAGACCAATGTGGTAACCGTTCGGCCACGGAGCCAGTTAGTTTTATTAAAACGTTTGTCTCAAAAGCAAGCGCATTCTACTATGAACGACGCACTTTCTGTAATTATTTTTCAGGTAGCAATGCGATAAATGAATTCTTATTTGCGAGTTATGTCCACGTATTGTTGCATTACGATACACCACCACGCCTTAACCTATACAACTTGCTGTTTTTTAAACCACTAATTTAAACTCTATGCGAATGAAATAAGGTACACTTTTCAATGGAGATTTTTGAAAGTTTGTGCTTTTAGCTGCGGTCATCGTACGTTAACCATAAAATAGTTATATCCCATATATCAATATTTTAGACAAACCACTTAACCGAATCATTTTATTGATATAACTTTTTTTTATTCTTTGTTTTTGGGTAATGGATCTTGAACGCATCCACAGGCGTTCGGCATTTGAAAGTGTGGTGCAGTTTCAAGAACATACTACTAACCTCAGACGGCACTACAACCGAGTTGGAGTTGGAAGGCGCAGCTGGTGCCAGTGAGAGTAACAAGTCAAGACGAACTGGTGTCTCCGCCGCTAAGGCCTCCGCCATTTCTAGACATGATGTCTCGCAACCGACGTTCACCCATCTGAATGAGACATTTATAATATTACATAATGTTAATGGTATTATATGTATATAGGCTTTAGGCAATATCTTCAAAGAATTATAAGGCGCCTTACCATGAACTCTTATTACGATTCAGTTTAGGACCTAAAATGAATCGTGGTGAGACAGCGGTACATGAAGTGTATATCACCATCCCGCTTTTTTGTCGTTACGAACCTATGCTGAACTGTAATAAGAGGTCATGGTAAGGCCCAAGGTCATTGTCTCATTAATTTTATTTATTGTATGTTAAACAATCAGATTAAACACTGCTTGACTGCAAGCATCAAGACATATAAGGGCGCGTTCCCATTATGTCGGGACGATAGATAGTGGCCGAACGCGCCCTAAGGAAAAAGAAATGTAAAGAATGTACTATATTTATAGTGATTAGGGAATAAAAACTTACGGATTGTCGCAAATGTAAGTTATATCTGCGCGCTTTAACGGGTCCACAGTGAGCATGTCACGAATAAGCGGTGATGCGCCTGAAAATGTACCAACGGTGTTACCGTACCGATGTCATTACCTTAACTTGGAACAGTATAAACCTTTCGGAAGAAATTGTCCGGAGGTATAGTTAAGAGAAATCTTCAAATAACTTTGGATGACGTATAACGTTTAAATCAAACTTAATTACAAATATATTTTTAACTTTTGCAATATTTATTTATTGAATGTCATAATAACGTTTCACCATTTTTTTTTTGTGAAAACTCTCCACCAGTTATTATTATTATAGATACAAACATCGAACAACACAAAGAAAAGTTCTTCTATCTGACTAGACTCGTACCAGTGTCTGTTGCCATGCCGGGGACTGTTTGAGGAAGTTGGGGAGTGATCTTTAACATTTTGTTCTAAATCAATAAATTTATTTTATTTTTCGATTTTCCTCAAAAACTTGAGGAATTGTTTTGTCAATAAAGCTCTATAGCTTTTGCATATCTGTTAAATCTTAAAAAACATACAGCATTGTATACTTACTGGATGGATTTTTAGGTTCGTAGTAATCTCCGTTACTGATCTGGCGGACAAGCCGTTTAAAGTTGGAGCCGTCAAACGGCATTGCTCCATAGACTAGAGTGTATAGCAGCACGCCCAAGGACCAGCAATCCACCTAGTGTTATTACAAAAAGTTAGTGAATCCTATACACAACTCTGTTTCTAGAAATCTTGTCATAACAATATCTCCTCATCTCCACATTCCATTTTGTGTGACACAGAGAAAAACTGTGATGAACAGCATTATTAACCGACTTCAAAAAAAAGGAGGTTCTCAATTCAAGTGTATGTTTTTTTTATACGAATGTAATACGAATGTATGTTACGCGATAATTTCGGCATTTGTGAATTGATTTTCATGATTCGTTTTTGTTGGAAAGAGCGTACCTCTGTAGTGGTCCCATTTAAATTTTAAGAAAATATTCTACCTCTAAGGATGGCAAACTAGGGGTTGAATCCGGTTTCGCGCACTTTCCGGTAAAGGATTTCAATAAAACTTGGCAAAAAGATGTCATTCCACGACCTCTTGAGGTCGGTTTTTTAGTGCTCTGTACTGAGATTATTTAAATTAAGTATACAATCTGTAGGTACAAGTAACATAATAATGTGTAATCACACGATTTGCGCAAGACGTAGACATTGATGCGCTAAACAGGCGGGAGTTGTCTTAATGGTCTTAATGGCATACCATTCAATCAAGAACTTTTTCAGTTGTATAATATTAAAATATATTAGAAAGTTGTTTATCATCATCAACCTTTTCCATCGTTTCCAATTGCTGGTCACGGGTATCCTCTAAGGGTTTAAACTACACTCCGACAATCTGGTCCAATGCGGGTTGGAGACTACCCGCGTATTCCAAAAGTTGCGAGCCTTCTTCGATATACAAGTTTCGTCGCGTATACTTAGTTTAGAAATTAAAATCATAGGGTCATGCCGCTATTGGGATTCGAACAGTCGATCTCTCAGCAGAGTAAGGTTACCATTACGAAATTTGAATAGTCCTGATGAAAAGCCTGACATTTGCATGTTTTTAGTTACAAACTAAAATCTAAAATCTCTCTCGATTCGATTTACAACAAAATTTTTGTTGTAAATCGAGTTTTACTATTGCGAAACTAAAAATCCACTTGTGTGTGTTTTTGTGGATTTGGATTTGTGGAAGTGGATTTTTTACTTTTAACGCTGAAAATTGTTACATTAAGCAGAAAAATTCGGACAAAAGGTCAAAAAGCCGGACATAGATCAATACGGACGGATGATAACTCTACAATAGAAAAGCAACCGTTCTCTTACTTACATACGTAATTACGTTATACATTTTGTCGTTAAATTCGAAAGTATAATAAAACTTTAATAAAAGTATTTGGAGGAAATCAATTCATAGTCGACTGATTCAAGATACTAAGCACTATTCTCGGTTAACGATCATAGACCCCCTCACTCACCTCAGGTCCTATGTACGGTGTTCCTTTTACGATTTCAGGCGACGCGTACAAAGGCGATCCGCAGAATGTTGATAGAAGCGACGTCTCTTTGAATACATTTGACAATCCAAAGTCGGCAATCTGTAAGTAGAAGATTAGTTAATTGTTTTTTAATCTACGTAAGTATTTTAATATGAACAATGCGTAAAGTAAAGACCTTTTAGATATACAAGATTTTACGGTGTAAAGGCTTTGCAAATACTTGTTGAGACAATTTATGAAATTTAGATTCATTAAAAAGCAACAGCCTGTACATTTATAAAATGTATTGTAAAGGACAGGCGAATGCGAATACCTTCTCGCTCGATCTTGCCCGTACATAGTTAATAGGTGGATTAAACCTCTGCATAAAAAAGAACAAATTGATTGTTTAAAAAAACATAAATGTAATCATTAATTAATTGCTTGGCCTACCTATCCCTTTATACAAGATATCGTCTATGTTAATTAATGCATTGATGTAATTAATTACTGAAGACTGCTTATATATATTTTTTATGATACCAAGTGACAGGACCAATAGTCGTGATCTAGCGGTAAGCGACACGCCTGTTCATAACAGTTAAAATGCCGCTCAGAGCTTTTAATCGCAAAGACCTAAGTGCCACAGCCACTGCGCCCGTCACCGTGAGACATAAGTTGAAATGTTCCACGAGCCTGTAATTTCCCAAGCACCCCTACTCTTCAAACCGATACGCAGTAATTGCTTTGCGGCAGAAGTAGGTAAAGTGACAGTATTTCCTTGGACGAACTCTTATACAAGGAGCTCTACTGCTACTGAATTTGTCAAAATGTGTCGCACATTTCAAACCATCTTTAATTGTCTTACTAAATGTGTATCCATATGTGTTATAATGTGAGAATATGAAATAAATAAAAAGAATAAGAACAATATTTTAATAAAATGTACATATAGTATAAAAGTAAATGTAATTTAATAGAGAATTCATTCTTACCTTAGCACTACCAGTATCATCAAGTAAAACATTCTCTAATTTTAAATCTCTATGGCAGATTTTGTGTATATGGCAATAGTAAACAGCTGTAGCGATTTGTCGAAATAACCTGGAAGCGGATGAATCATTTAGATTTTAAGGAATTTGAAAGGAAAACATTTGAGGTAAACAACAACATTAATGTGTTACTGACCTTCTGGCTTCATCCTCTTGTAATACTTTTTTCTGACTCAAGTAGTCGTACAATTCACCACCGGAACAGTACTCCATAACGAGGATCATTTTTTCACTATTTTCAAATACTGTAAATAAAGAAAAAGATTTACAAAATAAAGTCAACCATATCATAGAATATACATATAAACGTGAGGTTTAAATTCGCGTGCCTCATTTACATTATTGCTGAGATTTTCTTTTATTTTACGATAATGAACAATAAATTTTATGCAAAATAATTTCACTAAAACACAAAGTCGTTAGAGTTGATTACCGCTGCTAATGAGTCTACAAACAGTCTTAAATATGTGCGACAAGACATTGTTGCTACGCCTCTATTACATGTATTAAGTTATTAGTATTTAATATAATAATATATTAATGTGACATTGTAGGATAGGATCTCGGTTACATTTTTAAATTGAGGTTGATTGTATTATTATTTGAGCAAGAGATTCTTAGAATGCTTGCATAATTAATTCCGAATCGATCAATTCACACAAGAGAACTGTCTTCATATAAATATAGGTCATAAATCAGTCAGCAGTAAGAATGGGACCTGTACAGGACCCGAAACTGAGGTTTGTTTAAAAAACAATATGCGATTTAGATCCGAAAAATAGTTTCATGTCTCCATACAAGTTACGTATTTTACAATTTGCATTATATTCAAGACTAACCTTCAGACCAATAAATAAAGTCTAATAAATGAGCGAAACGCAATGCGACCTCAATACAAAGTCTGTACGTTGCAAAAAGTAAAAGGAATTACAATGAAAATCTCTGCAAAAAGTAAAACCTTGCCCGGTAAGCGTTAAATTTGTACATATTTGTTTTAAGACAAGTTATCGCTAAGCCCAGCAACATATTGGTTGAACATTTTGTCAATAAGAGCTGTTGCGAATCGGCTATATTATATACGTCTATCACAGACTAAAAGCTTCTATAAAAAAAGAATACCAGCCTATATACAGTACATTAAATTCTACATTAGATTGATTTATTTTAGATAGTACAGTACAGTGAAAATTTCTACTCATTATTAAAAATCTTATAAAAATATAACACCCAAAATGATTTGTGCCTCACCTTCATAAATATGTACAATATTAGGATGTCTGACAGAAGACATAATCTGGACCTCCCGCCTGATGCGAATAAGATCGGCCTCCGATTCGATTTTGCATTTCTTTATGGTCTTGATGGCAACTTCTTGTCCTGTCTTCTTGTTGATACCAAGTTGCACTTTGCCATATGTGCCTTGGCCTAATTTTCTGACTATGTCAAATCTGCAAAGTATAATATAATAGATATATGTATATACACATATGTATATATAATATTTTTTTTTTTTTTTTTTTTTTAATAATAATAACGCACACACTCAACATAGCCCCGCACTAGGGAAACCCTGTGTCGCGGGTGCCATGGACACACACATAGACAACCACAAATTACACCCAAACTCACGAGAGAAATAATTGTAGGCCATACAAATATTTCTCCCGGCCCGGGAATCGAACCTGGGACCTCTGCGTGGCAGTCCGGTATGGTAACCGTTCGGCCACGGAGGCAGTATTCAATTAATTGTTCATCAACGCAACGCTACGAATACACAAATAACCTCCTGAGGTCCAGCAAAGCATAGTGGGAAAAGCGCTATGACATCCTTCAGACCCAAGCAAATACTCCCTCAGTTTTGTATTGAAAACGTATTTTTGTATATTATATAGATACCCTATTTTAGTAGCAGTAGAGCTCCTTGTGAAAGAGTTCGTCCAGTGTAGTACTGCCACCTTACCTATTTCTGCTGCCAAGCAGTAATGTCAGCATTACTGTGTTCCGGTTTTGAAGCGTAAGGGTGCTGGTGAAATTACAGGCACATGGGACTTGTCAACTTACGTCTCAGAGTGACGGGCGCAGTGGCAGTGCCCCGCAGATCTTTGTAATTTAAAGCTCTGAGTGGCACTGTAATTGTCATGGACAGGCGTGTAGCTTATCATCAGGCGCACGACTTGTTCGTCACTTGATGTTACAAAAAAAAAACCCCTATGGTCATATAGAATATATAGCACTAAAGAATACGATATTTCCGTTATAATGTTTGAACACTGGGCGTTTACGTGATCATAGGAATAATATTGTCTGGGTCTGAATCAATATATGACTATAACGTACATTTCGAAGAACACGGGGCCTTTTGAGGATAAATTGAAGTGTATTCACAATCATTCATCATCAATCAATTTGCTACGTAAGATGTGTAAAAGGCTTTAAGAAAGATGACAAATATTATAGCCATATTTTGTGCCTTTTTACTGGAACAGCATCACATATAACTGTATCTAAATACGATTATATGAAAATACATCGATAAAATGTTGTCAGTCTTCATTCTAAACACAATTTATTACCAACAGAGGACTTAAAATAGATGCCAATCGATTTCCTTTGTTTGGACAGCGTGCCAAATCATGATATTGTAAAAGCAAGATAACAATTAAAAAGCACGCGTTAACCAATGTCAATATGGTAAGCCGGCAATTTGCGCGGCGGCTTTGCGTCGACATTTAAATCGAAAACACGAATTGATTCGTCACGGCTCCTCTCTTGAAACTGCGGTCCATATTATGAGATATAAGTTGAATGGTACATATATATTAAATGTTACTATTAAATAAGATGTTATTTATAAAATTCAAAATGACATCTTCCATACATACAGAAGTAATGCTTGTGTGTGTGAATGTGTCTTTACGCGTGCAAAAAAGGGATGCGATATAAAAACGAATCATCTCTTGACACACCACGTAAATTAGGTTATAAATAAAACTTCATGACTCTTAAATTCTGACATAAATTAATATAAATAAGATTGAAATAATTCACAGCAACTTGTGCTCCTTGGTAATAGATTCCTCAATTTTTTTCAAAGATTATCATTTTTTATTCTGTACATCGTGTGGTTTGTTTAAGCTTGAACTACACATGGATCAGACACGTATTTCTAATCTCTACCCACGCGCATCTTTGTGCAAGCCCGTTGCACGATACGACATAGCAAGTACCAACAAAGACTTGAATGAACTGACCTCGCAGTCAAAGCATTCACTTGTCTATTTACCTCTTTAAAATTTAATCACCACTTGAAGCTTCAATAACGTCATTACCCTTTTTGCATTGGGTTAAGTACAATGTACTCGTCCAGTAATTTGTGAAGATTTAGCGTAGTGCATAATGCTTAATAATTGCGTTTGATAAAATATAGATGTAGCAATATTTTCTTTTTCGAGAGATTTTTCGAAACATGGACTCACGATACGGCTAGTCCACTAGTTAAACGTCGCTCACCGAGCTATGCTCGGAGTTTCTCTGAAAGACAAGGTACGGAATGAAGTTATCCGACAGAGAACCAAGGTCGTCGACATAGCTAGTAGAGTAAGCAAGCTGTACTGGCAGTGGGCTGGCCATATCTGTCAAATAACCGATAACTCGAGGGGAAGCGAGATCTGAGTGGAGACTACGACTCGACAGGCCCTCTGGCCAGATGGAGTGGCGATTTGCAAAAGGCTGCTGGCAGCAGATGGATACGAGAAGCCGAGGACCTGGCCAAATCGCGCGCATTGGGAGAGACCAATGTCCAGCAGTGGACGGCGATAGGCTGATGATGAATATTTTCTTTTTAGCTAAAAAGATTAATTGGTCGTAGATATTATTGAAACATCTTTGTCACACATCATGATATCCCGTGACCCTCGACTGCATAAGACTTTTTGTGTTGGATCTTAACGGACATTATTCGTGTATAATTTGCATATCAAGATTGTAAGTGAAAATGCGTTATTAAAATGTTGTCTAACAAGAGAAGCACGATAATCTGCTATTTAATCTTTCTACGAATATACAGTCATTTAACGTAGGAGAACCGGAAAATTGTGTCCTTCTCGAATGATATTCGAATACGATAGTGACGGTAACGTGACGTAACAGACCACCCACTGACTTCCGAGAAGTGTACGTGAATGAATCGATACCCTGAAGCCGTTCACTGGTGACGCTACTTACCAACGACGTGTCTAAAGAGACGAACTTTCTGTGGCACCTTTTATTTAAGCAGCGACGCAAACGCGATGTATCTGCGATGCAGTAGCAACGCAGTCGCTAATCGTCTACCTTTACACACGCGCGCGAATTTAATCAGCGACGCCAACGCGATGTATCTGCGATTCAGTAGCAATGCAGTCGCTAATAGTCTACCTTAAGAAATTTGTCAAATTTATGCAAACATGGATTTTTAAATTGAGCCATTGGAACAATGCCCGATGATTGGAGTTGGAAGCGTTGTTGTGATTAATACAATGGTTTGTCGACCGGTAAACGCGAATTCTAGAGTAGAGAACAGTTTGTGCATAACACGGCTGAGTGTAAAGTAGCAGAAGTTAGTTTTCTAATTGTACCTTATATCACATAAATATAGTTTAGAAGAAAATGAACCGTATAATTACGGGAAAAATTTGAATTCGAGCTGAGATAGTATTGCCTCTTAAGCCTTAATAATTCTTCTACAGTTTCATAAGACTTTTTGTACATATTTTTTTTACATGGCACCAAAAATATCCAGAGGCTTAAGGTCTACAGATATTATAGGCCATCTAATGTTTCGTTTGTACCTATTCAGATATTCAAGTTATCATGGTAAAAAGTGGATATTCAGCTATTATGAGATGGAATAGTCTTGTCCGGTAGAAGGTTTAATTAAAAAATTATGCCGTGTTAATAAAATATCAGTTGTTATATTCTAAACATTTCATGGACATCTTTTATTGTACTACCCAATTTTTATTAGAGAGATTATTATTATTTTGGAATTTTTAGTTGATTCAATTCCCGGCTCAGGCAAACTTTTCAACTAATCTGAGTATACAGCAATTCATATTACGAAAAATAAAATAAGGTTTCCTTTATGTAAAATTAGCTATCTTAAGCGCGTTTAAGGCCGTTTCCGTTTAGGTTTCACAAATTTTTTCCACTCTGTATATATTAATTATTTTGTAAAACAGCTTGAGGTCCCACGCCGCGTCACATCTCCAGCGCACCATTTGCCAACTCAAATACCCAGTAAAGCGCTTTAACCACTTTAAAACCTAGGAAGTCTCAAATACTTGCTATATTTTGAATTGGTTAAAGTGACTTGAAGAGTGAAGAGTTTTTTACTGGTCACGAAGCGGACTAGATTTATTATGTTTTAATGTTTCTAAATCTCTGGTAATTCTACAATTTTACAAAACTACGGTTTTGAAGTGGCTATCACTGCAATTTGGTAAGTAATTACTCAGGGAATAGGATTCCGTTAAAAATTATTTTCAAAAAAATTGTCCCTTACTAGGTTTTGCTCTGGGGCAGCCGATACTTGACGATAAACTTTCAATACCTATTATTAATCAATGTACGTAGATACAGTAAACTCACCTCTGCTTCAGTCGCAGGCGATGGTCATGCAACCGTACATCTCCCGTATTCTCGATGCCATCCATAATGTTGGCAGTTCGCTTGTTCTCGCCCACCACCATTGTGCCTGCAACAAACATAAAAATATCCGTATACGATCAATATATTGACACTGTTTTAATCCAAATAATATTAGACATCAGCGAGGTTGGGAAAGCACTTTTAGGAAGAAGTATTCTTAAGTGTCATTAGGAATAAGCATAACAACTTTTGTGTCTTAATTAACAGACGTACATTAGAGCTACATTAAATACAAGATCAAAGTGAATGAAATATGTATGAACGCACCTATACACATAGTCGGTGTTAATTTGGGGAAACACCCTAGAGTCATTTCAAAATTACGCATCGCTCAGCTACAGTTGTTTGGTCAGTCATTAGCGTAGCAGTAGGTGTCAACGTGTACCCGCCACAGTCGCTTATAAGTTGGCAAGGAGAGCCGTTTTCCCGCCAAGTGGGACCATGTGATTTATTCACGTTGGCATTGGACGCATGTTAATAAGCTGATGGGGCAGTGAGGCGCCACCACGCGAAACGTCTGCGAGCCATCGATCTGCTGCACGCCGCCGCACAGGCGCTAGCGCACTCCACACACGTAGGCTGCAGTTTTCCATCGAGCCGAGTGAGAAAGTTATTTGAGAATATAAAGGTCTCTAGTTACTTTCATAACTATGTCCGTCTTATGATAATCAATTAAAAAGTAAGTGTACGGCGTGTACGGCGATATGTATTTGTGGGTGATCAATAAACAAACTTCTTAGACCGCAAATTTACTGGTAGCCATGTACAGGTGACATAAACCTTAATCCAAGCGACGGAACCCACGCTTTGTCGTGTGTCATGAACTAAAAAATATTGACACCAAGAATAATTCTGACAACAACGGTAAAGCATATTCTACGGTAAAAAATTGCTATAAACAGAAATTTTATTCTATAGAATTATAATGCGCGATAAAACAATTGTTTGGTAAAGTACGGTGTAAGCAGTGAAATTAGCAGCCGTTGTATTTCTTGTTGCGGTAAATCTTTTATTTGATGACTCACTATGGAAGTAACACATTGATAACAAAAGGAACATACATACGTTCTGCACCAAAAAAACTTACAAATATTTATGAAAAACTAAGAAGCTACTTCCATAACATCCTATATAGTCCAATCAAACAAATTATAATAATTTTATTTTTCATGAACACCAAATTACTGTTTACGAATTAATTACTGTGTGATCCGGCCCATAAAGTGGAGTAACACAAAGTACCTATGTCGTAAAGCTACGATGACGCGAACGTGGCACTGCGAAAATACACACACAAGCCCGCAGGTCGTACCACTCGTGACACAAAAACTTTTCGCCTAATCTCTGCAAGATAACTTGATTTCATACAATATTTAAAGTCAAATTGTCAACTGTAAGGGTTCAATTTATACTTCTAAATTATGCATAGTTGGTTGAATATTTAATCATATTAGAACTGTTTCCGGATTTTAAAGTTACCTGAAAAATAAAATGACTAACTAAAGTAACTGGGTATTAAGCTTGTAAAATGGAATAAGCTTCGTTGAAAGAAATCAAAGGAAAGTGACAGGAAGTGAAGTCAGTGAAATTCCAATATTAAAGAGGACTGGAAGGATGGAACGACGTTGACAAATCGCCCACAAACAGCCGGCGTGGGCCGAAGGTCTTATTCAACGTAACGACTACGTACCTCCTACTTAAAACACAACATCGATAAACGATTGGTAAGAATAAACAGTTATGCAAGAAGCTAACGTCGAAAGATTAATTGTTGGACAAACAATTTGGAGTGTCAGTCAGATTTACTTAGTTTCCTGTTCATTTTGGTTACGTTCTCGGGTGCGAATATTGTGTTTATACTCGTAGAAAGCAACCAAATACGACTATTAAATCCAGACAATGGTCAGCAATTTCAGCATGTGCAGCATTACTGAAATCACTAATCATATCGCTGTTGCGTGATGAGTCAAACCTCAGAAGGTCAATTCTCTTGATGAGCCAGTTATCCGGCAACATGGATAGCTATAGACAACATGCGTTGCCTCCTTTAGGTGAGCTAATTGTTCAGCAACAGACTGCAGTAATAACGGGATTACCAAACACAGTCGCGTTGTGCCAATGGCCACTTTTACTTTTTGGTGAATCATTTATCCACCAATAGCCTGTTGGATGGATAAACACTGACTATTACAGGCTGATGATATGTGACGACTAATTAGATAACAATTCCGTATAATCATAGGGAATTCAGAGTCACCCGTGTTCTAATTAATATTCGCTGAAGAGTATGAAAATTCTCAAAATAATTATGATTCAAGATGAAGAGAAAATGAGAAGAAATGAGAGAAAAAATGTCCAACTACTGAACGTTTATTTCGTATCTGATTGGTGAAATCAAGAGTCGTAAAAAATCACATACTAAAAGAATCCTCATGGGGAAGACTTCGGTGTCGGAGCTACTATTGCTATCGACTTACACATTTTGGTATAGTTGTACAACTTCTATTCTAGGTGAAAGATTTTAGGACACATTTGTAAAATATAAAATATTTTTTTTAACCGACTTCAAAAAAAGGAGGAGGTTCTCAATTCGACTGCCTGTTTTTTTTAATAAGATCAAAAACTTAAATAAGGTCATTTTGTACGTAAGGGTACGTAACGTTTTGTACATAAGGCACGGTAATTCTCGGTACGCAAATATTACCCGCAGTTAGCCGGTTTTTTTAACATCAATTGGCGCTCACCGTCTGTCGCGCGGTCGTTGGCTGCCCTGCCGTCCACCTGCTTTGCATGAATTCTGCGTCGGTATGTATAGTAAAATGATAGATTATACACTTCTATCTGCCCACGATCTCAATTAAGCATACCTAAATTCCAAATATAATCGATGTAGTTTTGATATATTACAAAAACAAAAATCGTTTAGAGTTACGACTCCAATAAATAAAACTTTAATATACATAACAAGGATGATATCTATTTCGCGTTTTAATTAAGTTACTCACTAACTGTAAGCGAACGCAACACGTAAATATTTGGCATGGTTGTTCACACCCTCGCTGCGTGTTCATTTTCATTAGCAATGATTAATGTATTCGTTCACCCCTCTTCGTTACAAAGCTGACAAAGCAAATTACACCCGTAAAAATAAATTATGTTTGAGGCCACAGTAAAAAACGATAAAACAAAATAAAAAACCTCAGACCGCTATGTTAAGAATTTAGCTATTTCCTTGACAAATCACACAATTATATAGACTATTGTGAGCTTCTTACACAACAAACATCTGAACACACCATTTAAAGTATTAAATGGAAAGAAAAAATAAAGATGACGACAAACGACGCTTTAAAGTAACGTTTGATGGATATAAAACTAGTTAAAAATAAGAGATAAAATTAATAGAAAAACCATAAATTAGGGAATAAAAAAACTAATAACTACATAAAACAAGTAGACTGGATGCCTTTGATGGTGTTATTATGGTCAACTGAATACTAGGACACTAAGATGATTAGCAACAAAATTTTTCGCTTCTTCATCAAATTTATTTTGACGCATTATAACAGCATCGCGTTCTTTCGGGATATGTCCTTGCGTTAACCGTGGCGTATCTAGGCCAGTTACATAGGTGTCAATGTTTATCGGTCGGAAGTTCTGCGCCCGTTCCAACGGCATTGGCGTCGCGTGAACGGTCACGTCTAGAAAAATGCGGCGCAAGTAGCCAATTAACATGTGGGATAGTGTGAGGCCGGCGCACGGCGTCTCAGCGTCTCTATAAATATCGTCCTCCGGCCTCCTCCCCCCGTACGACAGTCGGGAGCCCGCACAGGCAGCGCCACAGCCGCATCACACCCGTCTCCGCCCGGCACCGACCACCTCAATCACATAAAGTCAAAACATAAATCCCCACATCAAAATGTATATGGTTCATAACATACAAATTATGGGTTTCTATTATAAATAACATCGCAACAGCTTTACAATTTCCGTAGGAGCACAGACGTGAAGCATAAAAAGTAAAATACAATATTTTAATTTTATATCATTTTCAGCGAACAATACAATCTCTTTTGTTTCGGTCTCAACGTTCGAATTTTGTTTAGTTATTTGAATCGATTGTAAAATATTTAATTCTTTAGTTGTTTTATTTGCTAACATATACGCGAATTAGCGTTGACGTGTGACATGGTATAGCCGAGTTAAAGTAGTTTGGACTTTGGAATGACGCAGATGGAAGGCCTAGCCTAAATATCGTTGTAGAAACATAACAAACAACGACAGTGGTTAGGCGTCATAGCGCGGTTTTAACGATAGTACAGTGGGCCAATTCCGTTTGTATCCCGGAAGCATACTCGGTTCGGCGTCATCACCGCACCACGAGCGGGAGAGCCGCAAGCGATCGCGCTATTTCTGGCCATCACCAGTTGAATAACCTCCAATCAAGTATTTGCACTTGTCTACGATTTCACTAGAATCATGTCAGCATCGTAACATTGAAATGTTAATAGGATAATCATATTACTATTATAATATAGAGAATCATATTACTATTAATTCATATTACTCTAACTGGTAAAATATAGTATCGCCATCGGAGTTGGCAGAATGACACAGTTTCTGAAGTATAATTGTGGACTAAGCAAACCAAAGTGCAGCCACTTGTGCACGAACTGTTCCATGATGTAAGCAATAAAGCATAGTACTTACTACTTCGAGCTATTCTTGTGTTAACATGATTCTCTGAGTTGTCTTTAGAAAATAAAGAAATTTGCTGATCCTAAGATTGCATACAAGTTAGTAGTAAACTAAGGCGTGTTACTTTATATAAGATTTTTACACGCTCATTTGCGTAACGCTTACACTATTAACGTATTAATTAGTAAGAAGCTTATAGATGTGTGTAGAGGAGAAAACACAAAGCCTTGAACACCGCTGCTTGCTCACGGCGAGTGTGCAATGGAATTGCACGATTTAATTCCGCCTTCCCCTTCACATCATCGAGGGACTAAACGAAGGATGGAGTTCCATCCGTACGTTGCGGATATTCCAAGGATTCCCAAGAACCGTTTCGCTTTCACATTTATATGGCGGACGGCTATGGAGTGGAAACTTGCCTGCAGACTTGTTCCCTGAACGGTATAACTTGGGCATTTTCAAGGCAAGAATGAATATGCAATATTAAGGTGTGTATGCTCCATCGCCTACTTAATCGTCACTTGCAATCAGGTGAGATAAAGGTCAAATGCGCATTTAATTTTTTAATAATTAAAAAATGACACGCTGCAGTTCACTTCTACAGTTATTTAATGAAATAGATTATGTGAAAAATCTATATTTATGAGCTGCCGAATAGTTGTCACTAGTTTGACGGTCATAAATAATTGAAAATATTGATTAACAGCCGGACTAAACGCCTTGTACAAGGCATTTAGTTCAGTTAACATAAACATTACACAGAGATGACGCAGTAGTAATACATATTTTTGTCGTAAAATTTATAATTTGGCAGAGTCTAAAACTTTCGGGCGATGAATGTAACAAAAATAGCTCATAATTTCACTCAACTGACTCTACTTGAATTTTTTTTCCTAAGGCCTAAGGTCTACACACATGTTAGAAAATGTCGTGCCGTTTATTCTTTAATGCCATTATGTATTTATATTACGAAAATGTAAACGAAATTTGCAAATGGTACAGTGTACATAAATTTTCTTTCAAGTTGAAAACAAATTCTAAATATTGTGAAGATTTTGGAGGTGTGAATTCTTATCGAACCTAGATCATAACTCGATAGGATGTATTGCACATGATTAGGGACATTAAACATCAAATCATGTAAACTAATGTGCGCCATCAATCCTCTGACAGAGCGCTTTAGTTTGGCAGCTGGCCAGATCAACAAGTGATTGCCTGTGGCAATATCGAAATTATGTTTTAAAACACTGAAATTGCATCGTACTGCGACGTTATCTTTGACATTATTGATCACCATTTCTACTAAAACTTTGCAAGGATCGCTTAATGATCATCAACGTATATTAGGTAAAATGCCTTCTGAAAGGCTATTAGCCAGAGTTCACCATTCTTGTCCAATGCGGGTCAGAGATGGCACAGGTCTTCGAAGAGTACTTAGAATTTTTTCCGACATTTTCATTGGGTGTTGAAGGGTAAGGTTGCTGGTGAAGTAACAGCCAGATGGGACTCGTTAACTTATGTCTCAGGGTGACGGGCGTAGTGGCAATGCTCCTCAGATCTTTGTGATTTAAAGCTCTGAGTGGCACAGCATCTTTTATGGACAGCCGTGTCGCTTACTACGACTTGTTCGTCCCGCCATTTAATATAAAAAAAACTGCAAGTTTCGAAAAAGAGTAAGTTAAGCAGGCCCCTCGAAAAGTACTCAGAACCCCCTTCATAAGAATAATAAGCATATTGCCAATTAAGATAACACTATTTTTACGAAATGAAACAATTTTTCCGGATTTAAATCGTGTATATTTGTTTTTTCAAAGAAACTGACGTTTCGGCCCCTTTACAGGGTCCATGGTCACGGTTGACCGTGACACACACAGGAGTTTCATTTCCTATATGTAACAATCGCGAAAACCTAAGAACTTGATAAACACTATTTTTGTTTTAAGCTTCTGTACCGGCCATGTAATAAAACAAATCCTTATGTATACAATATCCGTTCTTATAAGATGTTACAATTTGATACACGTCAGCATAAATACCATATAAATATTAATTGAACACCTTTTTATACGGCAATTACAGAAGCGAAATCCGAATAATAAACAGGATCTGCTATCGCACATTTGCATAGCTTTGCATTGCAAACAAATAAATGCTTATCGCGAGTCTTTGTAGTGAAAAACTAACAATTCTGAAATCATTATTGAATATCTAAACTCGTTTTGGTAAATTAAAATGTTAAGCACGCATATAGCGGAGTCACATTCATCCCATTAATATAAATAAAAAAATTAGGAAGTTAAAGTGTCTGATTTCCGCTGTCGCGGTTATCACGATTTTTACACTTTTTGCACATTTGTGTCTAAATATCAGTGTTTATTATTTTACTAATAAGATTGATCAATAGAGGCGTGTCATTATTTAATTGCCGCAATAAACATTGAGGCACATGTGGGATTTATTAGGATAAATGATTATGAAACACTATGATTGCTCCTAATACATTAACTTTTTTAAAGAATACTCCGTTTAAGAACAAAAATAATGTTTTGGACAGGAATGTTTAAAACTCGACATACTTGTACCATCTCGGCGCGTCTAATGTGATTTTGTTGGATCCAATTTAATAATACATACCTTTTACATACAAAAAGTGAACGAAGTCGCAGGCAGAAGCTAATGTTCATATGTTCGAATACTATATAAAATACGAAAGTGCGAAAATATTTACAACAAAAAACAAATGTAGCGAGAAGCCCCAGACGAGCGTTATATCCCCGTACCTACACCGCATTCCATCGTACAAGTGATTAGGGAGAGCGACCGTGAACGGTACGCGAGACGAGACATGTGAGCTTTATATTCTACATACCTAGTTCGTTGTAATGTATAATAGGTACAGTATCGGTCGAGAGAGCAACTAATCTTGCGACATATTTTAAGTGCACATCGAGCTCACAAAGAAAGTTTTGTTTATTGCTCTATTCAAGCCAGGCAAGTGTCTGATCTAGATGTGTAATAATATAATTTGGGCTAATAGTGTGGCTTATTTCCTTGTGACTTTACACTGTAGCAAAACGTAGGTGTCCTAGTGTAGTTTTATCACAGCAGTTTGAAGAGTTGCAGCAGCTCTTAGAAACTAAATCTGTATACAGTGGGAATTATAGTCTTGATTTCTGCCAATATGTAGTTTCAATAAAGACTAAAGATTTAGAATTAACATGAGGCCAAATATACACATTGATACAGGAGATAAACAAAGGAAAATTACAAATTAATTTATTTTATAAAACATTTTAAGGTATTACAATTTCCTGTAGTCATACATAACAAAACCAACATAATCCTTGAAATAAAATTAAGAATATAATTAATTTATTGAAACAAAATTACTTAGTGATTATGTGTTACCAACTGTTTATGATTTTTTAAGATTCTCCTAATATATCATTACGGGATCCAATGGTTTAAATGTGCCTATATTATGGTTTCAGTCAAACTGTTTTAAATATCCATGACATCTCTAGGGCTAGCACAATAAGGCGCGACTTGCGCGAGAGCGCATGAAGCGCGAGGTACTGCAATTCTCGCATCGCTTTATATCGCTCTCGCGCAAGTCGCGCCCTATCTAGTGTTGTTAAAAAACCGTTTTTTTTTTCTAAGGTGAAAAAAAACATGAAAAGAAACCGTTTTTTTTTCTAAAAGTATAAAAATATGACAACATGACAATCGAATTTTTAACGACATTTCCTCTTTTGTTGTTAATATTATTCTTCATAGATAAATTACTCAAAATAAATGGGCAACACTCATAGTGTTGTCAATTTGTGACGAATTTCCCAAATTGAGGGAAATTTCAACTCGACTGGGCATTTTGTGGGATTGTCGCTATGTGGGGAAAATGCAGGGATTCTAACATATTACCTTTTTTTTAAAATCTATCGATTGCTGTTGCATCGCTACTTTGATGATTATTGATAAAAACACTACTTCTTTATTTATCTAAGAGCGATATCAATATTTTTTTCCACTATTTTTTTACAATATGCAAACAACATTTTTTTTACAATATGTTATTCCATTTTACTTTTTCTGAAAAAAACCAAATTTAGAAAAAAAAACCAGGGTGCTGTGTTTTTTTGTTTTTTTTTTCAAAAATGTGATCCAATGAGAATATTAAAATAATATTGAGATTCTTCTGCATGCATTTTTGTATTGAAGCTGATTTGCTGGAGTCATTTCTCTGGGCAATTAAACTGCACAGGAATTGGAACAGAACATAAGACATTCAAAACCATGGTCTCACCTAGTATTTAATGAAAACATCTGACTATTTTAATACGCAATGAGTTCTTTGTAGTAGATTGTTTCTCTAGTTGAAAAATTGGTCTACTACTACTACAAGAATTGGGGATACTTGAATCATAGGGCAAAGATCAAGGCCCTTTGAAACTCACAAATAGTGGTAAATTCTGCTACATTAAATTTATATTCACAAGTCACACAGACCAATATTGTTTATATGTACAAGGTAATTACCATTTACCTAGGTCTGCACCAGACCCACTCATGCGGATAATTAAGTTTTAAACAACATTTGTAACATATTACGGTTCTTACTTTTTAGTTTTGTATTTGTAAGCTAGCAGTATCACTAATAAAATGGTACATAAGTAAATAAAAGTATATCATTCTTTTGCAACTATTTAAACAATTATAATGGACAATGGTGCCAATTAGGTACCTGGTCTCCAAACAGAGAACTATCTATGGGTACTAGCATATAGTATAACAAATTAACTCTGTAGGGGACTAGTGGGAACACCTAAATTAGAACCAATTTAGAAGTTTGTTTCACAAATTTTTAGTTTCCTATAGAGAATGAAACTATTTATCCAAATTTTAAATTGCACATATTTGTTTTTTCAAACAAACCAAAGTTTTAGGCCCTTTACAGGACCCGTGGTCATAGTTGACTGATAAATCTGGAAAAATTGTTTCATTTCCTATCCATAACAATCGCGAAAACCTAAGAACTTGATTCCTACAGAGAATCTAACCTAGGCCCTCCTCATCACGTTTTTATAGTGTTAATTATTGGAGTACCTATTATTTACTGTTAATCCAATGATGTCAACAAACATAAATGATATAGGTGCATTGTCTGGTGCTATTCAGAAAGTATATAAAACTGTAAACAAATAGAACTTTTAAAATGATATACACCATATATTTTTAAATTCAAAGAAGTGACTCTTCTATTTCAGAAATTAACTAAAAGGGACCTTAGACACAATTGTAAACATTGTATTTAAATTCTATAAAAAGTATGTATATATAAATAACATTTGTTGCAACTGTAACTGTGGATTAGTATTTCATAAAAGGAATCCCAAAATAGTTAGGCTTTAAGACATGCAACATTTATTAGAGTTATTAAGGTGAAGTTTTAGACCACATTCAATATTTCAACCAAAAATGAGTATTTCAAAAAATATTCCTGTTTACTGAGGAAGTTCAATTTTTGGAGATTGTACGACATTCTGGCTGTGTAAAATGAGAAAAACTATTTATAAAAACAACAAAGATGTTGAATTAACTTGACCTAATCATTTATCTGTGTCAACAGCAAAGAACTCACTGATTTGGGGTAGTACCAAGAAAAACTGCAGACCTAGTTTACATGTTATTCTTAGCATCCAACTCACAACCAATATACCAAGGACAGAATTTCTTTTACATTCTTTAAATTTTTTATTTAAAACCTTGGGAATAAGTTTGTAACTATGCTTTAATTTTGTAAATAAAACATAGAATAACAACTTTATATTAACTTCCAACATTTACAACTTAACCAATGTAATGTAAAAATTTTGGTCATGTATAAAGTCGCAAAACAAAAAAGTGTATACAAAATTATAAAACATTTGATAAAAATTTTAATTCTATTAATCTAACTCTATGAATAACATTTTAATTTTATGAATAACAAGTCAACAAATGTCAACATTTCTTACATTTAAAAAAAAACATCGACAGTGTCACATGCGGAAGCTTTGCAATTTGGTGTATAATAATGAACGAAATGTATTTTATTTTGTACGCCTATGCAGCTTGCCAATTAAAAAATTTACTAAAAGTTGAATAATTTGTGTTCAAAATAATGCAGTAGTTTATATAATCTCACGACTAATAAGCAACATTGTTACACAAGCAAAATAAATTAATTGAAGAATAACTAAATACATAATAAATATTCGCATTCTTACTAAATTTGTGTGAGAAAGTTTTATTAATTTTTTTTTTATTAAACTGCACACATACTTGGTGCTATCATCGAAATTTAAATAACAATTCCGTCCACTTAACAAATGTTTAAAATGTTTTATGTTCCCTGATCCCTTTGAAGGAAATGTTTTTGCAATGACCACACATATTTTGAACCTTACATCATTGTGTTAAAGACCCCCGTCTGTAACACAGCGATTTAGGCTCAAAAGATGAATCATGTGCTATAGTTTACATCGGTAGGTATCGCCGTGCTGATGTCATGCAAACCGTGCAGTGCCGCCTTCTCGTGGCAACATCATGCTTACCACCTCAACAACTAACCACGCAAACTCCACTTCCAAGAAAATAAAATCTAAACATCTGCTACCAAAAATAAGGCGCTCTACTTCTCACCAAAGAAAACACAAGTTGTAGACAAATCTAAAATTATGTAATATTCTTAAGTTATCAAGCTTTTCTTAAAGCCTATGCTATCCCGAAATAAAGTAGCGTGGAACATTTTATAAAAGAACATTAAATAATGCGTAGGAGGTGTAAATACCTTAGATTTTATGTGTAATCCAATATCCCGAAGAAAGTCGCAGTCCTATTTACACACGTTTAAACACTGTCATTCATGTAAAATTACGCACTATCACAAAGCACCACTACACAAATTTTCACTTATATTTAGTTTTTTATGTGAAAATATCACATAATGCGCCATTTTCGCAATAATTCCGAAGGACAGCAGTCGGCAATCGCTGCCATCTTTTTTGTCAAATGTCTAAAAAACTAAAAATAGCGCTTCGTACGAACTCTGGTGTTATTTTTAGAAAATACTTCGACAGGTTTCTGTATAATTTTAGCAGAGACATCTATTGTCGAACAGAGAATTTATCGTAACTTTGTTAGATGGCGCACTTTGTCGAAAATTAAGTTATGAATATTTTGGTGTATACCATGTGTATACGGATTGTTTTTGGAAAAAGTATACATAAAATATTACAAGTCAATTAAAGCCTTTGTTACTCTTTTGTTACACATGATTAGCCAGTACCACCTAATCTATAATTATAGATTTTGATTTCCTTTCAAGTCATTCATTCATTTTAAAAGGAGCGTTCGAATTGTAAACATGGCGGGAATTTGAAATGAAAGTACCTACGTAACGGTAAAAGGTTTAAAATTTTTCATTGAGATTAAGACAACAAGAGTGTGGAAAAAGGTTCAGGATATAAAAGCAAATAGTATGGAAGCATACAAAAAGAAATACCTATTAAACCGCGCTCAAAATTCAAAGTTTTTTATCGAGTTCTTAGGTTTTCGCGATTGTTACACATTGGAAATAAAACTATTTTTCCGGATTTAAATCGCGTATACATGGTCACGTCAACCGTGACCATGGGACCTGTAAAGGGCCCGAAACATCGGTTTATTTGAAAAAACAAATATACGCGATTTAAATCCGTAAAAATAGTTTCATTTTCAACGTCTTTTATTAGCAAGAGATCTGAGTGCAAGTAAAAACATGAATAATACCTACTAGCTTAGAATAATCTAAGCCTACTAGTATGTTATTTACGTTAGCAAATACGTTGAACAGGCAACCCCTAAAACAAGCACAGATGCCGGAGATTGCAAAATTGGCTAATATTACGTGACACTTAAATCTGGATGACGTCATTAGTTACATCCTTATATTTTCAGCAGTTAACTAACGCGCAAAGAAATAATATGATTTCTTAACTTAACCCACCTACAATTTACGTAACTGGTATATTCAAATTTTGTACAAAAAGCTTACTCGACATTTCGAAATAAAGGTATTTCGAAATGTCGATTTAAATAATTTATATGCCACATTTTCATTTCTTGAAGCCTGTCTCATTGTATGTTCATTTAATGAGAATTAAGCCTTGGGGCTTGATACAACGGACTATATGGTTCGAAATACCTTCAGATCGAACATTTCTAGTGAAGCTTAGTACATGATGTGTTTTAATATTCTAAATGCAGGACGAAAACTCCCGTGTGCCAATTTTGTGTGATTTTGGAGAAAACTTACCTCAAAGTTCTTACGTCAAAGTACTTCCCAGGTCTAAACTAAATAAAGCAAGTATGCCGTATTGGTTCGACGACAAGTGATACAGATTTTTTATTATTTTGGCTAGAACTAAAAAATAATAATATAGTAAGGTAATTCCAATAAACACGATAAGTAGCAAATAATAATAAAGTTTTGCTTTCAATAAAATTTCAGGCGTTCTGAATTTTAAAAAGTTTAGACACGCACTCATTTAGATGGCGATATCGCCGAAGTCAAACGGCTTTAAGAGTTGCATTATGGTGAGAACAGTTTGTATGATTTTTAAAATGATTTTTGGGCGCTACAAACGTGAAATGAAAAAGAATAAAAGTTAACCATTTTAAAGAAATTTTCGGTTTTCGTAACTTACGCTTGCATTTTGGAGAAGCGACAAAGCGTAATAAATAGTACTTTAAATTCCTGTTAATAAATATTTAATGAGTAATAAACTAAATAACATTATTATTTTTTGAGTTTTGATCGTTTTTGTAATTTCTAATTTGTAAAAATCGAAGAACTTTGTGGTAAGTTTTCTCCAAAACCATATAAAATTGGCACCAGAGGAGTTTTCGTCCGGCATTTAGAATGTTAAAACACATCACGTAGGTAATAAGCTTCACTAGAAATGTTCGATCTGAAGGTATTTCGATACACAGTGCAACGGCAAAATTTATAACGCATCCTTTTTTTATTTTTTATAACGCATTTATTAGAATTGCAACGAATATTCGATATTCAGCCGAATGCCGAATACCCAAAAGCAGGAGGAGTAAATAAGAAAAAGTAGTGTAAATTATCAGGTAACTTTTATTCATGCATTTTTCACTTGTATAAAAGAAATTAAGAAATATTATGCTATTTCTTTTAGGCTATCAAATTCTTTATTTGAAATGAAAGTAATTTATGAAATGAAAACTACCTACTCATTACACGGCATGAGACCCAGACTCGGCTACAAGCTGAACATGGGTCGACACTCCTCTATCTTTCATGCCGAAATATACGCCATAATTGCTTGTACTTGTGAGGCGACTGAGGCTAGGTCCAGCGTCCTGTTCCAGGTCACTCTGACATCGAAGGTATTGAAGCAGCGGATGAACTGGCAAAGGCTGGTGCTAGGGAGACTAAGGGTCATAAGCATACAAAAGCCCTGATTGCTCCTACAGTGCCAAACACTGTAGAGAAGCACTGTCACTGGACATGAATGGTATCAGAATGTTTACTAGAGCCTGAACAAGGTATTGTGCCTTGAACAAGCACTTGTCAAATATTGGACAGAGAGAAAACAGATAATGTAGATTCTGCCATGAGGCGGATGAAACTCCTGTGCATCTCCTCACCCAGTGCTTCCCTCTAATGGGCGCAAGAAATTCCATACTGGGTAAGCGCAGGCCATACCCAGAGGACATAAAAACTGTCGGAGCCAGGAAAGTTCTTCAGTTCTTTAATTGTGTTGATCTTGGCTCCGAACTGTAATTCGTGGTGCAGTAATGAGGGGCCGCATAGGCCCCAAATGAAGCCACTCTAATAATAATAATAATAAATACGATAATAATAATAATAATGTTCACTTATTTTTATGTTTATAATAATAATGTTTATTTACTTATTATTATGTACAGTTTACTCATTACTAAATAAAAAAAACTTACTAAGTACCTACTTATTGTTTACAAACCGAACTAAAATTTAGTTTTTAGCAAGTTAATGAACTGAAATGAAATAAACAATTGCTTTCTTCATGAAGTCATAAAGTTAAATTATAAATTGAAAATTAGTTTTAGTAGCAGTAGAGCTCCCTGTGAAAGAGTTCGTCCACGGAAGTGCTGCAACCTCACCTACTTCTGCCTCAAGCAGTCGCGGACGCAATGGCAGTGGCCCTCAGATCTTTGCGATGTAAAGATGCGCATGACTTGTTCGTGCCATGACTTGGTATCATAAAAAGAAACATCATACCTTTGGTATAGTAAAGCTACATGTGATCATACGTTAAAACTGCTTTTATCACGTGGAAGTAAAAAACCATACGGAATTACATGAAACAAATTGAGTATCTATACGTCAAATTTTACAACTCTTCTGAAAGCTCTCTCCTGAAAAGTCACTTTGTTCAACCAAGGGTGTGATGTAATAAACACATTACTTAGACAGTGACAAATACTCAGATTTACTTATATTTAATTAGATAACTAAGTAAAGAAAGCAAAACAGGTTAAGTCTATCTTTGAAACGTAACCACGTTTTCAACTTCCCCATTCCAATCATCGCTTCATAACAACCGTGGACACGCGAATCATTGACAGCGCAAAGTGTTACATGAACCGCTGAAAATTGCGTAAGTTTTTGAACTGCTTTTCAGAATTGTTGTTTATTTATATGTCTAGTTAAGTAACTCGTTACTCGCCTAACTGCCGGAACCTTTTTGTATAATAATTATTTTATACCTGTGATTTATTATTTGCTCCTTATACCATTCTACGGGAGAAATATTTGTATGGCCTACGTTTATTTCTCTCGTGAGTTTGGGTGTAATTTGTGGTTGTCTATGTGTGTGTCTATGGCACCCGCGACACAGGGTTTTCCTATTGCGGGGCTATGTAGAGTGCGTGGGTTTAAAAAAACCATTCATGATACATGTATGTATGACTTTTGAACGTCTTATTATGCCAACTATGATGAATTCAAATTTTTGCCATGGTCCAACATATCCTGGCCGAACAATACGTAACGTATGCGTCAATGTTGTATTTGCGGTCCTCGTTAACGCGGGCGAGAGACGGTGGTGAAAGTGATTGCGCAATGATGCAAATAACTAAACACACTGCAACTGCAGCTATCCAAGATATTGGGTTAATTCATTTTATTTTTACCTTACTTATATTCGTTTTATCAGAGCAAGACTAGAAGCACAATGTTGGATAGCTGCATATCGTAAGGTAAAAAAAATAACTTGAGGTCGAAGGACTTGATTTCATTATAATCCTATTGACAATTAAAATAATAGTACGTTTTTCAAATTCTTCCTTTTTTACTCAGCTGAATTAAACACCTAAAAATGAATATTATTTATATAACAATAATACTATTTTAAAAATACCTTACCTGTGTTTTTTTTTTAAAACAAACCGTATTATTTCTACTCAATTCAAATCAAATGAACCATCACGAACTGAATTATTCAAGACTCGAACAAGGAAAGTACTAAATGTATATTTTTTTACTTCATTATGTAATTACAGGCGTAAGTAACAAGCAGTAGTGTAATCCCAGTATGCATTGTTAACAGTTTCATACCAAATATCGTCACGTGTCAGTTATAAAAGCAACATACCACCAAATCTGTTTTTACAAGCATGCACTTTGTACGTCGAAGTATTCTATCCTGTTTTATAACAACGCGTTGATACTTAAGTAGAAAGTTAAGTAAATTTTGTATAAAAACCTTTATTATTTATGAGTCACCATATGTACCACACAATTTCAGCTTCTGTTGCGTATTTATTGCGTGTTTATTTATATAATATGGACTTGCGGTTGGACAAGTAAGAAGACATCTTGACCGCTTTCGACGTTAATTTTTTTTAATAAAATTTAAAATTTCAAACTTTTTATAATTCATCAAATTGAACTTCATAGTTCCATCTAGATGCGCAGGGTATTGATAATTGAAATGCTTTTTCTTTTTAGTTCAATATTGCACGAAATCTTTGTTATTGCGTACTTATTTTTTTATTTGCATTTCTTGTTTTTTAGTTATTACTTATAAGTGTTTATTCTCTATCTTCACGTTGTTATTGCAAGCTGTGGTCACTTGTAACTAAACGTGCAATTACAAATGTCCACCACTATATTTAATTTATTCTGTGTATGTAGTATTGCTGCAACTGTTAGTGAACCCAATGAAGCAATCCTTATCCCTTTATGGGATAAGCTCTCCTTTGTACACTAATAAAAGTTTAGTTGGAAGAAATCCCTTCATGGGACAAGCTCGCTTTTATTTATACACTCGCTTTTATTCGTACACTAATATTTTAAATTGTTTCTTAAAATTTGTAATTTACTTTGTGGTACAATAGAGTCCTTATATATTTACATATATACATACACACATACCTCAAAACCATATGAAACAAAAAAATTGCCATTGTGGCTTCACTAAATCGCTACATATTCCATTTATAATACTGCGTCTGACATTATGTCGATCTTCGCAACACAAAGCGTAAAGCGGAAGCTTAGGTAAGCACCTTTAATACCATAACATTTAGCAAAAACTATCTTGTGATCAAACAAGACACGTTGTTGTAACTAGCTACAGCAGCTGTGGGGGACGACACCACTTTTCTCTTGAGTTTCACCAGCTGTCTAGCGCGCAGTCCAACCTGCGCTCGCGACGCTGGAAAACGTGCGCGTCCACGTCTCTTCTTCCGACTTCGAATAAAACTACGATATAATTATATTTTTTCGCAACAATATCGTAGACTTAAACTAAACTATTGAGTGAATAATTTTGCGAGATAAGGTATTGTGTGTCAGTGTTCGGTTACTTTAGAAAGTAGCAGGTTAATAAAGGAATAAATAAAACTGATTTTTTTTCAAGTTGTGCACCACTGCTGTTGGAATAATTCTGAGGTTCGTTTTACAAATTAATACAGTTTGCTTATTTACATTATGGATTATTAACTATATAATAGTTTTAAGGTGTTCCTGTAACGCATCGACAACTATATTTCAGAGAGTTTGTATGTAGAGTTTTAACAAACACTCCTATTTCTCTATGACTTTCCTGGAATAAATTTTTTCCCGCTTTTCTGTATATAATTATGTAAACAGATAAAAAAACAATAAAAATATCGCTATAGCACCTTTAGGTTCTCGGTAATTAAATTGACCTTTCCGAACATTCTTCTTTGTAAACTCGATCACATTATCAAGTTTTTATGTTTTTGCTTATTTATTTTAAAACAATTAAAGTCATCTCTGTCATTTGACGCATCATATAAAACCGTTCCGGAAGAAGCTGTATGCCAGACTGAATTCACTGACTACCCATATTGAAATATAAAAGCACAGAAACAAAGGACTCACAAAAAATGGAACACGAACTCTTAAATGAAATTCATTATCTCGGCAGTATTTGGCCGCATTACAACAATCATGAGTTAATGTGAATTAATTTTTTTTGCTTTTGTCGACAGTCACTATCGAAACTCTATTCTTTCGTGACTAACGAAGGCAACAATCGAGTTTGCGGTCCCACGGCACGAATTCTACACAAAACATAGCAATTGATTTGGGGACAGGGTTTATAGCAATTAAAAGCCTGTTTGCTATAGACTTGTACGTATGTAAACATAGCTCATCAAAAAAATATTTTTAGGAAGCTTATCTTGACTGGGTAGTAGTATAATAATTGTGTAAAACCCGTTAATTAACTCAATTAACGAAAATGTCATTATTTTTAGCAACCGGAATTTTGAGTAAAATAATTCTAAAAAAAAGTTTAGTATATAAAATGTGACAAAAAATGCCAATGTCTATGCCTATGCAAACATGATCGAGTTTTCAAAACTTCCTGTCTAGAATCCAAATACTTAACCCCAAATCTCAAGTTAAGCTTACAATATTATTTAGCTCTGTCTCGATTTTTAACGCACTTTCAGATGTTGGCATTCTAGTCTTTAATTTGATCTGAATAGTGCTACTTTCTTTAGACACTTTGTGTACCACGCTGCATAATATGTACGAGTATGTCTCTTGCGGCAATGCAGCAGCAGGGTCGATTCGTATGCGCAACAACAAACAATTGCTGTCGCTCAACACCACATACAGAGTCCCATCTAGGAAACGATATGAGGGGTCTACAATGTCAAAATATAGAAATGGAACTTTGTTGGAGTTTGATTTCTCAAAATTTAGAGCAAGCTGACAAAAGTCAACAAAAGATTTTTTTGTTAACATATTCAAGAACAGCAACTACATGCTATATTTTATAAAAAAATATTTAATATTATTGCGTTACGATATTCCAACACAACGATATCGTTCGCTAGTACAGTGATTTTAATGACTCTATATTGCAAAAAAATATACGTCTAATACTATTTTCCAATGATATAAGACCCCCATTCCAAAATACATCCCTGTTTGCCAACCTGATGTTGAAACATAATACGTGATATATTTATCAATCGAGACAGTTTTACGAAAGTCGAGTAGTGCTCGAGGTAACGATTGGTGGTGCGCATTATTGGTACGTATTGAATAATCTTAACATGCACCACGTAACGGTTTCCTTTAAGTATCTACCTAACCGAATAGGATTACATAGATGTTATGTACATACCTGGAATATTAATGAACGTTTTCCAGCAGTTCTCTAGATGATGCGTGGCGCCATCGAAGATAAATACTTTCAAGGGCATGAATATTTCTTTAATGGTACTAGAGTTAACGTCAGCTACGACCTAGGCTCCTAGGTTGATCATAGTTTTGTACATAATTGTTTTAATTTATTCATTACATAGTACTTCACATTATAATACGTAATCTAATTTAAGTAAAATAATTTCTTCCATCTTAGATGACCTAGGCCCCACCTAGCGTGGGAAGGAAGAAGAAGAAGGAGAAGAATTTCTTCTATCTTTTTAAAACTTCTTCGAGGGCCTACAGCGTAAACCGTTTGGCCACCGAAGTCATCAAATTTATAAATATCATCTCGATCTCGTAGACTGCAGTTTGTCCAATTGTTAGCAATATTTATCCAAAGTATTTTATTACTTCTAAGTAGTTATACTTAATATGTATATTCACGGTAAGCTATTTTTGTACCTAAACTTTAAAGTGTCCTTAGTATTTGAAACCTCCAATTATGATTTTAAAGACAAAAAGCGCCTTTAATTAATCTCTTATAGGCGAAGAAACACCGACTGAGTAAGCCAAAAAATCGGAAAAGGTGCATTAACCGCTTTGAAGATTTTTCGAAACCCCTGTGGCCTATTATGGGTCTTAATTCGTTCACAGCGATCGGAAATATGGCTCAATGAGTACGTTAGGCACACAAATAAACTTCAACCATTTGAAATTCTATCGTAGGAATCTCAAAACAGAAGTTAATAAAAACGACAACGAATTTTGGTCTGAAATCGCATCTTATTGTTACATAATTGTGGAATCTAGAAGGTTGTTAAATTAAAACTTTTCATTATAAAGTTATCCTAATAACTATAGTGTAGGTACCTGTATTGCAATGTACAGAGAGTAATAGATTTATTCAGTGACTCTAAAAATTGTCACTTAAACATACACTATGAATTCAATTTCTTATTTATTATTCATTTCGGTGTGTCATTGTTCACCAAACAAGGCCAGCTAATTCAAGTTCGTGTAATAGTCATTATTTGATCGTTAATTCGTATTGTTATTATAGATATTCAACGCGTTTAGACTAATAATATAGTTATAATATTGCAAATTTAATGTCTATTATAGTTGATTGCATTTTACGCTTTACCGCAAAAATGCTTAGATTGTAATGCCATTCATTTAAAACATTAACTTAGTAGGTTTGTTATTATTACAGATAAAACAATATTTTTTCCATCAGCCCTTATTTATTATAAATCGCTAAGCTAGTAGATTATTTATTTTATTCGACTTTACAATCATGGTGCTTAAAAAAACGCATCCAAATTTTCCGATTCAACGTTCTCATTCATTTTAAACATTTTTTAAGGTTTAGCTTTTTTTAATCTATCGCTGCAGTCTAGTAAGTATGCCTTTGAAATTTATTATTATGTTGTGATGTGAGGCTTGACAAAAGCTGCATAATAGCCATTCATCGTTAGTTTTTATTGGCAATATTTTACAAAAGAGGCCAATAGGTCAAGAGCCTCAGGTTAGCATGCCATTTGCACACCGTGGGATATTATTCAATTGAATACTATGGAATTTATTAGTTGGCAAAATTTCACTTTGCTCTCAATCTAAGCATAAAAAGAAACTACTTATTAATTTTCATTGTTAAAATTATTTTGAAAATATTGTTTGCGAGTGTCTTTTAGTCACGATACCGTTTTTGTTCAAAAACTCTTGTATCACAATTTCTTAATGTATCTTCCTTTTATATATGTGCTATGAGCAATCTTAAGCTTTCATATCACACGATATATAGCCTTCAATGTCACAAAAAATAAATAAATAAATAATAATATATTATAATAAATAATTTAATATCATGCTGGTGAAATATCCTGACTCTCAATAACTTAATTATTGCATTATATTTTTTTTTCATTTATGATACGAAGCGACAGGACGAACACGTGCACCGTGCGCCTGGTGCATAAGCAACACGCCTGTCCATAACAGTTGCAAAGATCTGAGCGGCACTGCCATTACGCCACTACTACAACAAACCTTCGTTGACATTTATTGTTCAGTTGAAGCAATGATCTTTTATATACTTAAGAAAAGGTCATTGGATGAAAGGAAGCAAATGATCAATCGATCTCGACGGGCGCAATATCTTTTCTACCCTTTGCAAATAATTTTTAGAAAATGTTATGTATAAATTCGTCCATTATTCCTGGTGTTAAGAATGTTAATACTATATGAATTTTGTTTCTAACATGCCATACCTTTCTGAAGAATTTGCTTGATTTGCGTATTCAGGATGTAACAAAATTCCTACAAAGATATTTCGGTTGGTTGGCTCTCTTGTTGCATGATGAACCAACAGTAGATTACCCTTGGTAATCTACTGTTGCATTTCTAAGGAGAAATGCATACCTATCTTATTGTTTATTATATAGCATCAATAATACATTGCTGAATTAATAACGTAATCATAAATAATGCAACTATAATGTTGAGCCGACAAAAACCAAACACAAAGAGCACTCTCTCCTTCTCTATCCAAATGCATTACTTTAGTCTCCGAATCTCGATTCGTGGGTGAAAACAAAACATTACTGCTGCCATCACGTAGTTGAAACTAAGAACATTCTTTGACAGACTTTGGAACGCACTTCCCATTACTGTACATGACAGTAAATCCTTAGCTGTCTTTAAAATGAGAGTCAAGGAGCACTATTTATCCTCTATTCCATCCATTTTATAGACATTATAATATGAAATTTGTATTTATCTAAGTATTTATACAGTCTGTAGTAATTTAACATGCATTTAGCATGCTTTTTTTTATTATTATTTTATTACACAATCTAATTTTGTTTTGTTGTGCACGTAAACCCGTTATTGTAATTATTGTGTCCTGTAATTTGGTCTGCAGGAAGAAATTTCTTATAGAAATAAGCAGTACCTTTTGTTCGTGTTTTCCGTTTTACCAAATGTGATTTGTGTTTTCCTGTACAATAAATAATTAAATAAATAAAATAAATAACATTTTTTGCTATCTCTAATCTAATCTTTATATTTATTGTTACAATGATGATGAATTTCGTTTCAAAATTTGAATATTATATAATTCACTTACGTGACGTTAAATTATTTCGCCATGCTTTTGTAGTAACAAAATCATAAACATTTACAGTATTTGTGTACTACAACTTGTGGCACTAGAGCTCCTTGTGAAAGAATTCGTTCAAGGAAATATTGCCACCTTGCCGTACCTATTTCTGCCACTGAGTATTAATGTGAGCATTACTGCGCTCCGGTTTTAAAAGATAAGGCGCTGGTGAGATTACAAGCACATGGGAGTTGTCAAGTTAAGTCTCAGGGTGACGGGCGCAGTGGCAGTGCCGATCTTTGCGATTTAAGCTTAAGTGACACTACCGCTTCTATGGACAGGTGTATCGCTTACTACCAGGCGCACGACTTGTTCGTTCCGTCACTCGGTGTCACAAAAAAACTACAAAATGTAGTTTTTTTCCTACATTGTTTTCAGTTCACGGAAACCGAAAAACATTATTTCATCACACCATAGAAAATGTCACTACGTTTTAAAACTAACGCAATATTAGCATAACAATAAAACGACATCATCAAACATTTACACAAACTAAACCTACTTTGTATCTGTGAACGAACGGAAACACCCATTATTATTTATTCAATAGTTATATTCATTACGTAATAAATGTTTTCCGCACACACACGTCTTAACGAAACGTGTTATAAGTATATGGTTTCGTAAAAGGGCATAATGTGCACTTTCTACTTCTATAAATTCTCATTTCAGAAATGTGGTGCAAAAACATTTTAACTTATACAATGATTATTTCAAGCAAGCATATTTATATTCAAGCAACGTTAGTTGTGAAATTTGTATGTTACTGGTAATTATGTTCTTTATCTTTGTGGGTACTCTCTCTCACTTTTTCTCTCACGCTCTCTCTCTCTCTCTCTCTCTCTCTCTCTCTCTCTCTTTCTCTCTCTTTCTCTCTCTCTCTCTCTCTCTCTCTCTATTTCACACACACTCACACACACATTTAAGAAATGAGCGCTTCTCGATATAGCAAACGTCTTTGTAACCTCTGCAAAAGTTTTAATTAAATAAATATGTTTATTGTTTATTTAAATATGTGTATGTATTAAATAATACATACAAAGATGTTTCCTACTCCTATATACCACGCACCCTTGTTTGGACTTGGTCCAGTATTAAATAAACGTATTATACTTATTGAGACTCGCCAAGAAGACACCCCTTAATTATGAATTACCTAATGTCTTTGTACAATAATGTTCCATTCCAGTTCTGCAAAACAAATACTAGGTAACGCGGAAAATGCATGCGGCTCGTTGATGTCTTTGACATGCCGTTTACTGTAATCAAAGCAATGGCTAACGACATCTACAGACGTCTGCATTCGTTCCTAGTTTCTCACCTTCACCGTGCATTGTTATTTACTTTAATCTAGTATTAAAATTGTTTATCTAAAGAACAGTAGGTATTTTATAAAAGGCGTTAGGTAAGATAAAAGAACACAACCGCTCTACCGTTCCGTATACATATAAATAATGTAATCGACATTTGTAGCGAAATATACTTATTAACATATCTGGAATTAGTGAACCGACATCAATAACCCCCTATCAGCAGATTTTTATATCACATTTAGTTTCAGTTTTAAATATCAAAATCAGCATAATTGACATTTTTCAAAGAAGAAAAAACTTTAGGTGCCAATATCTCGAAACTTACCAAAATTCAATTGCGTTGTTTATGACAGAGAGGGCAGCGCTGGTGACCGCACAAACAATATTAACAAAAGAAATATTTCAATTCGATCAAAATAACATTGTTTCCCTATTGGTACACCAAATTCGGCTCATGTTGTTGTTTGCTGTCGTGACACGAGACTCGCCAACGGAAATAATTATATATGGACCTTTCTGAATTACATCCTGCTCGTCTATACATACCGATAAAAATCGAATTGAGTGGAAAATTTTGCTAATACATTTAATTAGAAATAATAAATTTGTGACAATAAAATCTCCCCAATTATTTATTATACAGGCCCAGCTAATATTATTGTTAGTAAAAATTTAAAATGATTAAAGTACTTACAACAAATTGTTGTTATGTCAGTAAAATTAAAAATCGAAACCCGTGAAGATCAGTCAGAAAGATACATTTTTATACTTCACCATAAAACACTTGAATTCTGTAATTTTCCCGTGCCGCGATTTCCGCTTCCGATGTGCCGCGGACTGCTTGAGATTATCTTTCGCTCGGTTGTCGCCATAATTTGCGCATAAACCGCGCATTGCTCCCGCACAACAGGCGATACCATCAGGCAATTATTATTCTGTTTTAAAAGAGCGTAAATAACTCGGTAATTTGCGATTTCTAGAGATGAGAAACCCAATGCATGCCACACATGTTATTTCAAACAAGCGGCACTCCACGTAAGACTTCTATCATCCTACTTAAAATTCATGTGCGAAACTAATAGTGATAATTTTTTAAACTAATAGTGATAATACCAAGTGACGGGATGAACATTTCGTGCACCTGGTGACACGCCTGACTATGGCAGTTGCAGCGCTACTCAGTCTGCCTTGTTCCTGTAATTTCGCCATCCATTTCAGATATCATTGATAGCTACATTTATTTTTAAATACAGTGGAGTATTGAGTTTTCGCATAGAGACATAATATAATACCTGTACAAAAAGTCCAATACAAAAGATTTGTCACAAACATTTAGAAAAAATCCTAAGGTCTGCTGACTCAATCTGTAGCTCAGGCCCTGGTTTGGCGTAGACGCAGGTTCGAGTCCAATCAGGTCGAAATATTTTTTCTTTGTGTTCTATCTTTGTATTAATACTTATAAAATAGTAAAAACCAATAAAAAACAAACCGGAGATAAATTTCTTTGCCATAAGCAGCCACGTCTAATGCCTCTCTCTGTTACTTTTAGCAAGTCTTCGCGAATGCAGCTGGGCAGACACAGTGTACACGAGAACAGATGAGACATATTTTGTGTGCGGGATCGGTATCGATTCCCGTTGACCCACGGGATAGGAGTCACCAATATAAAGTATGCCTCCAATCTAAAGAAAAAAATAGGCAATTATTTATAATGGTTATGATATATTGTAGAAGTCAGACGCTATTATTTGAGATTACAGATATTTACATACGTGCATATTGACTTAAATGTTACAGAGAAAGCGTAGATTAATGGTGTGAAATGTCTGCATTCGATACGATTTAGTTTTTTAAATGTATTCATTGTTTACAAGCAAACGTAGAAGACGCCTTTCAAGAAATGGCTGTTTTACTGGGCTTCCTGAGCAATACACCGGTTAAACTTTTAGGTCACCGTGTTACTGGGATTTGGCACCGTGTGTCTTCTTTCAATTACCTAAAAAAATCTGCTCAAAAGGATAGATTTTTGCCGTGCAAGAGATGGAGTAAAAGAGGTGTCTGAGGAGGTACCGGAAAAAGTGTTTCGATAATCGGTTCAGTCGCTAAAATTTTGCATAGACACTATGGAAAGTTCTTTGAAAAGATTTAACAAAAAAAATATACCCATGAAACACTTTTGTATTAGTGCAAAACTTTCTGAGTGTCCCACGTATTTACCAGATAAAACAAACAAAACGTAGATTAAACCGCAGGATGTAAAAGAATAATTGATAATTTTCTTAATGAATACTTAATGCTTTTATAGCCAGTTTTAAAGATCACTTGTATTATAAATAAACCGGTACCTACGAAGTGGTCTGTAGATAAAATATACAATATTTTTGCACAGTTCTTTATGCCTTATTACTTAACAGTCGATACTACCTGATCTCGAATTTAATTTTTTTCCGTACATTCATTACGGAAAAAAATTACACTGACTTTATTTCAGAATTTATTATTTTACAAACGAAATTAAACCCACTTCAAAAATGTATGTCGTATACTACTTACACGCATTCTATTTAGTTCAGTTGATACAAAAAAAAATATTGGAATCAAAAAATCGCATATATGTAAAGCGGTTTTCTTGTTGAATTTCGAGGTAGCTTTGTGTTTTTTTCTATCGTGAAAATTATTTTTAGGAATTGTGTTTTCATACCGTATACTAATCAGTGACTTATATTCTCAATTTTACTGTTTTACAAAGTGATTGATTGAACACTTTCACTGTTATGCGGAATCAACCAAAGCCATGTGAACTCTTAAAACTTTGGATAATCATAAACTGCAAATGTCATATCTAAGTAACGTCGCGAAAAGTAACTTATTTTAAACCACTTCAAATATCTACATGGCACCATAATCGTAAACAGTGACGTGGAATATTATACTTTCAGTAATTAAATATCATGAGTTGATCGTAACAAAAGTATGCCAACGTTTTCTTAAACAGCCTTGTAAATGTCTCATAAATGTTGTAAAGTCGCATGTCGTTGTCATACATCTTATGTTCTTAAAACCATTGTCCGAACCAGTGCAGCAAAGCACGAAGTCGATGACTGCATGCTGCTAAGGGCGACCGCTTTCACTTCGCACGTCTGTCGCGTTGTCTTGTCGAAGTCGGCCGGGTTCATTGCCCAAACATCGTCGAACAATAAAATGTCTGGAATGCACCAAAACACCGTACTCTTAGTTGGATAAAATAATTAATAATTAATGAATTTTTCTCATAACACATTAAAAAAACGACATCATTTATATATATTTAAATAAAGCAAGTATTCAATGAGGAATAGTTTTCAAGAATTTCAGGTGAACATAACGGAAGTTTATTACTTTCGAAAGTTTATTACTATACCTAACCATTGACTTACAATTCAATGACTATAACCGATAATTATAATAATATAGTGCACATTATGACGAATATACAAGTATAATCAAAATGGGATTCTTATACTACATACTCCTCATAAACGCAGTGCAGATGCCTTAATTTATTATTATTCGTGTTTCCATAAACCATTACTGCCGCCTACATAAAGTTATCAGTAAGATTATACTAAATTGAAGTCGAGGTCAAGACTCGTCCGGCGACCGGCCGACCTAGTGAAAGTGTACCTACATGCGGCGTCTACTTCAGCTTAGTTTTATAAGAGACACTGTCTATTCACTGAGCTGAGAATGTCAAACGTTACAATTAAATATAGAGAAAGTTCACGACATTACACATTCTATAATCTCTCTACTCTTGAACTTGATCACTCTACACTGACATATTTTATTTGATGAGAAAGTATTGTGCATCAAATTTAATAAACAGAGCAATATACATTCAAAGTGTCCTTAATAAGCACAATGTAAAACAAACAAATACAGTTTAATTTTCAACTAAGAAATTTTCTGACCTCCTGATCCTTTAATAAAATGATAAAGCGTGGGCGAATATTACATATTTGACAGTAAATGTTTCGAATGAATGTCGGATGGAGAACGAGAGTACAGGTTTAGTAATAGACCAGCAAATATAATCAAATTTGGTAACTTTGGTATAATAAAACCATATGTGATCAGACCATACGTCAAGAGTGCTTTCATCACATGAAAGTCATAAAAATATTACGAACTATTGTATATTTATGTGTATATTATGTGAATATTAATATATGTTACGTGAACTTTTAGATCTCTCGTATTTAACATGAAAAAATTATCGACTAATACCGTTCGTAGAATCTGTAAAGTTCTCTCCTGAAAAATTTTCATTTTTGCAGATGTGACCTTATTACATCAAGGATGCGAATTATACCTTAGTAAGTTATACTTGATATCACGAATGTACATAGTCGTATACCTATGCTATACACAATGTATCTATCTACATTGTGTAATCTGTAGACATCAGCTAAGCACAAATGTTGGTGCCTATTTCTTCATAACAGTTGATAGATCTAGATATTCTTTATAAACACTGACTAGCAATTAAAAAATCAGTTACCATTACAACTTGGCATGCTAATTAAGACGAAAGAAAGTCCCCGTTTTATATAACAGTTGGCAATATTTCACACCGCGTCGGTCGGCGCCGACAACCGCTCTCTAGTTAAACGAAACCACACAAAGAGTTTCCTCTTGTTTGCCGCAGACAACGGTGCATAGGAACAATGGGTTGCAAAAACCCTCAAGTGATGTAACTGATTTGATGAGTAGCTTCAAAGAAAAATTTTGTCGTCTCGTATGAGAATAATATGTCAGATTTTGTCAAACGCAAAAATCACTGGATCAATAATAAAAAAAATGTATCATAAATTACAATTTATAATTCATGAATAAACACAATATAATTTTATACAGAGACAGTATTCACAAAGTTGAGAAACCACAAAGTCAACAGCAAATCGATTAAAATATTGCAAATTGAGAAATCTGGACTTAAGTGGCATCAAAGGAAGACCGGAGGAAAAGTAAGACTCGAAGCCTTAACTCATAATCTAAAGAGTTTAGCATAATAGTCTTTCAGTCTTTAGTTGTTAAACGATTTTAAAGAGATATCGATGTCGGTAAAAACAAATTTGGTAGTTGTGAAGTTTTTTTTTACGATACTTAAGGTCGTACTTATTCCAGAACTCCACTCAATGCTCAAGTCAGGACTTGAGTATGATTTAAAGCCCTAGAAATCGTACTCAAGTCTTTACCATTAGGGTCGTATTTCCAGTGCTTGAAATCATACTCAAGTCCTGACTTGAGCATTGAGTAGAGTTCTGGAATACGATTCTAAGGGTCGTATTCCCGAACTCTACTCAATACTCAAGTCAGGAGTTGAGTATTGCAGTGAGTCCTTGAAGTTAAGTCCTTGCTATTAGGGTCGTATTTCCAGTGCTTCAAATCATACTCAAGTCTGCTCAAATCCTGACTTGAGCATTGAGTAGAGTTCTGGAATACGACCCTAAGTGACGGGACAAACAAGTCGTGCGCCTGATGGTAAACGACACGCTGGCCATCACCGTTGCAGTGTCACTCAGAGCTTTAAATCTCAAATATCTGAGGGGCACTGCCGTTGCACCCGTCACCTTGAGACATAAGTTGAAATGTGCCTGTAATTACATCAGCACCCTTCAAACGCGGAACATAATAATGCTCACATTACTGCTTGGCGGGAGAAATAAGAAGGTAGCAGTACTTTCCTGGACGAACTCTTTCACAAGAAGCTCTACTGAAATCTTGAGAACACAAGGTAAGCTTCTATAAGTAATACGATATACTAGTCCTCTTACACCGTCTTTTGAGGGAAGTGAAATGTTAGTACAATTTGCACGTTATCGGCAAATACATCCTAAGTGTTGAATTTAGCGTAATGATTGTTAAAACATGTGAAACTGATAATATAAAAAAAGACAATTCTTATAAGCTATCTAGTTTTCCTAGAGCTCAAAACATATGACTCAAAATAAAGTATCTTCCTCTTATTCAATGCCCTTACCAAACCTGACCTCACATACTTAGTACTTAATTGTCAGATATGAGATTTATGAAAAACTTAAGAAGAACGTAAAAGTCAGCGCAAGTTGTTCCGGAGGTCATTTAACTGCAATTAAGGAGAAATCGATTACCATGTAGCCGGAAGGATTCAACAACTACTTGTCCAATGCATGTCCAACTTAATAACGAGGCAAGTGGGCCTAAAGACGTGCTATTGTGTCCTGTAGTTTATTTCCGAATGTAGCATAGATTTGGAATTCTCACGTATTATTTTAGAAGAACCCATTTAATTCATAAAAAATGCAGAATTATCTACTCTGCGGAAATGTTCTAAAAATTTTTATTTAAATTTGTGATAGAATAAAGAACGTGGCAAAGGAAAGTGAACAGCGATTTCTCGCTAAAAATTGTAGAAAATATGTATAATGATTGAAGAAAAATTAAAATCTAAAACCTGGCAGTGTGGCTAATTAGACCCCTTAGCCTGTCCCGAAAGTCGAAAAATTTTACTATTAAATTTGATATACTGACACATTGACACAATTATTTCATTATAATGTAGTTACGTATAGGGTCTATAAGCATAAAATCATATTTTTTAGTGTTTTTAATTGAAACCACCATAGGTCAATGGAAACCACCATCAAAATAAACAATATCTAGACTCATTTGTGTTTAGCTGTGATCCCTCTTGACGATGTCTGGATAATACTACTAAGGTATAATTTAAAAAATGAATCTATCGAATCATTCATTTGTTGCCAATTATGAAGGTGTTCATTTTTGTATCTTTTAGTTTAATTATAATTAGGAAGGTCATAAAAATTATTACTATTCTATAACTTGAAATGAAATTTCTTTGCCGACTATTGTCACTATTTACTACCAGTGATGAAAAACTGTAACTGGTTCATTTAGTTATACTTTTGCATACTCTATCAACATAAAGCTTTCTGTCTGTGAAAATAGGCATGTTCGATTTCTATAAAGAGTTAATGGGATTTTTAAGAAACTAGTTGCAGTTTATATTATTTTCTCAAAAAGAAGTGAAGAAAATGAATACACTAAAATATCAATAAAAGCAGCTGTCTTACTACATATCTGTAGCTACTGTATATTTAAAACAGCTATATGAACAGTATCGGTAAAATGTAAGGTACAATTCGACGTGACAAATTGTACACTTCGGACTTTGAACCGTTCTTATCTCAAGCGCCATAGAGCTGTACCTATAACTTACAACACAACGTCCGATGTGGCCCACCGTACCTACCTAGTCGTGTTGGTACTGTTGTAAAATCTTTATTATTCAAATCAATGATCTCAAATACAAATATAATTATCAAAATCATCAAAATGCTAAATATTTTTACGTTTTCTGACAAAAAGTTTGTATAACAAAATATGTATAAGTATTACGTTTGAAACGTCAATTCTTTCAAACGTCAGACGATAATTTTGCTGGTCATACTGAACGTAACATTTTAACCGTACTTGGTAGGTCAATGCCGTACATAAAAGTAAGTAACAATTTTTTTTATTTAGGAAATGAAACTATTTTTCCGGATTTAAATCGCATATATTCGTTTTTTCAACCAAGCCGACGTTTCGGGCCTTTTACAGGTCCCATGGTCATGGTTGACTGAGGTGTCGCCGTGACCATAGTACCGTCACGTAAACAAGTCTGCAGTCTGCGAGCCTGTCATGGATAAACCTACACATTCAATGAAGTTTGACAAACCCCAGGTCCTTGCAAAAGAAGTCCGTTATATATCCAGGATGCTGCGAGAGGCCATTGAAATAAAAAAAAATCCTAATTTCAACAGGGAAGATGGTTTCTCCGTACCACCAGTTAGGATCCAGTATTTCCTCTGATGAAAAATCCCAAACAGACATAATACTGCAGTACTAATTACTATGTTTTAATTTATTCCAATTTCTATTATTAATTAATAATAAATTGAACTTAATAAAAATTCATTCAATAAAATAATTTGTAAAAAGTAATGTAAAAAAAAGTAGCGTAAATTGGAAAGTTTTCTTTGTAAAATTTAAAATAAGGTACTTTATTAATAACGTTTGTCACTATAGTGGCAAAAATAGGATGGTTTGCATTAATATTAGACATAACTGACATGACTGTGCCATCTCAGTCAACCGTGACCATGGGACCTGTAAATGGCCCGAAGCGTCGGTTTGTTTGAAAAAACAAATATACTTGATTTAAATCCGGAAAAATAGTTTCATTTCCTATGTATAACAATCGCGAAAACCTAAGAACTCGAATTTTCTTTATTATCATTCTTAACTTTGGTTCACGTTCGGTGCCAATATTACAAGAACTCCGTCAATGTTAAAGCCAATTATTTAGATTGCGTATCAAATTACTTGTATACATGCTTACAAGCCATATTTGGAGGCAAAATGGACATATACCTCTATTGGATGCTATTAGTAATTAAATTATATAAGGCTCAATAAGCGAAAAACCAAAACCGTAAGCGAAAAACCATAACCGCATTAGTTTGAGTTCACCTCTACACACTACTTAATGACTTACCATAACTTATATAACATAGGAGGAGGCGCTAAATAACTGTCATTTGTGTTTGTTGAAGCCTCCAGTGACCAGAGAATAAGCTTAGCCATCCAAAGGGGAAATGTCGCCAGCTTCATGGGCATAACACTCCAGGCGCGGCCTTGGATAAAAATTTCCTTAACTAGAGATGTTAAGGCTGAAAATATAATTTATTTTTCTTCTGTATTAAGCATGTTGTGCAACATAAAATTTTTTAAATTGTTCTTACCATGATCAATATGAACTAACTACAAAAGTTACAAGTAACCTAGAGAGCTATGGAATGGGCCGTACTGGATATCTCTCTCCTAGCTCGGTTCAGGGACACAGAGATCCGGAGAAGAACGTCTTAAATATCGATATATTATATTAAGATTCGATAATCTTCTTATTCGTCTAGAACGATTCTTATCGACACAGCCAAGATGTTAGCCAGCAGTAAGTGGGAATGGGCTGGTCATATATACTGAAGACAAGACTACAGATGGGATAGGACGCTGCTTGAATGGAAATTCAAAGAACGGTACGGAAGCGTAAGTAGGCAACCGATACACTGGACTGACGACTTTATCAAAGTGGCGGGAAAAAATTGGATGAGGGTGGCACCAAACCGCAAGGAATGACGTGCATTGGAAGAGACTTAAACTCAGCATTGGATGAATAGAGGTGGAAAAAGAAGAAGAAGAACTGCAGACGTATCTATAATGTTACCTATAGATAGCCAGCAAAGCAAGACTGAGTACATATTCTAGTTACTTTCGTAAACGTAAATAAGTGTTACCTGGTACCGTTAAGAGTACTTACCTGCAAACTAAATCGGCTTTGTTTCGAAATTGGATTGGGTTCATCGTGACTCAGCAATTAAATGGTTTTATATACATTTATCAGCCTATGCCCTCTTATTCTTCTCACTACGCACTCCAAGCCTTTCTAAGAACACTCTCAATTTGATCTGAGAATGTTATGTGCTAAAAATAATTGAATATCAATTCAATAAAAATTTAATTAATACAGTGAATAGCGACATCTTTCGCCAGGACTGGTAGCTGTAAAGTTACTAACTGGGTGATAAATCTGTCATAGATTTCTCATAGATGGCTCTACGACTAAAAAGTCGTTGAAAGACCAAGTACAAAGACACGACGCAAGCACATAGAAAAATTCGTAAGGTTCGTTGGTTCGTTCCGTGGCTTAGTTGGTATAGCGTCTGGCACGGTATGCAAGAAGACGTCCGTTCGAATCCGACCGGATCGAAGGAATTTTTTCTGAGTGTTTTTTCTGAGTGTTAGATCTTTGTATTAATAATTATAACAAACTAGTGGAGTAATTTCACAAAAAATAATTGAATATCAATTCAATAAAAATTTAATGAATAAGGAGTTCTTGGGTTTTCGCGATTGTTACACATAGGAAATGAAACTATTTTTTCGTATTTAAATCGATGACTTTACCACCTCTGTCAACCGTGACCATGGGACCTGTAAAGGGCCCGAAATGTTGGTTTGATTAAAAAAGCAAATATACGCGATTTAAATTGGGAAAAATTGTTTAATTTCCTAAGTAATTAATAAGGTAAATAAGTACAAACGTACATCTGACCCTATCAATAGTGTTTTTGAACTATTAATGTTTTTAAAACTAGGTAATACTGGAGTTAGCACAATAGAACAATGGTGCATACTGACCTGATATAAAAAAAACAAACTGTTAGAAGTTGAGACAATCATTCATTACTGATAGCAACTTTGCCCCGGTTGACGAGTTAAGTTGCCGGAACAATATGCAGTTTTATTTTGCTATGAACCGGTGAACTGTAAAAACTAGGCTAAATTGCAGTGCAACAAGTTTCAGGCCACTGGATTTAACCAATACCTAAGCAATTTGTTTGAGTAAGCATTAATTACATTGTCCTAGAACATTTTACTCTTAAAAACTCTACCCCATTTTCATATCTTTTCCAAAGCTTACCAACTCACACTTAGCTTACGTAATGTTTCTGCCGTCAAGCAGCAATGTAAGCATTACTGCGTTCCGGTTTTGAAGGGTAAGGATGCTTGTGAAATTACAGGCACATGTGGGACTTGTCAACTTATGCCTCTGGGTGACAGGCGCAGTGGCAGTGCCCCTCAGATCTTTACGATTTATTCTGCAACTATCACCGAAATGCGTGTCGTTATATGTTCGTCCCGTCACTTGACATCATAAAAATCGCTTATTTTTAATTTTAATGATTTAATGATACGATATGTTTTAAATATTAACATTTATTTGTAGACCATAAGTACCACTACTTATAGATGTGTTATTGTGGCCTTAAATAAAGCGACCTCGAGCGAGTTCGTCCACGCCTTTCGCTAAAATTACCCTATTGCAATGGCTGCACCTTGCACTCGATATTGTGTATATTATAGCGTATACATAACATACATATGTATAACTTGTATAAAAACTACTTATAAGAGAAAATTCTTATGAATAAACTTATAAAAAAAATGCTAAGGTACAGTATTTTCTAAAGTCATTCACTTTCAGCTTCCACATTTATGTGACGAAGGATTGAGAAGTCGAATTCCCTGTCTGCAGACGTATCCCCGAACGCCATAACTTGAGACTTTTCAAGGCGAGAGAGAATAGGCATTATTTAGGTGTGCATGCTACATCGTCGACTTCGTCGTCACTTTTCATCAGGTGAGATGGACGTCAAGTGCGCACTTGTTTTTTTTATGAAAAAACTCTAATTTTAATAGAATTCGAGCATTGACTTACAAATAAATTCGAGTTAATGTTTGACGCTTACATTGTAAACCTATTTTCTTTAATTATAGATAGGCATTAATTTAGAAGGTCAATTAATAGCTGTTTGACATTATTTATTTCTTGTTCTAATAAATGGGAAATACGTAATTTTCTCAGATTTTCGTTATAAAGTAACAAATCATAATTACTATTCTAACCATATTTAACGCACAGTAAACACGGCACTTAAAAACTAGCATGTTACTATACAACTTAAGGACAAAATTTTACAGCCACAAGCTACAAGCTATAAAGGCTTATTCAAAACGTTTGTAGAAAACTCGTTATATTTTCATACTATAAGCTAGTATAGCTAGTATTATAGTATAGTATTGTATTATCTGTGCTATAAGTAATAAATAAATAGTAAATAAGTATTAATAAGTTTCTTGTGTAATGCTATGTATACCTACTATACAAATGTTAAACACCTCTCTCGAGTGTCGGAAACACGACACTACCTATAAATATTTTTAAATAGGTGCAAACGTTTATTTAAATCGATCTTTTTTGTTAACACAAACGCATAAGGACGAGCAAAAATTGCTACAATGTGATTTAAAACACATTAATATTTCATTTAGTTTGGTTCTATTGTAACTTCACGAGGCATGATTATTATGCCAATCAAGTCAATGCAATCATGCATAAACTACACTTTATTACACCTAGTATATAAGTACTAACACCGCTCTTGTTAATATATAAGAAAACCCCCATGGATTCATATCTAAAAATCGATTATCGTGTGATCGCTTTAATACAATCATATTACCAACTTCACATTAGACACAGCCCGTGATACAATAAAGATTGTTAACATTCATAGAACATAGCCGGTGTCTACTGATAAGTACCCACTTACAGCAACGAAGTCTTGTTTCACAACGCATTATTGCCGCTATACCAGGGCGTCAGCAACTGGATTATTAACCAGGAAATTAGCGCTTAATATACTTTATAATAGACCGATTGTTTTCAATGCAAAAACTAAGTCGTCTGTGACAAAGAACAAAGGGGTAACGGTGCGAATACAGGCGAGTAAGTACATTAGGTTTCCTCAAATCACAAGTAAAATCCTAGAACACACTCACAAGAATTCTGTAAGTTTTCCGACACAAATTATTATACAGTTACACTATAACAAAAGCTTAACTTTTTATTTCGATTTTTAAATATTTTTATGCATTAGGCAAGTTTATACATCATTTCCATTTACGCCAAACTTAATAGTATTCCGACAAATTTTTTTTTATTACAAGTTTATGAACTGAAGGAAACAGTAAATGTACGAACATAATTAAATGTTGTGTTTTAAAGTGTTTTTTTATGATATCAAGTGACGGGACGAACAAATCGTGCGCCTGGTGGTAAGCGATACGCCCGTCCATTTATAAAAGCAATTATAAAAGAATTTAAGGAAGTCGAATTTATTTATATTGATTTTAAAACGAGAGGTCCTGCGAAATCGTATCTACTTCTTTGTACCTTAAAAGTTATTATACAGTGCGTTTCTTTGGTTACGGGATAAACAAGAGGCGATTGTACTTATGAAAATTAATAACTTTTACCATGGGGACCCCTCTTAATAAGCGGCAAAATTGTCACGCCTACATAACCAAAATAAATTTATAATATTACATTTTTACGCGTCATTACTTTAAGTAATTTTCCGTATAGATGTCACATGTTAAAGAGGCCATACGACATGTTTGCTTTAACAAATAATGTTTTGATTTTACTGACTTTGCCAATTTTACTTAGATGAAATCTCGATGTCACCTACTGGTACCAGTATCACCTGCTCCAAGCTTTCCAATTCTATTTGAACTTTCTCTATTGTTATAATATTACCTTTTGGTAAAATACATGTACAAATTGTACAAGTAGTACAAAGAATATTTATAAGGTTTTATTTCTTGTCTTGTATACTATGAACGTGTCTATTCTGACAAACAATTTATATGTGAGTAGGCATTTAAGTGCATGATCTTGGTATATGTTCCAACACGATGCGATTAATTAAATGCGGACGTGTGCGCACGTGCCTGCATGTAGGTGACACCAAAGTAGTATTCTATAACTTTTGCATACATCATACGCAGGTATTTAAATTTATTACCTTTCTATATGTCCAAATTCATACAAAACACTGGTGAGCCCGAGTTTGGCAAGGGAGACATGCTTTCTCACTAATTTTTGACCAAAAAACAAAAGCGTTCGTGTCGACGTATGCGTTTTCGCATGGCATACTTTTTTTATTATAACAAATAAGGGGACGAACAAGTCAAGTGCCTGGTCTTAAGCGACACGCCTGTCCATAGCAGTTGCAGTGTCACTCAGAGCTTTAAATCGTAAAGATCTGAGGGACACCGCCATTGCGCCTGCCACTCTGAGACATAAGTTGAAAAGTCCCATGTGCCTGTAATTTCACCACCACCCTTACTTTTCAAGCGGAACGTAGTAATGCTCACATTACTACTTGGCGGCAGACATAGGTAAAGTGGCAGTACTTCCCTGGACGAACTCATTCGCAAGGAGCTCTACTGCTACTAAAACAGACATTTTACGCTTGTATAAGGCAATTGAATTGAATATTGACTTCAAAAACATACTTACGCACTTATTTGTAGCTATAAAGCCCTTTTGAATTTGCTCTCGACTAGGTACAGACCTACACAAGCTTAACTCATACCGACACTCGGTTGTCCCTAAATTTGTAAATGGTAATGGCTAATATATTTATAATTAACATTAAAAAACCTCCAATTTGTCTGTAATGTAAAACGAACCCCTAAATTGATTTATCCCATTTTCATCGTATATTTAAAAAATTAATTTAATTCTGTGTGATTACGATTGATAACGCCATGCGCCAGGGACAAAACTTAAAACTTGAATCGTGAATTCTTGAAGACTGGAAGTACACATTATTTGATCATGCATGAAAGATAGTTATTTCATGCATAATGAAATAACGTGATTAATAAAAAATAATAATAGTAACAATCTTGTTACATCTACATCTGTAGATAACTTGTTTTTTATTATTAGTAAGTAATAAAAAACTAATTGTCAACATTTGTTTTTTTTTATTAAGTATAAAAGTGTTGTAACGAAGTATACACAGGGACACCGAATAAACGTAAAGTTTTCATAAAGTTTGTTTTATTTTAAAATATAAGTGCGCATCTCCTAATGGAAAGTGACGATGAAGTCGACGATGTAGCATGCACACCTGAATAATGCCAATGCACTCTCGCTATGAGGAGGCAGGAAATTGCCATTCGCATATTAAAATAATAAACGTCGAAACTAGAATCGCACTCTCAACTCAGATATCAATTATCAAATAAGCTTGAAATCAAATACCATTTTGTTCTTTTTCAATATTTTTCAAACATTGATAGTCCCAAAATAATGTGTACACAATGTAGGGATTAAAAGAATATAATATATTCACTACATTGACCTAGTGAAGTTGCTGATTAAAGAAGAAAATAACAGAGTGTAGAACTGTGTTTAAAATGTCATATTTTATAGAGCTTTGCAAAAACTACGTAGACTGTTGACAGATCTTGATTCGTTTTCGCTAAAAAGGGTACAGTCAAGAGCACGTCAAGCTTGACATTTTGTATTTTGAATCGTTCTTATCGTAAGCGGCATAGAGCTGGATTGAAATCTTAAGTGTCAAGCTTGACGTGCTCTTGACCCTGTACCTATATATATGTTACAATAAATTGTGCTTATTTTTATATGTAGGAGATTTTGTTATATTTAAGATGCAATGGCAATGCAGTGATAAGGTTGTCTGGTTGCAGGTCGTGAATGGGCCGCATGGATGGCAGCGCACGCCTGGCGCTCGCTCGCCCTGCTACTCGCGGTCACCACTCTTGTTATAGCTAAATGTAAGTATATTCTTATCTCAAACCTCAAATAATCTTTATTGCATAGGTAAGCAGATTACTTACGCTTGAAAACGTCATATTAATTAAACTCTATTGCTCATTCATTCGTAAGGCAGATTCCCCTGAGAAAAACGAAGCAGAAACTCTCTCATTTACAATATTTATTTCAAACATCGTCACTACTACGGATTTTTGTGATACAATTACGCAGAAGCTGTATTAACCTTTAGTATAAAGTTTTTGTTTCACTATAGTTTCAAGTGTCGTGGATGGCTAATTTTGAATATCAACTGGAATCTTATTATCAGAAGCGTCATTGCCGTTTAGCTGAATTTATGAAGACAACGTCAAAAGCAGCCAGTTTATTTTTTCCTTGTATTACTTTAAAGTATTTTTTATAAAAAAATACTATGGTTCTTAACATAAATTACATTTTTATAAATGTAATGTGACATCATTAATTTGCTCATCGAATATGTTCGGACGGGATCTATCCTTGGTGCGGTTGCTTGCACAGTTTGATTTGACAAAACATTACATTATAATGATGACTTCAGAAGTCATACCGTGGTAAGAAACCTGATATTAGTGATAATCATTTAGTGAATAACCACGAAAGTCTTAAAATCTATATTACATTATAATGTTGGATGGTTTCACTCAGTTTTGGCTGAGCCAACATGTGGAGCCTGGAAGATGTTGTGTAGGTACATATGTTTGGTTAGGTTCATAGTACTGACATGTGTAATAATGATAAAAATTAATAAATGGTTAAAAAAGTAATAATATTCTTATCAATTTAAATGACTTCACATATTTATGTAAGTACCTTGTCTTATCGTTTTCAACCACGAATTTTTTTTTATTAGTAGGTAAACCTGTCAACAAACAAACGGTATATGTGTATTTTTTCATATAACTTGTACAATTTCTCATTTTTGTAACATATTATGAAAGATAAAATTACTTGAATTAAAAAATAAATCAATTAAAGTTAGTACAGACCACAATAGAAGTCAGTATATAGTTAGAGCTTTTGTACCTAAATTGTAAAAAACTAACTGTATGAACAGAAATAGCGGACGATTTGTGCATTTCAGTGGTTACCTAGATTTAAAATGAATGGTCGTGGTGGGTTATATTTTTATATGATTATGATTGAATGGCACAGTGACAGGTAACGGTAATCGGAGATGAAAACGGGTTTGTAAAATAAGGGAGGACAGCTGGTAGGAACTAGTGGAATAGGCCAAGTAAGTGTGATAATTAAGCAGCATGGGTAAAATCTTGAAAATAAAACTTAAAAATTTAAAAATAAATTGTAAACGAGGTTAAATTAAAAATAAAGTATAAACGATTGAGGTTTTGTTTGATATTTTGAGAATGGCCGTGTAAACTAGGTTTCATGTAGTAAACTATTTATATGATATTATTAACATTGTAACTTAATTAAGTCCAATTATCTATTTTTGAGATAGAAAATGCTATTATTAATGTCAGTTCTGCCTCCTAAGCTTACTTTTTACAATACCAAGTGAGAAGACGTGCGTTTGATGGTAAGAGGCACGCCTGCCCATAGCAGCTGCAGTGGTATTCAAAACATTAAATCGCAAAGATATGAGGGGCACTGCCACTGTGTCCGTCAGCATAAGACATAAGTTGATAAGTCCCATGTTCCTATACTTTCACCAGCACCTTTACCCTTCAAAACCGTAAAGCAGTACCTGATGCACGGAATAGTTACTACTTGGCGGCGGAAATAGGTAAAGTGGCAGCAGTTTCCTGGGCGAATCTTTCACAAGGAGCTCTACTGCTACTCTGAAACTAACAATCATTGTAATAGAATTCTCCAAAAAATTAGGGTTGTAGACTTGTTTTTTCTGATACCGAGTAAAAGTAAATAAATCCATTTTGAAAAAAAGTGTCAGTTGTGCCCTTTTTCGTTCCGAAGACAGTGTAGTGGATTAGCACCTAACCTGACCTAATAAACCTCATTTGGTCGATACATTTTTAGTGGTACGTTACCGCGTATGCATGGATGTGAAGTTCGTGATCATGTATGTTTGTATTGTAAGAATAATCACCGCAACGTACAATATCGCGGTCATATTATTTGTATTAGTGACCTTTCGGCATGTACGATTATGTAATAAAGTCTGTTTGGTTATATGTATGAACATACTATTATTTGTCAACTGTTAAGTTGTAATAATGTGATCTGGATAACTAGCCACTTGTTGTTGACTGTATCTATTCGTATAACAGAAAAGTCCACGAACCGTGATTAAATACTGTATCTAGTACTCAGGTAACTGCACGCTAAACTCAAATCTACAGGCATACTTTTAATGAAGTAAATATACGTAAAAAGGAAAACCCACTCATAACAGAGCAACTAAACCGTAAAGAAACCTACTAAAATGCAATTTTCACTTCTGAAATCGTTACCCCATCGTTGGAGATAAAATCGTAAAATAACTTTTCTCCGAACCATATGACTATAGAAGGCACGATGGCCATAAACCAATTGAACCATAAAGTAGGTAAGTTTCCCACCATTCGACGCGGTGGGAGTGGCCTGCTTTCGTCCACAGTGGCACGCCGTGGTAGCAACATACTGCCCTACAGAGCTACACTGCTTGACACAAACGGGACACAAAAAACGGATTCACGCCCGGAGATGGCGGTGTGTGGTTCGTGATGGGGAAATGTTTCATACGAGGGCTTCTGTTTGATTGAAAGGTAGTTTTTAGAGATCCATAGTTAAGGACTAGGACACTTATATTTTCGTGATTGTCTGTTTGTCCGGCTGTAGGTATGTATGCTAGAGCTCTTTCACTTGTTCGTTTATGCATTTATTGCCATGAAATTAGGTGTGAAGACACATATTGATAACCCAAAAACCGAAATAAAAATATCGATGGATCGGCTATTCTCACATTCGGTGTTCTCAACCTAATTACCGTAGATGTTGATCTTTCTCGCTTAATATACCCAATAACATTAAGATATGAACAACTTTAAGCTTAACTATCAAAGTGTCTAAATGGCATTAGATTAGACAAAGTAGTTTTCGAGTTATTAAGAAACAAATATTTTACATTGCAATAAAATTATGAATTGCTGTTACTACGTAACTGCTAGCTGGTGATAACGAAACACGATTTTATAAATTATTTTGGATCTGTTATCCTTAAATTTGATCTGAATAGCCTTAAACGTAAATAAGAAATTTTTTTTTATTAAACATGCCCTGAAAAAGTGGTGTTCGGTTATAGTAATAAACGTCATTTTTTCCGTGTAGTTCTATGTGGTTTGCAAAATTACTTAATTAAATAGTCTCGCGGGCATAGTTCTTCATTTATTTTAGAATTTTTGTTTTTTTTTTTGAATTTATTTTAGAGTTTCTTACCACAATGAGGAATGTACCCTTTGTTGATAAATGAAAATTATAAAGGATCCCGTGTGAAACGTAATTACATACTACCACTTGAAATTTGGCGCCAAAACGAATATTTGAAAATCAACATTAAAGCACAAAGTGCAAACAGGTTTTTTGAAAACGAAAAAGCGACTTTAATGCAATGTTACCAACTCATGGCTAAGTAGGTAAACTAAGAAATATTGCCAAATCAGAAGGAACTTTTCAAAAGTTCTCTGCCTCCGATTGATTGATGAGTAAGAAGCACGCGTGCTACTTTAAACAACCGCATATACAATGAAAAGAAAATATTTTTTTGTGGTACTAAACCACAATCGTATTGCTCGTCATTTAATGGCGCAATTGTAGGAGTTAAGGCCCGAAACCTCGTAACACTATCAGCATTATCATTAAAATAAAAACAACTTTTAGAAAATCACACAATACTTTAAATAACTTTTATGATTGATAAACAACTGATACAGATTTGTGTGCAAAATCAATAAAAGTCCAAAATTTTGGAAAGTCATGGTGCATAAATTATTTACTTTAATTAATGATAGAAATGCCTTATAAAGGTTTCATAATCATTAAACATTACGCTGTTTCATGAAGAAACATAAGATTTTCACTTTCTGAAACACGGGGTCAACTTGCACTTTCTTCAAAATTGAAAAACAAAATTATAAGCAATTTTTCGACAGTTAAATTTTATTGTACTCGTATCGCAAGTAACGTAGGTAAAAATATAACCAAATGTTGAGAAAAAACTATTTTACTTACCTAATTTAGTTACACACTCAATTAAATAAGTATATACCTACACAGGGATATCGATATTCTGCCTTGTGATTTGTATACATTCTACAGGTTTTTTTTTATGATACTACGTGATGGGAAGTCGTGCGCCTGATGTTAAACGACATGTCTGTCCATAAGTTGCAGAGCCACTTAGAGCTTTTAAATCGCAAAGAACTGAGGTGCACTGCGTCTCCGCCCGTCACCCTGAGACATAAGTAAAAAGTCCCATGTGCCAAGTTAGTGAAATTAGAGTCACCAAAAAAAAAAGGTGATAGTGACATCGTGTAAGTAAAGTACACTACACTGAGTAGTGTAATCTATTCAAAAAAACTGTTTATAATTCTTTGAACACAATTCGTTTGACATAATTAAAACAAAACAAAGTTAAAAAGATTCTATTCTATCTTTCCATTTTCTTGTTTTCCAATAGGTATTCTATTTTTTTACCAACATTTCAAAACGGGAATAAACGCGCAGTTAAACAATTTATTTTTTTAATTTAAATAAATGAAACCTCTTTCGAGGTTTATAATATGTAAATAAAAGACCCGTTTTTACGTCTTCGTTTAGTAGGTAGACATAAGTTAGCGACCTATTATGTTGGTCAATATTGGTATAATGCTTTGTAAATTTGCTTGAAATCGAAAAGTATAGTACCTATATTACACTATATCACGAGGTTAGAACGGGTAAAAATTTAATATTTTAATGTTGTACGTAATTACCGGTTTCTCCTTCAAAACATCGTGATAGAGACACTGCATAAACTTTGCTCAAGCAAAATTACCTGTTTCACAAGACTCTTCCACCAAATTAAGTGTATTAAAGAACTATATAAATTAAAGGACCATCATTATTTATTTATTATATTATCATATAATAAAGCAGCTTTCTCCACGATGGTCTCAAGACAAGGTCGACCCCATTCGCACGGGAGAACAAACTTTTCAATGCATTTTATCGTTCACTGTACTGTAGGTTAGCATATACGATTAAAGTAAACAATGATAGAAATTACTGTCACGAGTCAAACTAAATGGCTTTGCTCTGCTGAGCAATGCGTTAGGTGCGTTTGCTTGTGTAACAAAAAGACAGAGGTGTCAAGGTACACATGCACTGTACTTCTATTACAATTATTATATTTTCGCGATTGTTATCCATTGGAAATGAAACCATTTTTTTTTTCGGATCTATATGGTGTACAGGCCGTCAGACAGACAGTCAGTCGTGACCATGGGATATGTAAAGGGCCGGAAATGTAGGTTTGTTTGAAAAAAAAAACAAAAAAGAAAAAAATTATAATTATATCGGATCTAAATCGTGTAGGTATACACGATTTAGATCCGATATAATTATAATTTTTTTATTAAAAAAAACCGACCTCAAAACCGACCGACCGCGCAGCGCAGCACCTCCCTGAGAAGGGAGACGATGTAAGGCTCGCCGTACACCAGACGAGCCTTCCAGCACGGGCCCCTCCATGCTGGGCAACGAACTCCTCCGAGTCCGCTACCCAGGAGCCATGGGGACTAGGATCACATCCCCTCAACTGTGAAGTTCAGTGCAGTGAATGCTCCCCCCGCCCCGCGGCGGATACACGCACATCCGCGTGGACTTTCCTAAGAGACTCCTTTGGAGCATCAATCGCCGAAATGCAGCCGCGGAGGACGAGCCGAGCGGCAACAACATAGCGACACGTCTCTTCCCCCGCGGCCCTACACTACTTCATCTGTGCTTTAAAGCAGTCCAACTCCGCCAGAGTCGCGGAGTCCCCCGCGACCCTCCTCCCCGCGCGCATTCGCGCGGTGTAACGTCCTCCTTCTCGGGCCAGTCTAGCTCCATCGGCCAGCCAGTGGGTTCCTCTTAGCTTCACCATAGAATTAAGTAGACTACGGCTACTGAATCCCCCCGCCACGACAAAGCAGGCACCCATTCTGGGAGGAGGATGTGACCATACTTACCACAACCCACAAAGTAGACAGTGTAACCCTTATGCGGAATTTAATAAAACATCTTGTGATGTTACAGATGCAGAGTTGGAGCCATGGAAAGGCGCGGGTCGGCCGGCGACGGCATCGCAAGAAGCAGAAGACGAGCGCCGCGATACTGAGATGCTGGCAGCAATCAAGGCCTCTATGCGTCAGTGGGAGATGAAGAAAGGGAGGACTAGGTACCAACAAGTGCTTTAATGCCTTTTTTTTATAAACTGGTGATGAAAGGTAGCTATATAGATATATCTCGTACCCAATGGTGTCAAGATTCACAACGAAAGCATTATACTGCAAACTGTCAAACAAAGGTAGCTTGTAACGTCTTATATAATATTATAAATAAACCTTGATCCTTATTTATCTACTGAACCATATTCCCTATTATCTTGGCAAAAATGTTATGTAAGAATGTCTGCGTAAGTATGTCGATATCACAAAACAAGATTGAGTTGCCACTAACAGGCGATGTGCAAATGAGCACAAGAGTTAATGTCACCATACAATTACGACAATAAAAAGCGTTTTTCAGCAAAGAATTTTGAGATTTAAACACGTGGCTTTCTCTTAATTTCACTCGACAAACTTTCTATCGCGCAACTTCATTAATTTCGTGACTGAATGCACTTGTTTAACTAACTGTTCATATCATTCTCACATAGATTATGTTGGGATTTTCCATAACTTTTCTATGAATTGATTCGTTATATTTTTTAAAGTGTAGGTGTATCAAGATAAAAAATATTATAAAAATAAGTTGAGTTGGATGTTATTTAAGCCTTTTTAAACTTTACTAATGAAAAATCTTCTTGGTGGTGGAATCTTCTAGGGCACATGAATAAAGATAGGGGCACAGGTCAAGCACACAAAATGCAGGGTTTTACATCAAATCCAAACATATTAACCTAAATGAGACGTTAGGCTATAATTATATAATATTTAAAAATACGACAAGAATTCGTATGTTAATTACATTCACAAATAAATAAATAAGTCTCTTTTGAATCCCGTGGGTCTAGCACGACAAGGCGCGACTTGAGCGAATGCGAAAGGGAGATACCATTATTCTCGCATAGAGATTTCTCGCTTTATATCGCTCTCGTACGCAATAGTCGCGTCCAGTAGGGCTAGCCCTACTGGTTGCGATTTGTGCGAGAGCGACATAAAGCGCGAGATACTGCTATTTTCGCATAGAAATCTCTATTGTGCTAGCCCTACTTCTGATGAGCGTAAGTAAGTCATGAAGACTAATTAGGGCAGTGTAAATTAATTGATTAATTTGAGGAATTAAATTAACCTTGAAGTACACATTCACATTATTTAATTACATAGATTTACATACGTTTAACTCGGCTTCTGTCATGCCAAAAAAGAATTATCTTCGCCGGCTTTTTTCTACTTCGCGTGAGTCTAATTAATTAGTGAAGGTTGACAGTCAGTTCCGTAAACTGATTTTTGTGTATCCCAAATTGGTAATCCTATGTTGTAGTAACTTGAAAAACCAAAAGATCTTCCTAATTGACAGGACGAAGAGATCCCAAGGCAGCGTGTGTTACGGGGAATTCGGCTGCTTCGAAGATGCTGGCCCATTCGCCTATTTGGAAACGCTGCCCAGCACTCCTCAAGAAGTCGGCACACATTTCCTTCTTTACTCTACTCTTAGCAGGTAACTTTTTAATATTAATCACATCTTATATAAATTTGTAACTATCGTGCTAAAAAAAGCCGCGGGAGCCTAATGGTTTGACCCACCACCTCTCAAGCAGAGGGCGTGAGTTCAAATCCGACCTTTCACCTGTGAGTTTTCGAAATTTATGTGCGAATGGTAGGTCAATGGTGCGATATTAAATTTGAAATTTACCATTAGATTTTTGGTGAAGGAAAACATCGTGAGGAAACCTGTATACCTGCGAAACAATTTAGAAGAAGTGCCCAATCCGGATTGGGCCCGCGTGGAAACTACAACCCACGCCCTCCCATTGTGAGAGGAGGCCTATAACCAGCAGTGGGACTAATTCCTAACTATTTATTTAACTGTAGGTAATCAAGGGAATGAAATCATCACACAGATTTCGAAGCTCACAGGTGCAGTTGTGAGTATGCCTCTCACACTTCTAAGCTCACACAATGTCCAAGTCTTGACAAATTCCCGAATCTTTATACAACTCACGTACACCTTATCACCATTTCACCGGTCGTCCTTGTTTCGACTCCCATTATTGGACACCTACAAAATGCTGTGTTTTTTAACATAGAACTATAACTCTTTCATGACAATTTCAGAGGCGATCAACCGCTGTTGGCAGTATCGGCAAGTAACATGTCGGCAGCCTGGGGCTGGGCAGCGAGGGCTTTCGATTCGGAACGACCCACGCGCGTAATTGTACATGGTTTCGGGTCCAACTGCGACAACGTCTGGGTGTACGAGATGCGATCTGCACTTATGGCAGTTGTAAGTTCATACATATAATTGTCATCATTATAAAAATTCCAGTTCTTGAATTTAAGAAACCTGTTTGATTGTAATAAAGTATCGCCCTGGCAACGCCCTACTTAGGCCTGGTGACCACTGACGGAACGGCACGACAGGGAATTTTTATGCAACGAACTGTAACATACCTTAATGATATAACAAAAGTAAAGTAAAGTTGTAATTTCAATTATAATGGTCATAACGACAAAAACAAAGCTGCAGTGGATACCGAACCACAGGGCCTCCGGAATGCCTCGGCAGACATCGAGATACTTCGTCAGGCTTCCGAAGGTTATTCACCCAAAATCTTCTCCTTCTTGGAATATGGTTCTCTTCTTTAGCAAGTCTACCATTTTTAAATACGGAACTGGTAAAAACCAGCGTTACGAGTGATCTGAATAGAGGTTAGGTGCGAGCATAGTGTAAGGATACCGAGGTTTTATTGCTATCAGTGTGTGCTTGAATGTAGGAATGCCCGAAGGATCCCATGCAATACCGTCCTGTCGATGGGCCGGGCCTTAGCGTGATTACTATACAAAACCTTAGTACTTAAGTAGTAGTCCACGCAAAAATGCCACTTTTCTTCGTGTCCTAGCTTATTCGATATAAATTTGTCAATGTAAATCATTGAATTTTGTGGATTTTTCTCTTTGAGGAAGCAGTAGGCGGCAATACACAGAAAGCACTTTACGGTAAACGCCGATACTATTTATTTTTAATCTTTAAATTATGGTACTCATTTATGATACATAGTAATTATGAAAATGATGCACTTTGTCGACTTCGCACAGCTTAGGATCTTCCATACAAGACGCGACGCGCTCTGATGGGCACCGTAACTGTTGTTGAGACAAGATATGATTTCATGTGGGTTGAGGTCACTTCACCGTTGGAACTGGAACTACAACATTTGTTTCAAACGCACTTTTATTGTGTCGTTATGTCTATCAATAAAATTGGTACAAAAAGTGCCACAGAGTTTAGTAAAAAACAATAACTGATCAGTAATATCAACCAGTAGTTTTTTGGGGCAAAATTGTAATTGTAATACATAATATTATATATTAACGGCGTACGTAGGTAGGTACCTAATAAATGTTCAGTGGGTATAAGTATCTATCTGAATCTTTTTAATTTTACTCACGAGATAGTGAGAATGCAATGATTAGTATACAATATTAACTTCTAGGAAGAATGTAACGTGATATGTGTGGACTGGGAAGGTGGAGCGACGATGCCTAACTATCTCCGTGCGGCGGCAAACACTAGGCTTGTGGGAAAACAGCTTGCGATGATGTTACAAGGTATATCACTTAAAAGTTCACATCAGTGTCAAAAGTAATATTCGAATAACTATTGTAAATAATGCTTTTATGTTTGGCTTTGGTTTTAGGTCTGGCAGAGCATATAGATTTGCGGTTTGAGGATGTCCACCTTATTGGATTCAGTCTAGGTGCCCATGTTGCTGGCTTCGCTGGTACAGAACTCCGAAATATTAGTCGGATTACCGGTGAGTAACTCATCAAGTTTTGTCATTGTTTTCTGTAAGACTTAATGTATACATTGCCGCAAAATGGAATGGAACGGAAGCGTCAACTTCGCCTCGATGCGTGAGAAAGCGCGTGAATTTGTGAAAACTGTGCATTCAGGCTGTAGTAGGTGTTCAATTATTCAATCTAGATCGTTTGTCATGACAGGGATGTTGAACTTGGATATTGTTTTCATTTAGCTTATTTGTGAAGCAAAAACAAAAGGTAAACTGGTATTTGGGTTCTTATATGGGTGAATCGAAATTAAAAAAAATTTGGCCAATATCAAAAGATTTTTCAAGATTCACATCTCTTTATATTATATCTGTACACCAGCCCGTTACACCATATCATACCCGTCTGGTAGATGCTTGAAGCCGCACTGCGCCTACCCACTTTCGCCAGACGCGGCCGACGATAGCTGCAGTAACTCCCGTGAATGCGCGAGAATTCTGACCTGTTTTTTGGCTCGTATCTAGTTTGTACGTTTCACAATTGATAGAGTAAGTTCAGTTAGCTACGTACAATTTGGTTAGAAAATTTCGCTTCCATTCCGTTCCGCGACAATGTAAAAACAGCCTAAGTAACTATATTCACGAGCAAATGAAGTTATGCAAACTATATAATTTTCAAATTTTCAACTATATACCTACTTTTAAGTTAGTGAACTCTAGCTGTGATGAAATCACCCATCGCGAATGAAAACTATATATAAATAATCTGTATTCAGGTCTAGACCCAGCAGGACCTCTCTTCGAATTCCAAGATCCTCGAGCTCGTCTAGATCGTTCCGACGCGAAATTCGTAGACGTGATTCACTCTAACGGCGAAACATTAATTTTGGGTGGATTGGGTGCAGCTCAACCTCTCGGTCATGTAGATTTCTATCCTAATGGCGGAAGAGTACAGCATGGATGTTCTAACTTGTAAGTTAAGATCGTAACATTAGCTTTAATTATCCGTATAACCTACTGATACAATTAAGTTAAATCGTCTTAATCCTCAGATTCGTTGGAGCAGTGTCAGATTTAGTTCTCCCATGGGCAGCGGCGTCACCCGAAGGTCGCTCCTTATGTAATCATCGGCGAGCATACAAGTTTTTCACTGATTCTGTTTCACCTAAATGCCACTTCCCTGCCTTCCCTTGTGCAGACTACGATACTTTCCTTGAGGTAAAATTTCATCAGGAACAAAAGCATTCGCATTTGATCCCTAAGTTACAAGCGTCTTTTTGTCCTCGGTTTCAGGGTCGTTGCTTCCCGTGTGGCCCTGATCGAAGATGTGGTAATATGGGCTACTACGCCGACCGGTCCCTTGGACGAGGACAACTTTATTTACTGACTAGAGAAGAAGAGCCATTCTGTGGTATGTTATGAATATATTATTCTACTAAACATAAGTCTATACTTACTATACTATACTTCACATTACCACAGACGACCTCAGTATTATTACCCAACAATCAAAGTTTGCTTAGAAGTTGGCATAACTTTAAAATTTCTGCAATATATATGCCTAAGTTCAGAGATTGTATTAATTTTAATTACTTTCATTGCTTCCAGCGCATCAGTACCACGTTGCTGTTTGGGGTGGTAATCAACCGGGGGAGAAACCAAACTATGGACGTGTGACGTTGACTTTACATGGTGATTCGGGCCTCAATGAGTCCTTTCCAATGACCAAGTACGCCACTATAGTGCTTATTTATCGCATTTATTTTGCAGCGCCGCTGTGATTCTTTTGAGGTCGTATTTTCGTCAATTACTTTATTACACACACGTATTACAATGCCAGTGTATCAAATGCTTATGTACAAAATTGACGCGCGGCACTCGTGCCTCCTATAACCCGTTAAACTGACTGTTGACTATGTTTCCAGACGTGAAGATATCACGAATACCAGCGTTCGTTTTACTCGAGTCTTGGTACCACATCCCGCTTTAGGTGTTCCACTGCGTGTGACGATACACTACGCGGCGTATTCCGGTTGGTTGAGTGCTGGTGTTAAGACAATTCACGTGGACAAGCTGCTCATCACTGATAGCTTCGGCAAGACGTAAGTATTTGATCTTATGAATTAAACGAGCAAAACGTTAGATGCGTTTCAAAGTAAGAAGGAAGAGTAATTATTTGTAATACTAACCCTATTTTTAAGTATTCTGTTACTAACCCGGGATGAATGTCCGAAATAAAAGCTTTGAATTTGAATTGAAAGTCCTAAGCCTCATATATTATGAGGTTACTAAATGAGATACTTTCTACAGATCGTCTTTCTGCAAGAAAGGGATGCCATTACTTACGGAACAATCTGTTGAACTACCGCTGTACCCCGGAGATTGTCAAATAAAGGAGGTCAGTACTTTCAATAAAGTATACGAGGCGGAGAACACGTAGTTGTTATCGGCACTCATTTCCTTCCCTGAATTAAATACATATAAATATATTTTCAGGACGAAGACCCGTTAAATACGACAAATTCGATTATAGAGTATGTCGTAAGTACAACCAACGCGACTAAAGGCCCACCAATCGATCTACAAGATAATGCACTCCCCGAAGACTCTCCTCAGCGACCCTTCCTGCTTGCCGACGCTTACGAGTGGTCGACAGGTAACGAAAACTCTGGTCGAGCTTTTGGGATGACAAACACCAAAACTGCTCCCGGTGGCGCCATCGAAATCGCCGAGCCAGTGCTGAAACCTCGACCGCGAAAGGCACCTCGACAACGAGCCGATTTGGTGGACGATCCACCTGAAATATCAGAACCGGTGCTTCGGCCGACACAAGCACCGCGAACTACGCAACCCCCTTCGAGAAAAGCAAAGAACTACGACATGTCGACTACGCCAACTTACGACGGAGGTGAAAGGGCTGATAAGGAAGAAACTAGTTTCGCTGTTCAGTTCTTGCCAGCGCGACTCGCATCGTTCATTTCCCGAGCGGAACGTTACGCAAGAGATACCCTACTGCCTCTCGTATCGGCTTACGCGCCACGATTACCCATATTTGGATCAAGGGAATTGCCTAAGCCTACTACAAGGTATATTCCTACAGAAGAGATGAATACAACAAACTCGGTACCAATTCCGACACCGACTTTGGAAATGAAAATAGAGACCCTTAGATCGGTAGGTCCGCCAGGAGAAAAACGTTTAATGGAAATTCCAGAGGACCCTGAAATTACGATCACTACCACAACAACGACAACACCGACTACTACAGTTGAATTTCAACCAGCTCCAACGGAAATGCTCAAAGTAGTGAATGGACCTGCTGCGTCGGCTAGCACTGCGTTACCCCCCGTGGCTCTACGGACTGATGGACAGAAGATAGTCATCGTTTACCCGAGTAACGCAAGAGACGAGCGGAAAATTCGATCTCATTCGTTCCCTGAAGAACTGCAATTCGAAGCATTGTACCGGCACACAGCGGCGCCGTCGCCGGTCAGAGTGGACTTGCCCACCTTCACACCGCCAACCACCACTCACGGGCCCACGCCACCTTCCACCTTAACAAAGGCCGATTTACGATACATTCCAGTACCATTCCAGAACTCCAAAGAAAAGGAGAATAATCCAACGTGACCCTCAAATGTGTTAGTGTAATAGATAAAATTGATTACATTACGTACACACTAGCCCTTTTACGGCGAATCATTTTTGTACAGAAGTTTATGTATCAGCGTGTGAACATGTTACTGTGTTCAATTTGGTTGTATGGTGGCCTTCCCAGTAATAATTACTAAACTGCCAACTTGTTGAAAATTGCCTTCATTAGATAGAACAAACTTGTTGTTGTACATATTTAGGTCTTATGATTAGAATAAGAAAATTTTTACAAAATAAACACTTATTTATTATACAATACCACTTTTCTTTCGTCCTTACATTTGGTTAGAAATTAATCGACTGTTACAATTTGTATAAAAATAAATCATTGCTCTCGCTTCAGAACGAAAACAAAATTAGTTGTTGCTAATAACAGAAGTAAATATCACAACGAATGAAATTATGGAATAAACCTTAAATAATAAAGAAATACTTTATACCGTAATTGCGGTATGCCACAACAGTTGTGTAAAGTTTGGCATACACAAGAAATAATAACGAAACTATAATGTCATTTATCGTGGGATCTTTCCTATAATGTTTTTCCTTAACAACCGAATCAAAAGTTTTTCTCTAAATATAACTGTAAAAGTTAACCCGCTCCTCAGGTCGAGTGTCGAAGTGTCGTATCTGTAATTTTTTACCAACGTAGTGTGTCCTAGCAAACGACGTAATCATTTTCAACCAATAAAATTGACGACGCAGCGAAGCGACGACAGTAGAAACTTTACTCTCGCCCTACCTGAAAGAGCGAACTAGTTTATACAGTCAATACAAATGTCACAAGTGGCGTCCGGGCTCATAATGCGTTTAACCCACAATTACACGATTACAAACGCGGACCAAAATAAGAATACAAGGAAAAAGGATCGACAAGAAAGTTCTTCGATGAGCTTGGACAGAGCAGTCTCCCGCGTCCTTACTTCATGTACTTGTCCGAGTGCTGCGTGAGGATGCGCGCAGAGGACTTAGCGTCGAGGAAGATCGTGTGCACGGAACTGATATGCGCGGGCGCAATGCGTTGGGCGCCGTCCGCGCGTGCCGCCAGTGATGCAGGCGTCAGCAGCTGCGCTGCGTATCTGCACGATTTAATTTTATGTTATTAATAATCAAGTAATCTCAAACTAATAACTTCCCTGTACAATGAGTGCTAGAGTAACAAAATTTGGAAACGACTAGTAGGGCTAGCACGATAGGGCGCGGTATGCGCGAGAGCGGCATAGAAGCGCGAGATATTGCTATTATCTATGGGAGTATAGCAGCAATACGTGCTTTATGTCGCTCTCGCCCAAGTCGCGTCCTGTCATGCTAGCCCTACAGTTTGTAAAAAAAAAAATTGCAGAACGTTCTCTCCGACGAGTTACAAAGGCCGTGCTTAAATGTGCAATTGATGCCGCCGACTTTCGTTTACAATCTGAATTATCAAAAATAATTTACCTCAGAGTACTATTGGCGCCCACTTCAGCTAAAGCGGAGAGTGCGTCGTCTTCGATTGAGATGCCTTCAGTCGCAGCGCGTAGCTTCAAGATCTAGAAATAAAATATGACGTCATTATCAAGACTCAGTAAACTCAAGTTAATGATAGAATTTCGTTATTTTCACTAAATGGACAGATGTTAAAATTACGAAATCAAATTGGTTGCAATAACTGCCTCCGTGGCCGAATGGTTACCATACCGGACTGCCACGCAGAGGTCCCCGGGTTCGATTCCCGGGCCGGGAGAAATATTTGTATGGCCTACATTTATTTCTCTCGTGAGTTTGGGTGTAATTTGTGGTTGTATATGTGTGGTCCATGGCACCCGCGACACAGGGTTTCCCTAGTGCGGGGCTATGTTGAGTGTGTGCGTTATTATTATTATTATTACTCATTTACTGAATATCATGACTTTTTCTACCACTTTAAAATATTTTTTTGTGAAAATACTCCTACTCTACTACTGTGTTATTATTACTGTTGTGTTGGCTTTTTCGTCGTCAGTGCACCTGTCAGTAACTTATGAATACAAACATAAAGAAATTCGAAGTTCTGCTGACTAGATCTGAAGCTCAGTTGGTTAAGAGTGGAGGCCCCGACATAGTAGCAAACACTGGTTGCAATCCAATCAGAAGGAATTTTTTCTTTACATTCAAATTGGTGTTTGGTCGTTTCTTGTCAAACAAAATTACCTCCACTGCAAGGTTTTGGCAAAAATTATTCATTCATTAAGTATTATTCAATAAATAGTTTACCTGTAACAGTTCCGACTTGTTGTACGGCAATGTGCGTATTATCAGCAATCTATCCAAAAGATCAAGTGGGATACCGTGCGGTGAAACTATGTCCTCTGTGCCTCTGAAATACAATAAATTTGGCACTACTTATAAGAATAGCAGACATTGACGGCAAGTAAAATGGAGATAAATTAAAACTACATTTTTCATTGTTATGAATAAGGAAAGTTATTGCTATTTATTTTATTTATTTATTTCCAAAACTTAATCTATAATTATAACAAACTAGTGGAATAAAGAAAAATAATTGAATATCATGGTGGTGAAACATTCTGACATTCAATAAAAATTTGATCTATAATAGATTAAGTTTTGGAATACAGTCTATCGACCCAGTTCAATAAATCAGGGCCCCAAATTTTAAATCATCTCACTTGGGTGCCGTTAGCTCTAATGTCAATGGCAGAATTTTGTACGTTAAGTATTCTGCTAAGTTAAAAGTACTGGTTTGTCAGTGGCTAGCCATCGAGCTGATATTCAACTGCCATTGCATTTTTTTGGTATTCTGATCTTCAATGGCAAGTCGGCTGCGCGTCGATAACGTAATGTACTAATAATTATATATGACAAAATTGCTGATTAAAGGACATAAAAATTAAAATATGCATAGAAATTTCTATGATAGTTTTAATAAGGCAACATCAACAGTTATTCAATGACTGAATGCCATTCCACTGACACTCTACTGAGACTCGTTGCAATTGCAACTAGATTTTAGCAGAATAATAAATATTATCATAATTGCAATATAATCTCAGTGGACTCTAAATGGAATTACAATGACAAATTATTTCAAGAAAATTTGCCGACTTGGCAGCAAGAATGACAAATGTAAAGCGCTATCTTTACAAATTCACTCAGTGAACAGTGGAACAAATCGATCCTATCTGATATTTCGTAAAGTAAGAAAGTATTTCACCATATCCGACGTACACTCAGCTACACACCAAGATAAGGTCACTTTATAAAAATGGTAATTTTAAAAATATCGTTAATTTTCGGCAAATAATTATAACAGTATCTGTGATTCTATCTTAGGCCCATTGTATAAACACTTATAAATAATAACATTTGACTAACGTGTATTATAGTAAATAGTAAGGTATTATTTACCTAATTTGACATCGGCCTCTGTTTGTAGCGAATATGACAATTGGTGCTATGGCCGACTCGAGCGCGCGATGCAGGTATGTGAACGTTTCTATGTCTAACATATGCACCTGGAAATAAAATTACTAATATTTATAAAAATACCACCATTAAAGGATTAATAGTATTAGGCGATTAACACACTGCACCGCGAAAAAAAGTAATAATTATTTTTTTGAATGGAGTAAAAAGGTGGCAAAATTTTAAATGTATTTATTTTTAAAAACAATATACTAGTTTCTACTTAACTTTCGTGTTATTGTTATAACCTCTCTAAATTACACTAAAATATTTTTTTCTTTAGTGGAACCTCAGGTATTTTGTTTAAAAAGTGGGCAATTTTGCCGCACCTTTACTTACAAAGCCGCAAGTACATGCAGACGGATAATTTTTTTCTACATAGAAAATGATTGAAACTGTACTGTAAGTAACCCACGCACATTAAATTTTCGTATATTTTAAGATAAAAAATAAAATGTATATTTCTCCATACAAAAAAAAAATTTTTCTCCGAAACTATCAACTTTTCAAGAAATTACACAAGAATAAAAGTTATTAGGAATGTTACTATCTATCACATAAAAAAAATTTGCTCGATACTCCACAAATTATTCCTATGTCCAAGAATTATCAATTTGAGCCCACTGTGCGCGCCGTAGTGATTGCAAGCACACATGTAGCTGAGATCCTTCTTTGAGAAGAATGGTTAATAATACAGAACTCATTCAGGAAGCTGCAGTAATACTGTCTATTTGGGTTTTGTTTACTCAAATAAAAAGACACTGAAGATAACATTCAAGTACATTACAAATATTTAAGAAAATATGAAGATTAATTTTTCGACTACACAAGTCTGTCAACTGAATCCTTTGATTATTTGTTATGGAAAATCCGAACGACAATTACTGGAATAGACACAAATTGATAAAAATCTGCGCGGTAGTGCGGAGCGCAGTGTGCCATACCCTGCGGTTCGGCGCGGAAGCGCGGTAAAACCGCGTGCACCGGAGAAGCGTTATCAGTGTGTTCGACGGCGCGTGTTTTCCATACAAACTGAGGTACTTCAGTACAACGTTAAAAAACGCAGCTCCGCGCTCTGTCGCGGGGCGCGATGCAGTGTGATAATCGCCTTAAGCTCTCAGTTGTAAGAATTAAAAATTATTTAAATTTATTTATTTACTTAAAAATTATTTTCGTAAACTAATATCACAAATGTTGATGTCAAGTGATGTAAGAGATCAATATTAGAGACACTTTTCCAAGGTTTTGACATCATAACTTGACAATCTTTTAAAGAAAAATTAATGAAAAAGTATTAAAAGTCAATTAAGTGCATTGTATAAAAAAATTAAACACATAATTGTAACTGAAATTCTCACCTCATCTATGAACAAAACTCCTGGCACTAATTCAGCAATACCTTGATCAATGTATTTGTTTACTATTTTGTTAATTTCTTTCCTCAGTTTATCTAAAATAAAAAAAATCACATGAAGGCCTGGTTCATTTATTTTGAAATTTGTTTCAAAATTGATAATCAATCATTCAAAATTGTTAACCGCATAATTTTTAAAGTATTTTGTATAAAATGGAGGTATCACATGAGGCAAATGATAACCCAGTGGTGCAAATGACAGTAAATAGTATTATGGTAGCGCCTTTGAGGCAAACAACGCTAGCTCGAGTTCAGTCTTCGTATTTGTTCGACATTTCTATAACAATACAGTAATAACAAACTACTGGAATATTTTCATAAAAAATAGATGAACATCATGGTAATTATTAATACAAAGATCGAACACTCAGAAAAAACACTCAGAAAAAATTCCTTCGATCCGGTCGAATTCGAACCGACGTCTATGAGAAATCTATTGCAGATTTATCACCCGGTTAGTACCTTTACAGCTACCAGTCCTGGCGATAGATGTCATAGATGGCGCTACGACTAAAAAGTCGTTGAAAGACTAAGTACAAAGACACGACGCAAGCACATAGAAGAATTCGTGAGGTCCGTTGGTTCGTTCCGTGGCTTAGTTGGTATAGCGTCTGGCACGGTATGCAAGAAGACGTCGGTTCGAATCCGACCGGATCGAAGCAATTTTTTCTGAGTGCTTTTTCTGAGTGTTCGATCTTTGTATTAATAATTATAACAAACTAGTGGAGTAATTTCACAAAAAATAATTGAATATCAATTCAATAAAAATTTAATGAAGATCATGGTAGTAAAATCATGATATTCAATAAACACAAAATATTAACATCCAAATGAGACTACCAGCCTATAATTCAGTACCAAATCAACTAAACTAATAGAAGTAAAGCTAAAGCCCATTAAGTCATTATCTCACCCGTAATCTCAGTCTTCTTGGGCTTCATGAGCTGCCCCATCATAGACATTATGTCGTGTCCGCCTTGAGGTTTTGCGTTTGCGCAATCGAGGTCATGCAGGGTCACGTCTTGCACCACCTCTTTCTTTTTATGCACGTCGCCTTTTGGCAATGGGACGTATTCTTCCGCCTATTTTGTAATAATACAAAAGTACATTTTAGATGCTGTTTAATGTAATTAGCGTTAATATATCAAATATTAATAGTTACTATTTTGAGTAATAATTGTGAGATGATGGAGCCTAAACTTCAAGCAAGTTAAAGTCAATAAAAAGTAATAAAAATAAAGAGAAACATTGGAGTGATAACAATTATTGTTAGTCACAATGAAACCTGATTTTTTTTAAATGAAGGCAACTTATGAAGTTCAACTTGTCAGTTGTAATCACCTAAAGTGATAAAAGATTTGTCAAAGATTTTTCATATCGCAATATTAGCAAAATTTCCAAAATCATAAACAGGCTACAAAAATAAAGTGTTAAAAACATTTCTCACCTCTAAATCAAATTCAGTAGCAAAAGTATCACTTCTTCCCTGGCGCTTGACGGCACCAGAGTTGGCTTCAATGTATATGACATCTCCAACTTCAACTTTCTCCTTTTGTAGAGATTCATAGATGGTGGGGTCGAGTTTTAATTGTTTGGTGCCTTTAGCTGTCTTCAGTCCGATTATAACATGGGACACTGTTTTTCCATAACCTGAAATTAACCAATCACTTAAGGAAATATCTACAAAATCACTGCAGGGTGAATAAGCTTAAGAAATAAAGCTATATGAAATTAAAAATATATATAGGAATATTTAATTAACTACGTCTCTGTGGAGTGGGATCAGAATCCCACACAGTATTTTCAGAGGACTCATTGCCATTTTGATTATACAAATGTGAATAAACTATGAATCTAAAATTGTTTCTTACCACCAGTGGGGTTCTCCATTTCAACAGGTGTTAGCTCAGTTACCTCTCCTTCATACACTTCTTTGGTCTCTCGGATACGCAAACCGATGGCTCTACGGAAATTCTCCATCAATACCTCAGTCTTCTTGATCTCTGTACTGTATACCTCACTGCCTACCATAGGGCAAAATGGCACCTAAGATAACAATATCAATTTTATAATTTAAATTGGTTTATATTCATTCAATTGCATTTAAAAAACACAAGCATGAAGTTATAAAAGTAAAATGTTTTTGTTTATTTTAATTTAATTGAAACTTATATTTTTAAATATGAAAAAAAAAACACTAAACTATCAAAACAAAACTTTGAAACAAAGTTACAAGTAGCCAAAATGCAACCTACTCATACCTTAGTACCCAATTCCTGGGCAATAGCCAAAGCAATCGCAGTTTTGCCTGTACCTGGTGGCCCTGCCAACAACAGTGCACGGCCTGCCATTTTTTTGCTGCGGATCATATCCACAACAATGCCTGCTGCCTAAAAACACAATACAATTTCGACAAACATCTGGAAGTCTCTAGCTTATGAGACAAATAAGCCCACATAATATCCAGTGATTGGAATAGGTATACTTTTTTAACTTAGGAACAGAGACAGAAAGTGGAGAGTACCTTAAGACAACATTTTTTGTCCTGAATCTTTTCAGGATTCAGTTAATCACTTAAGTACAACATAAAAATTGACATTATTTAGGATAGGTAGATAGACTATATTTATCTAACTTATATTATAACTTTGGGATGCGTTGTTGCAAGCACCAATTCTTCGAAATATTTAGAAAAATTCATACAAAAAAATAATTTTTTTCATTTTTTTTTTTTTTCAAAAATGAAATTCGATTCAGATAGCTAAAACGTATACCATATTACATGAAGAGTCATCGCGATAGTTTTAGGATCCCTGATTAATGTCCATAAATCAACAGAATTTTAAAAATTCTAATTAAGTGTATTAATTATAATTATTTTTATCGAAGTTTTCTAAAATATTCCGAAATATTGGTGGTTGCATCAACGTGTTGCAAAAGTTTAGATAAATACCTACCTATCCCAAGTAACATTAATTTTGAATGTATTTAAACGATTTCCTGGACCCCAAATAGATCCAGGATAAAAAAATGTTGTCCTTTAGGACTCTCTACTTAGGACTAGTAGTCTCCACTTTCTGTACCTGTACCTCGAGGTTTTGGTAAAAAACTCTACCTATTCCGATCACTGTAATATCTTATCTTCCTTACTCTGGAGCCCATGACACAAAACTAGTTTCAGGTGGCAATTGGTATAAAATTGTCGACTACCTAATGTAAATTTTATCCGTATCCATTATCCATTGGCATAGATATTTTGACTGTGAAATTTAAGTTGCAAAGAGTCCATAAGATCATCTGTAACTCGCTAAATAGGATTATTTTTAGATTATATTATAATAATATATATTATGTATAAACTACTACACTATTTATTCCGTTATGAATACGATACTCTTATTTTATACTATACAATTAGCTACTGCTGTTCGCTTTGTTGATTTTGGTCCATGGTAACCAAAAACTAACCTCAAAGTTAAATCAATATTTCTATTCTCAAGTGTTTTGAGAATAACCACACATTATTTGTTTAGTCTAAAGAATGTCAAGAAGTTAATTGAATAATTTAAAACAAAATAAATACCTCTCGTGCAGATTCTTGACCCACAAGACCGGCGGCCATCTGAATTGGTACCCCATTTTCATCCAAACCTAGCCCTTTGATATGGCTATGAGCTGAAATTCTTTGAGTTTTAGCGGTACTTTTCACTTCTTCTATCTTCATTGCGTCGTTCTAGATATTACCAAATTTTAAAAATTTTAATCCACACTTACACCACTGACAACTGCCTCCACGCACAAACTACTAATACAACTCACACGCTACAACTAATATCTCACACAACCACAGACTATTTACCAAAGTTACCACACAACACAAAGAACGAATAAGTGACTGGAATAGACTGACTTCATTGTTTGAATTTTGAACGATTAAGGTTGTGGTTGCGTTGTAAATGCAAAACGTAAATATTTCAGTAAATATGTATATTCGAATTCGATAAAATGGCAACCTATTTGAAAAAATGTTAATATTGCTAGCTCAGAGTACTTAATTAGCTAATATCATTGACTTTATTTAAGTCAATGGCTAATATAGTATTTAAAAAAATATAATTTGGACTTTCTATTACATATTACTTTTCTGAAAAATCAATAAAATATGAACGCATCAATAAAGAATGTCAAACACAAACGTAAACTGGCAAAATTCTGTTGAACCTGTTGAAATAAGTGTTTCTCTTTTTAACCTTCATAAATGTAATGAGCCCATCTCAACTCAAGCTTTGAATCTGCACTAAACTAGAAATTTCAATATAATACCCCTACAAATTCCGCAATCACTACATGGTGGAAATATTATTGATTGCTATTTTGATTTAGATCTCAGTATTTTAACAAATGATTTCGTAATATCTGTGAATTGAAAGTGGCAAAGTTACAAGATTGCTAAATATACTGATTATGTATTAAGAAATATTGGACAGGGGTGTGAAAAATTGTGAGGGTTGAAATCCATTTTCAATGGAGTATACTGCACAAAACTTAGAATATGCTGTGTCAGTTTTCTATAATGGGGAGCAAGCAGAACGCGCGCGAGCCCATTCGTGGCTTACAGCAGCGCAGCGAGTGCCTGAAGCATGGAACTTCGTCTGGGAACTGCTTCAACCAAACAAGGTAATTATCCCCTGCCATTATACATTTTCTCCTATCTGTATACTAAATCATTGTTATCGCTGAAATAGTGAATAATGACGTGTATTCTCTTAATGAGTTTTCGAGTGTAACAGGGATATTTTCTTTAGTCATTAGTTAAATCATGATTTTTATTCAGCATTTATTTGCGTTGTTGATTGATTATTGATTAAAATTTCCTTTCAAATTAAAGTTTCCTTTCGATATTACTTCTGATTTAAATTATGAATAATTTTAGTTTAAGTATAATTTAATTTATTAAGTTGAAAGTTTTTTGATTTTTATTGATTGTATTCTGTATTATTTTGAAAAGTTCACATTTCAGGGGACCGAAATCCAATTCTACGCGGCTACGACACTTCACACGAAAATCCTGCGGTGTTGGGGTGAGGTGCCGCCGGAAAGCCATGATGCCCTAAAAGAGAATATCCTCGAGGTCATCCTAGCATACTCCAAAGGCCCCAAGATTGTTACTAATAGACTTTGTATCAGTGTAAGTTTTTATTTTATGATTTGTTATTTTCTTTGTTGTTTGTGTTTGTATTAGGTTCTTTTGCATGTGTCTTACAAACCTTTTATGATTTTTCTGTGCTTTGTCCCTGTGCATGTGTAATTTTTATTTGAATAATGATATTAAAAAAGATTAAGCTATTTATTTTCATAAATAGTCATGCTAAGAGTATATGTTTGTGTGATAGTTCATTAAATTACACTTTAACATGGTTTTATGTATTAATTAAAGCCTTATTTGCTGTCTTATTTTTATTTTATGTCTATTATAATAATTTTTATATCTTATTTTGATCTGATATGACATGTTAGTAAATGACAATATTAATTTGAATGTCTGAATGTCCAGACTGACACAAAGGTATGTATGCATAATAAGTGTAAAAGGAGTGGTACATCATGTTTTAAGATGTAATCAGTAACATGAATTGCCTTCTTGTAACTTCTTGTAACAATGCTTAATATTGTACTGATGTTATAGGAATAAGTAATTAGAAATAAGCTTATCTCATTGGTGTTTTTGACCATAAAACACACTTTTAGACTCACTTCTTTTGAACACCAAGTTGTTCATATATTTATTTTTATGGGTTTATTTATTTGGTTCTCCAACAACAAGTACAATATACATTACAATAAGATATACAAAACATATATAAATAGAATTGCCCCATTACTTAGAGGAGAATGCCACACGCAACTGAATAACATATTATCTGACATGTTTTCAAAAATTTTATTGCCAAAAATTTGTCTACACTACCACAAAATGCATGGCAATGGTATGGCATGGTATAACTGATTGGTTTCCGTAACTCAGTTGGAGCACCTATTTTGTGTAAAAATTGTGTTGATGTGAAATTAAAAATTATTAAGAAATCCAAATGAGGTTTGAGGTAAGAGACAAACATATTTTACAAGAACCTATTTACTTTCACATTTAGGAGCCTAAACACACACCGTATGCTCACGCATTGAAGACAACGAGTCTTTTGAGAGAGATTATTATTTGTTACAAATTTGATTAAACCAAACATAAGTGTAATTTTTATAAATTTCTAGTAATGCTTAATAAAGACTTGTAATTTGGGTGTTGAAGACCAGGTGATTCATAGCACAGTTATAACCAACCTAGTTTGGGCTCCTATCTCCCAACCTTTCCCTTCTATTATATTACCTACATCTTGCACCTCTTCGGAGAAAAATAAGCTATTTTATTATTATAACTTGTATATTTGCAGGTTGTATATTTCTATTTACAGTTAGCTGCCTTCATTCTGCAGCAAGGTACAACAGACTTGGCAGCTATCTTGAGACCCCTGTCCACAGAAGAAAACACAGCATTACTCCTTGAAGTTCTTACTGTGATACCTGAGGAGGTTTGTTCATACAATTTAATTTTTTTTGTTTAATCGCGTTAATACGTTATTTGTACTGTTATATACAAGCTGTGCAACAACATTGTTGAACAATTTTTTCTATGTGGAGTGTCGATTTTGCACAATGCTCTAGATTTAGTTTATACAGGCTGTATATTTGAAAGTGAGATATATTCATACATAGTAAATCATGTTACAACTTAACACAGACTAGAATTAAATTCGGATATGGGATAGAACAAAAAATAAATCAACAAATGTGTTTTGAAGTGTACATACGAATAAACCGTTTCCCTTTACGCTTGATTTCGAATGCAATGGATACTACCAAGCGAGCGCCGAGTGAGACAGCAACAATAACTATGATTTCACATTTACGTTTTAGCTTATGTTAATTATTTTTTACTTGAACTATCATCGAAATGTTTTACGTACTAAAAAAGATAAGTTTATGATTTAGTAACTAGTTATCATTTAATAAGAATTGAGGTTTTTGGCGTAGTTAAAAATGTGAACTCAAATTATTTACAATGACTGATTTTTTAGTTATTTACAGTTTATTTACACTTACGTGGTACGGAGCAAGTGTTCAAAATGTCCACCGTTTTCCACGATACATAGCACTAGCACGGCATAGTAAATTTTGTTTTAAATTGTACAACACAAACACATTTTGTCTCACAGTATAAAATGCTGAGATAATCCTCACACGCAACACTTCGACACTGTTCACCTCCTCTGCGTAAACTCCGATTTGGGAACATTTCAATAGCTTGCCTCACACTATTACCACTTATTGCGTAAAGTCGCACCATCTCAGTCAATTCGACGTTAAAATAAATATCCATTTTGCGGCGATCGGGCGAGCGGAAGTACAAATAATTTACGTGTCTTCGTTAGATCAAGGTCGCGCGTGCACTGTCTGAAGTTTCGCGTATGCACCCGCGCCCCGACCCCCGACCTGTGCTTTGTTTTTCGCCGCCGTGCCGCCACCCGCCGCTGCGTCGGAGCAATAATAGTGATGTGCATAGATTTCGATAAATAATGTTGTTCTCAAGTAGGAGTTGATAAAAAAAATTTAAAATATATTTTTTGTAAAGTTTAAGTTTATTAGTTCATTATTTCTTTGGGTTCAGAATCAGGAATATAACGCACTCTATACGTATATCCCGCTTTCAAATACACAGCCTGTATATTTTGGTAACTTAACCAGTTGATCCCATTCAATAAATCAGGGTTTGATATAATGTCTACAATTATCTGGTAAAATGTCCGTCAAATTCACTATTAATTGTGTACATAAACATTTTTTTAGTTCTATCAGCTATTTTTATTTTTGCTCACAGTATAATAGCATGACGATGGGGTCGGCGTTGCGTGCGAAAAACCGCGCGGCACTGCAGCAGGCCTGTCCCAGGGTGCTTGACGACATGCTACGCTGTTTACAAACTGCCTTCAGGTGCGAATATGTTTTTAACCATATACAGTAGCATACATACACCTTTTATGAAACTACATTCTTCAATTATACTTGAATACGACTAAGTCTCAACCTTTATGTGGAGGATTATCTATTATCTACTTTAGATTATCGACAGTCATCATTATTACTTCTTTAAAAATAGAATTTTAGTTGTTATTCTACAAGCTTATTTACCTACTTTCTTTGATTTCATATAAAATATTATATAAAAGACTGTAATATAAAAGACTATATTAAATACTATATAAAACACCGTATATAAAAGACTTGCAAACATATTTATATGCTGCATGCAATATAGTGACTACAGTAAAGAAGCGCCATCAGACGAAGTAGTGCAAGCCTGGGTGACAGCGGCGACTTGCGCCTGCAGCTGGCTGACACTCGGCGGTGAGGACTCACCCGACGGCGGCGGTGGCTCATTATCCGATCGCCTGCCGCTCTGCCGCGCACTAATGCAAGTCGTGCAGGTGTTGTTTACGTGAGTACTCCCCTTCTTACAGAAATACCTAGGTCATCTGTCTCGAAATATACAAATTTGTTCAGTCGTCTGTGATTAAGTAACATAAATTTGTCCACATTTATGCATTTCTTTATATTAACAACCAAATTATACAAGTGACTATCAATTATACCGAAACAAAATAGGATAATGTATGCACGTTTAAAAAGTTAGTACTGATGTAATGCGCAGCTGGAATGAGGCGGTGAGCGACGTGGCCTTAGACGCGTGCGAGTCATGCTTGTCGGGCGTTCGCGCGGCCGGCGGCAACTCCGGCGCAGCCAAGTTCCCCGCCGCCGGACTGCAGCTTGTCACCGAGCTGGCAGAGCTCGCCACACCCATCATGCAGCGAGATAATGTACCTAACTCCATCAACGAGGTAAAGAACGTTTCTAAAATTTTAAAACAATATTTTGAATCCTGTGTCAACTGGTTACACGCAAGTTCATTAGGCCCACCATTGCAAACGCATTTTCGCACGAAACGCTTTGTTTCGTCTTTTATTTAAAAACGTGTGACAAAGGAAAGGAATACACTTTCTGAAAACTGCAATTTGGGGCTATTCAAGGCTAGAGTTAATAGAAATTTTTTAGACCAGAAGTTCCCAAACTTATTTGTCTCGTAGTCTATTCCGTAGACCCCCTGCCTGTCTAATATCGGTTTTTTTTACGAATTCATCAACTTCAAGCGTGTTTTTGGCATTTGACACAGTGTTACTCACTTTGATAAATTGAACTGTATAGTGAGAAACTTAACAAAAAACACATGTTAAATTTTATAATTTATCTAACTAAATAACTTGTTTGTTGTGAAATGTTACTTATGAGGAATGATCTTATATACAGAAAAGCAATTTATATCTCTATAATAAGAAAATATGTTTTGTAAGTACATATGTTTTTGTATATTATGTAATGTGTATTTTTCCGTTTATGGAAAGTCAAAACTTTGGTCACGACCTCCGTAAATGTGTTCCAGTTTCGGGGACCCCCTTAACGTCTTATGCAACTCCAATTTTTTTTCGCTTAAATGGACCTTATTGTTTTTAGTGTACCCCTGACGGTCCATATGTATAGATCACATTGGGTATCATCGTTTAAACAGAAGTGTACCTCTGGTGCTCACGTCGTTGCTTAACATCGGGTGGGGTTCTGGCCAATGGTGGATGAATCTTTAAGTAAAAAAAAAGCAGTAAAACAGTTTAAATTGTGACTAATACGTTCCCTCAGGAGCTCCTGTCAGCGTTAATAACCTGCTGTGTATGTATTTGTGAGTGCCACGCGTCGACGATAGTGCGCGCAGCGGAAGGCTCTGAAGAAGCGGCACGCCACGAAGGAGCGCTGAAGTTGTTACATATACTTTTGGAAGCGCAGGCCGCGCCCGGACACTACCCACTGCACGAGACCCGGTCCAACCTTGTCTTTGGTGCCTGGTATACCATACAGGTAATGTATCTGATATAATATATTATTCGAGGTTATAACAGTGCCTAGGTGAATAATCTAGATATTTATTACCGACGCTATAACTGACAAACGCGATTTTACTATAAAGTTTTTACTAGCGAGGCACTGACTACTTCTTACAAGTGATTCAATTTCTATTGAATTTTTTAGGACACATACCATTTGAAATTAAATCAATAAATGAAAACTGAAATAAAGATGTGTAATGGACAAAATTATGAGGAGAAAGATGGTAACTAGTGGAATGGTGTCTCTACTTACCCCGATGAGAAAAGAGAGTGTAGAGAGATATTTACACTACTCAACAAAGTTTTTTTAAGTACTGGCCACTGAAATTTATAAATGTAATTTAAAACTATTAAAGTATGGTTCGAAATTTAAATAAATAAAACAAAAAAGCTTAGGAAATGAAACTATTTTTCCGGATTTAAATGGCGTATATTTGTTTTTTCAAACAAACCGACGTTTCGGGCCCTTTACAGGTCCCATGGTCACGGTTGACTGAGGTGGTACAGTCTTCAACCAGTTATGTCTAATATTAATGCAAACCACAGAACAAACTTTACAAAAAAGCTTTTTAAATTAGGAGCGACAACCTTATGTGGGCGTAACGCATAGGTTTTTCTAATGAACCAATTGAGAGTGATACTAAATCACTTTACGTTTATTTTTCTTGTTTTAAAGAATTTATCGTTGTCAAAATTTTTTTGCTTTTGAGTGTCATGTTACGTCGTCATTTAACGCGGGAAGAGATGCATGATGTGGGTATGCTGGAAGCTGGACGCAATCAACGTCGTTAACTCGCAACCTAGCGTAATTTGCCGACTATGGGCACGCATTTTTGCAAAATACTGCAAGGAGACAGACCCATTTTAAAGCTTTGCAACTGGTACAAAGACTGCGGTCCCTGCACCAAGTGGTTGTTAGTGACCAAACTTCCAGAAGACTATTACATGAAGTCCATTTTCATGCACGCTAAGGGTTCCAGTTCTACGACGTAGAAATCGAGGACGTCGTTTATGGTAGGCTAATGCACATTTGCACTGGACTGAAACTTCCTGCTTTCGTCCCGACTCAAGAAGAGTGCGAGTTTGGCGAGTACTCCAGATTCCTCACGAAGTTCTTCCAAACCAAGGCGGAACAATAATGGTGTGGGCTGGAATTCGCCCGGGTGGAAGAACTGATCTCGGTTGGATAAAAGGCAATTTGAATGCGGAACGATACTACGACGGAGTTGTGCAACCCATGCACCATAATAATCCCTCACCGACACTGCAAGCCTGGTGATGCATGTGTTCTGCGAGTACGTCAAGTCATGTCACGTTGTTACAGTAGCCTGCTCAATCGGCCAATCTCGGTCCCATTGAGTATGCGTGGGATTTGCTCGGGAGAAAAGCATCTAGTAATCTTCCCCAAAATGTACACAAAGAAGAAGAGCTTTATTCACATTTTTGTAGAGTATGGTGTCTAATTCCACAGATGATAATTGACAACCTCATACATACTATGCCACGCTGTTGTAGAGCCAACGCTAATGCCCGGGAGGTCCAACTGACTATTAAAAGTTTCTTTTTTAATAACTTTTTCTGTAGAAATAGATTTTATAAATTGAATAATCTTTTTTATTTCGTAACAATTTTTTTATTTTATAATATATTCTAATGTATTCCTTAATAACCCTTTTATTATTTTATCATTAAAATTAATATTAAATAACGCTTTTTTGGTACACAGCATTTAAGGAAACAGTCTATTAAATTTGAAAAAAATATTATAAAAAACCTTAATCCCTACACTTTGTTGAACAGTGTATAATAATGTATAATGAACGTGAATGTGCATACAAACAGTAATTTCTTTCTATTTCGACGCATTGTGCAATAAATGTCAATTATATAATATTTATTTATTATTGAATAGGACGAGGTGTTAAACTTAATGGAGAATTCTCCAATACAAGAGAGGCACAAGAAGAACGCGGTGTGGCGCTGCCTGTTCTCGCGGCTGCTTACGGTGCTGGTGACAAAATCGGAGGCCAATGAGCAGGAGCTCTCGCGAGACGATCAAGAAATGCTGCGCTGCTATCGGCAGGACATCGCCGATACTGTCGTATGTATATACGAACGTTATATAAAGTGTTTTTTTTTTTTCGTTTATTTAACCTCTCTACACATAGTAAGTATAACTTACGAGAAATGAACACTACAAACTTTTTAACAGTAGTTTTTTAACATTAGTAGCAGTAGAGTTCTTTGTAAAAGAATTCGTCGACGGGACGGATCGGCGTGTGGCTTACCACCAGTCGCACGACTTCATCGCTTGATATAAAAATAAATTAAATGTGGGCGCAGTCAAAAATATGTTTCGAAATATCTTCAGACCGGACATTTCTAGGGAAACTTAGTAAGTGACTTGTTTTAATATTCTACATGCAGGACAAAAACTCCAAAGTGCCAATTTTGTATGGTTTTTAAAAGAATTTACTCATTCTTCGATTTTTATACTTGGAAATTACAAAAATGATTAAAGCTCAAAAAATAACAATATTGCTAAATATTTATTGACATGATTTTATCAGAAAATCAAAACATTATTTGTTAAGCTTTGTCGCTTTTCCTAAAGTAGGCGAGGCCTATAGTATAATGCTCACTAATTATATTAGGTAATCTCCTTGATCCAGATGTACTGCTGCGGTATTCTCGGCGACTGGTGCTGGACTACAGTGGAATCTGCATTCAACGCAAGCGACACAGACGTGCGTCGCGAAGCCGCGCTTCACATCTTCCTAGCGCTGGCGGACGCCGCGCCGCACCAACGTGCTCCAGAGCCGTTGGTCCGGATGCTTCGACACGCCGTCGACATTGCTAACACGTCCGATAATAAAAGGCTACTGCATACTGCGCTAGATTGTTTAGGCGAGTGTTCTTATCATGTCATTTTTTTCGCGTCCTGGGGAAACATGGAAACTCAAAATCGTAACTTAAAAACGCGAATTTCGAGACATTTTCTACATTACAAAACTAGGTTTCCATAGTTATGTGGTAGGAATTTACGCAGCTAAATCATGATTAAATAAAAAATTTTTCTCCATTTCTATTTTTTTAGTGGACATTTAAGAAACAAAGAGCTTTTAATATACCTTCATTTAGAGAGGACCTCATTGCTATCGTTCTTCAATTTCTACAGATTTTACCAAGCCCTACTCTACAGTGTTGTCAGGTCCATGTAACCAGAATAAAAATTACTATTGGTTTAGAAAATATTTTAATGAAGTGATTTTAATCTCAAAAGTCTCGTAAATGCCAAAATATGGTCGAGAGAAATTTTCGGGACCGAGATACCCGGGATAAAAGCCCTACAAGCATTGTTTAAGCTAAGGGCATTATATTGGAAATGGGTGGCTCGAATCATGTATCCGGGAGTATATTTTAAAACAGTCGTGAAAAACTAAAACTTACTCCCCTGAAAAAAATTTCGAAATGGCGCTTTCGCTCTTTCTGCAAAACACCGACGATATATATTAATTCTATGCATTATATTTGTATAATATAATGTTACCAGTCGTACCGCACACCGCTCGGTGTAGAATTGGTGCGTCACGTGACTCGCTTCGCAGGCGGCTACGCGGCGTGGCTGGGTGCGGCCGAGGGCGGGTCGAGCGCTGGGCTGGGCGCCATGTGCGTGCGCGCAGCGGGAGCGGCGCTGCCCCGCGCCGCCGCCGAGGCCGCGCTGGCGCTGCGCAAGCTGTGCGCCGACTGCGCCGCGCCCGCGGCCGACCTCGTGGCGCACGTCGTCCGCGCCGCACAGGTACGCCTGCACGAAACCACTTAGGGTGTCACCACACTCATCGACTCCGAATCGTAAGTCGGTCAGAAAAAGCATTACCCTCGTAGTAAGAGCGAAAAAGAAATTGTGCGTTTGGCATCGGCGCGGCGGTCCAAGTGGAAGCAAAACTCGCAATGTCTTTTTCATTATTGCATGACGAAAAAAATTATTTCCGAGCTAATAAATGTGGGGACTTCCTCACTTGGAATAATGGCTATTAAAAAAAATCTTCAAGCCATCGACATTTTTTAATTTCTGTAAAATGGTTCAAACTTGTTAAAAGTAAAAGTGTTAGCGCTCTCAATTGGATAATTAAATAATCATAATATGACATTAACCGCGCAGAGCCCAGTGGGGCGTTCAGACTCGTGGGTGCGGCGGCAGCTGCTGGGAGCGGCCGGATTTTCTTTGTCGGCCGCTGAACTGGCCGAATCGATGCCGCTGCTGCTCGAGCTCGCTGCCATGATCGAACAAGATTTAAGGGCACAGGTAAGTTATTTTCTTTGATATAAACTTATTAAGTATGAAAACAGTTTACATTTTCCAAAGCACTCAATAAGTTAACTGTTACACTACAGCGTCAACGTTGTAAAATAACTTGTTCTGTCAATCAATATATATCATTAACACTATAACGCGAGTTATTCTATATAATATTCACATAAACTTGTCAGTCCGTCGTGCGCTTTAAGGTGAAGTGAAGATCCAACATAAACATTCTGAAATTTGTCTACCACACTAAAAATCGGTTTTCCGACATTAAAACATAGGAATTCAACTTGTTGTTTAATTGATAATGAACACGCAAGATGAGAAGATGCAATGGTAATGAACTACGGGGCCCGGAACACAATCAGGGACTAAATGCTTATTTTACAGTAAGAGAGAGTAAATTTTATTTCTAATAATCAAATGTTTAAATATCGTTCAACGAATTTTTCCACGACTGCCTCATATACTTCAAAGCCTACGCAACCACGATATACTTGGTGCAGCGGGCTGGTATCCGCAACTCAACGACAAAGCGCCTATTTTGGGTTTTGTGGGTGCAGGGTTCTACTCGTCCCACCAAGCACCTCTAGGAATCTCAGCAACCTCCTCGGTTTGCTGATCATTTCGGGGAGCGCATCGGCACTCCAAGGTACTTCACTGTAGTTGGCCGGAGCACTGTGGTAGGATGTGCGCAGCCGTTTCCTCCTCCTCCATGCACGGTCTGCATAGAGGGCTGTCTATGATTCCAAAATTAAAAAGGTGTTGCAAGGACCATGAACCGTTGGGGCGGCAGTTAGAGTGCGAAGTTACGGTATATACCTAATAGCGAAGTTATTTTATGAATTGATAAAATGTCAGGCGTCGGACCCTACGCGGCTGTCGGGCGCGGCAGAGTGCACGGCGTCGTTGATGGCGACTCTGGGCCCAAAGCCGGAACTGGCCGGCACTTTGCTGCGCGTCATCATCCCTACTTTGCCCGCCTTCGCACAACACGAAAACCTTGTCGAGGTATGCATTCTACTTTAAACTAACTACATAACACATTATAATCCAAGTCGCTACAAACAAATAACAAAAAAGGCTAAACACAAACACTATACATATTATAGAATTGAACTTGTTTAGTATAGTTTATATTTTTTAATATAAACCATGTGGTGTTAAGAGACGATTTAACCAAAGATGCTAGGGATTTGTCCAAAAAATGCCTATTCACTGTAGCCAGTAAAAAAAGGAAAGTTAAAAAGTTTCTTTGCCTGTAATAATGTTCTGGATAGAGTCCGTATCATTCATTGAAAAATTTAGTTACTATAACATTATTTTGAAATGGTAAGACATTTATACAATCCCATTGAATATTTCTTTATTGCAACCACATAAATACGTAACAAAACAAACGTAAACACAGATAATAAGGCCAGGCCAATGCTTTGGGTAATAAGGCCACATCTGAATAATGATAAGTTTTCAGTAAAGAGGTTTAAAGATTCTAAGAAAGAAATGATTGATGTAGGAGAGTTATAAAATTTCACATGCACATAATTTGTTTCAAGTAGTTAATGGTATTTTAGGCCTTTTATGTGATAAAGGCACTATTGACGATTGACCACATGTGAATTTATTATACGAAAGATACGAATTAACATAGACACTTTTTCCAGCCAATGTACAATATACTAAGGCAAATGGTCTCGACGTTAATGGACGACTGCATGCCCTTCGTGACGGAGATCGCGCAACTCACCATCGCGGGATTTAACACGCGCCCCTGCCCAGCGGGACTTGATGTCGTTAAATTGGTAATTCTAACTATTTGAAGTTGCGGAGCTTTACACAAATGATTTCTTTTACTTACGACACGAATGCTGATATCAAAAACACATTACTAGCATAGTATAATAAGACTAGTAGTGTAACTCTATACAAACGTAGCAGCGCGACTCATACGTGTACGCGCCCGCCGCGCACCGTGTACGGACGCACACGTTCGCACTCGAGTTGCACAGCGCGTGTCGTCTAAATGCCAGACATTCATACCAAATTTCTGGTCTTAAATTAGGGAACTTCCTGTACTATGAATACCAGAATAACGATAACTCTGAGGGCAATACCCAGAATACCCAGACCAAGCCGCAGAACCAATTTAAGAATGTTCGTTTCCTAAATTGGACCAAATCGGAACTCGGAACCTACTCATCAAACGACCACAGTAATAACCGCTGTACCACCGAAGAACATAAACACACCCCGTAATCTAAACCCGACCACGCGCCGCAGGTCGAGGCCGACACCACCTAGTGGGGTACAGGATTCGCTTATTGTAGAATTGAAGCGTTCGCTTAGCTTTTAAAATATTTTTCTGCGTCAAACTTGTAATTTTTTGCTTAATAAATATATCGTTATGTACATATATATCGCAGTCGTATTCTATAAAGCGCCGTGTGACATTACAGCTAGCCGGTTTGCAAAACGGTGCTATTTTCCAATACGGCTACCTCATGTTCCGCCGGATTGTGATCACGATACGTTCTACAAAGTGGCGGCCAACGTGTAGTCGTATTGTTCACAGGAAATTGTCACGGCCGTGGCACTTCTCTGTTCGATTAGAGTGCAATTTAAAAGCCGAACGTGTGGAGGGAGTAGATATTGTTTTCCATAATACAATTTACTCCCATAATCGTGATACTAATCGGCGAGTCTGGAATAAAGATGCCAACATAATTATGAGTAGTGCATTGGACAAAGATTATTTCAATATGGCACGAGAATGCTGTGATGAATACCTTAATTTAGGTATGACTAAAATAATAATGTGACAACACTACGCTCTGAGCAACGTTTAAGTATTGACGCGCCGAACAGACGGGAGTTACACTAGTTGTTTTATTATACTTTGGTACTAGAGTACTCTGATATTTAATCAAAATCCTTTACCATCTGGTTCTAAGGTCTACTGAACCATCTCGAAATGGTACTGAATTGAACCAAAGATAAACCTGTTTATACAGCGTAAAAGATATGAGCATTCCTCCAATCTCCAGTCTTGTTACCTAAAAGTCTCCTTTTCTCCTCCTTACCCTTAGTGCTTAATAACTATTATAATTGTATGTTATAAATTACCCAACAGTTAGTGATACTTCTCGGTGGTGAATGGCCGGACATGGGCAGACTTCTCAAAGCGTGTGTGTCGGCAACGGCGCAAATTGTCGCCGCCGATCCTTCGGGCTGCCCAGAACTCACAGAGGGCCTCTTCGCGCTACTGTATAACGTCACTAAGAAGAAGCCTTTGTACATTGATTGGATTGACGATGTTTTGCCTCAACTTGTCGAGTTGGGTGAGTCATTTACTGTTTTTTAAATTGCAAAACCATTTTGATTACCATTTTGACAATGTTACACAATACTGTCAATGACGCTCAATTCTCTCGTTGCTAACAACCCTGAATGCGACTTGTTTGCGGATGGATGATCAGGAATATTGTCAATGTTTTCGTTATCGTGAAAAGGGATGCTTGAAAGGTACTTAGTATTATATAATTATTTTTAAGTTGTCAATAATGTTTCTTTAGTTATTGTAACTAGTTTGTCCACAATAATAAAAGTAAAAAATAAATAAATAAAAATAAATTACTTCAGGTTCACGATTATATAATTTTGGCGGATTATAAATTATTCGAAGCGTGTCACCGAACACACAAAACATAATGGTACGCTATCATGGCACACAACAGTCGCTGTAACGCCAAAATGATTAATAGTAATAATCTTATAAAATATACTAATTAATTAAGCTTTATTCTGCGGAAATCTGTGCCAAGAAAAATTAATGTTAGTTAATTTGCTACACCGTGAGCCCAGTGGAAGTTAAAATGTGCGATGGCTGCGCTTGTGTTGAATATTTTCATGCAGTTAATTTTTGACAAGGTAAATAAGTATTGTATAATAAAATTAATAAAACAAAAAATTAAAAGATAAAGATAAAGATAAAAATCGATTTATTTGTGGAAGTAGGTACAATAAGTTCATCAGATCAGTTCAATACATTAACAGTGCTTCTACAACCAGTTTCGTCGAAACATACAAATATAATTAGTGATGGTCGCATAATGTATAAAATATTATAATTAAAAACTGTCAAAAACTAGTAAACATGCAAAGAAAAAATATAATAAAAATTAGTAAAAATTAACAATGTCAAAAATAAAGCGTAAAATCATGTTAATGTCAAACTTACATAATTTACATTTCTAAGCCTCCATAAAATATGCGCATGTCAAAAATGAATGAAAGTCAATAATAACATAAATTAGTCAAATACATCTGTAATTTTATTTAATCTTACTAGATAGGTATAAAGACAATTATATTTGGGCCCTAAATCCATCTCGTATTCATATAATCATTTATATTATAAAAACATTTATCAATTAAATACTGCTTACATTTATTCTTAAACAAATCTACATGTAATTCACGGATAGATTTTGGGACTCTATTATATAATCTTGGCAGCATACACAGCACACTTTTTGACACAAGTGCAGTTTTATGTGGCATCACAGATACTGCGTCATTATCTCTGCTATTCCTACGTCTTACTTCCATAAGTTTGTTGAACAGATTAGGGTTTGTTTTGACAAATAATACTGATCCTAGAATATACAATGATGGCACCGTTAGTATATTATAGTTTTTAAAATAGGGAAAACAGCTGTCCATGCTAAATATAGCTCTTATACATTTCTTTTGTGCTTTAAATACTAAATCCCGATCTGTAGAATTACCCCAAAAAATAATCCCATAGCTTAAATGTGAAGCCACTATACCATAATAAGCCGTCAATAATGAGTTAACGTCAATTATATGAGCCAATCTATATAAGGCATAGGAAGAAATGCTTAATTTTTTACATGGGTTTTGAATATGTGTTTTCCATGTCAACTACTCGGTTACTTGGCCTATACTTATGTTGTCATAACTAACATTGACGCTATTATTATTCTGTCGCTGACTGTAATGCATTACTTTAGTTTTTTCACTGAGGTTATTTTCTTTTAACCAAGTTATAATGGACTCTACTGCATCGTTAATGTCTTGTTCATAAGTAATTTTATTTTTACACTTAATTGTTATTGTACTGTCATCGGCAAAGAGAGAAACGTGGTGATTCGGTACAACTTTAGGTAGATCATTTATGTACAAAATGAATAGCAATGGGCCCAAGACGCTACCTTGCGGAACGCCGTACATAATTGTTTTACTACAAGATCTAAGGACACATTCGGTTTTGGTACGGATATTTATGTTGCTGATTTTAGTGATTTGTTTTCGATGATTAAGATACGATGAAATTAGTTTAAGAATATTACCTCTTATACCATAGGTTTCTAATTTTCCTAAAAGTATTTTGTGCTCTACATGATCAAACGCTTGAGTCATGTCGCAAAAAATAGAGCAGACTGGCGTACTTTCATCTACACTTGATATAACTTCCTGCATAAAATCATATATAGCCATGTTTATATTCTTTTTTGGTCGAAAACCTTTTTGCTCACATGCTAATATATTATATTTTTCTAAAAATATTTGTAATTGTGAACTTATGTATTTTTCAAATATTTTTGATATGACTGATAACAATGATATGGGCCTATAGTTCTTCATGACTTCCCTATCATCTTTTTTGTAAAGTGGTTTTACTATGACTGTTTTTAAGTCATCCGGGTAGATACCTTGATTTATACACATATTTAGGATATAGCATAATTGATTCTTTATTTCTTCAGCAACTGACTTCAAAACCTTTGTACATATTTCGTCATATCCAACGCTTCTAGTATTTTTAAGTGATTTTATAATTTTTACAATATCATATGGTATGCAAGGTGCCATAAACATAGAGCAACAGTTTTTGTCGAAATTTTTTTGATTGTGTGCTGATTTTTTTGTAGTTGGTAGAGTCTTGTGAATAAAAAGTCGTTAAAGGCATTTGCAATGAGTGATGGATTCGTAATAATAGTGCCGTTTACTTTTATTTGTATAATTGATTCCCTGGGTACATTTTGCCTACATGTATCTATTACCTCCCATGTAACCTTTGATTTATTTGTAGCAGAATTAATTTTAAGAGTGTTATACAACCGCTTCATAGATTTTATTGTTTTTTTAAATAACTTCGAGTATGCATGATATATAGATTTATTTTGTTGGTTAGGCATGTTTCTATATTTCCATAGCAAACTCCTTTTTTTTTCTACTGCTGGTCTTAATGCCTTTGAATATCCATTTATTATTACAATTTGTTTCAATTTTTATGTATCTAAATGGAAAACATAAGTTATAAAATAATTTAAAATCTGAGATAAAATAAGAATAGGCTTTATTTGGATTGTTAATTGTGTAGATGTCTGAAAAAGATAAACTTTTTAGGTAATATTTAAACTTTTCAATATTTACATTAGAATAGTCACGTCTATATATACGCCAATATTTTAAAACACATACTTTTTTTACCGGAAATTTTAGTAGTTGCGCTGTATGATCAGATAATGCCAAATCTATTACTTCTGCAAATTGTTCTGATCCTACATTATGCGCAAATTGAAGCTATATTGCACGATTAATAAACTATTTAGCACGATTTAATCTTCACTGGGTTCGCAGAGTAGCAAATTAATTTGCTTTCATTTTTACGCCAAAATGATACAAGTACTAGGCCTTAATTGTAAAACGAGGTGAACTGTGGTGCAGCGTGCAACTGCGTGCGCATGTGGGAGGCGGGCGCGGCGCGCGCGGCGTGCAACTGGCTGGCGGTGCTGGCCGCGCAGAGGCCGTCGGCGCTGCAGCCACAGGCCGCCGCCCTCACTGCCGCCGCACTGCGCTGTATCGGTAACTCTCTTTCATATATTGGTTCACATTTTTTTTACACAATTTATTTAATTTTCCACTAAGCGATTGACTAGTCGGGGCTGTCTAACCGCACGCGTTTCCTATTTATTCAAAGAAGTCATATGACGAGTGCGACCGCTCGCAGCTAAGCGCTTAGTAGAAAATAGCTGTGTCTTCTCGGGTACAAACTTGAAAGTCTTCGCTCAAATCTCAAGACTTAATACTGACTTTGCGGTGGAACGATCGAATAAAATCTACGGTCAGATAGAGACGGCGAGATATTGAGTAGTTTGGACGAGCGACATCTCTGTCAAGAATGCTAGAAAAATAAGTGTCTAATCTAAAAACTGACAAGTTAGAATGTTACCGAATTTTAAACAGCTAATCCTAAAAAATACATATCTTGTACAAAACATTATTTATTGCAAAAGTCAGTACTAATAACTTATAGCTGATAAAACTTACACGTAACCATAAAAGTAATGATAGAGACAGTAGAGTCCGCTATTTAGGTTACGGAACAGATATTTAATTATCTTGGCTACTTAAAATTGTTGTAATAATAGGCGGAGCGACTCCCCGCAACCAAATCGAGCCCCTAGCGGAGCTGCTACTGGCGCTGAACCGCGCCACGTGGGCCTTGGCTGCGGGCAACCTTGCCGCGTGGCTGCGAGCTGCACTCGCCGTCAACGGGTTCCCCACCGTGCACGCCACGGACAGCCACAAGCAAAAGTTCATCGCCGCCGTCCTCAAGTCAGTATCGTAATTTTTCATAGTTCCATACTGACACAACACCTAATGTCAAAGGCAACTCTGAAATAAGGCTACTGACAGCTGTATACCGGTAATAGTTCTTACACTGCAAAAACCTACATGATGGTGAGCAATCCATCAGTCAACATAACAAACATCGAGACCTTAGAGTTATTTATAATGTAACTCAATTTTCGCTGTATTAGGCTCAATCTACATTACCGCGGAACGCTATAGAAACGAATTTTTGCAACCGTGCATGTAGAATTTGATTCAACAATTCTCGCGCAGTCTCCGCATTCCATCCATTCGCATTATGCTATGTACAATTTTGTTACAAAAATTCACTTCCATTCCGTTTCACAGCAATGCATGTTGGGCCTTATCTAACTATTGGACAAATGTTAACCGTTAATCTGACTGGAATGTTAAGCAAAAGCGCGAATACCTAAACTGTCAATACGCTATCCCCTGGCGAATCGCGACACCCACGTTACCTGTGTCTGCATGAAAGAAAGCATAATCTATATCTATTCAGTATATGCAGAGGTGGTCATTATTACAATAGCAGATTACATAATGCATTATTCTCTCGCAACATCATTGACTTACAATAAGTCAATGCGCAACATGTACTCATTTTAAACTGCTGTCGTTATAATGCTATTCTGCTGTTGCAATCGCAATCGCGTCGCACGAAAATGCAAGTATGGATCGATCAAATGGTTGGACGAGACTCCCATTTGCAAATCTTAGGATTATAACCTTTCAGCACACAACATAAAATACTCCTCGTTTCATGTTTTATTGTTATCTATTATCTTATTATTATATTGTAGTCACATTATTTGCAACTACGATTTTGTGATAATTATTAATACAAAGATCGAACACTTAGAAATCCTTCGATCCGTCCGGATTCGAACCTACGTCTTCTAGCAAACCGTGGCAGACGCTATGCCAACTATGCAAGCTTAGTTGGCATACCATCTGCCACGTTACACAGACGTAATAATTACAAATTAATAATAATAACAAACTAGTGGAGTAATTTCACATAAAAAATAATTGAATATCCATTCAATAAAAATTTGAATACGATTTTGTGCAATTGGAATAATGTCGATTTTTATATTCGATTTCGTCAGGCAGTTAATATCAACCAATTTAAATACCGAAAACAGGCATTTGTTTAGGTTGATTGTTTAATGGTTACAATAGCTTTATAACAGTAATCAGATTTGATTTCATTGCGTGAATCGAGGATAATCATCCATTATCCGCGGTTAAATCGCAAATAACAGTCGAAAATTACAAAAGTTACCCTTTTGTCTGAAAATTTTACATTTTACAAGTTCGTTTTTTTTTTCATTCAAAATTATAACCAAAATATAAGCCTAAATCCTAAAAATAAAAAAGTAAGTACGTTCAAGAAAAATCAAGCTATAACCAATGGGTTCATTTTTTTTCAAACTCTCTTTTTCGAAATCCATTTCGAGGAATAAGGTTGCTGATTAATATTTTCTATGTATTTGTCAATATTATGTTGAGATTCTTTATATTTTTCAAAAATTAGTATTGACCTCTACTTGACATTCAATGACGTCATCAGTGGCTCTATAATGTTTTGTCCGTGCGTAATGCAAAGCAAAAATGCAAAAAAAAAAAATGTAACTTCACGTTTGTAAACGTAACCTTACTATCTGTGCAACTTTTAATTTCGCTGCCGGGAGACAAAATATCGAATATAACACAGCTATGGAATACAACAAAATATCAAATATAACACAGCTATGGAATACAACAAAATATCAAATATAACACAGCTATGGAATACAACAAAATATCAAATATAACACAGCTATGGAATACAGAAAGTGCTTTGTTCATACCTTAGAGCACATATGGGTAACATGCGGCCCGCTGTAAGATATAATCCGGCCCGCGAGACATTTTGAAAAAAAAACTCAATGAAAAAATATTAAACTAGGTACTTACACTCACAGCGACAGTGAAGCCCCAAACATCTAATCCTTTGATGTTTGCCGCCTCACTCTTTGATAATCGCCGCCACTCGGCTTACTCGATGAAAGTCTTTGATGTTTGCCGCCCGACGCCTCACGGGCGGCAAACATCAAAGACTTATTGCTTCTCAATTATTCTAAAACTAGTTTATTCCAGAATATTCGTTCATTTTGACTATATAAGCGGGTGTATGGCCCGAACATTTGTGCAGTTCTATTCGAGCTACCGAGGTGATAACTTCGACAAGCGATATTCTAGCGAACTCTTTGAGCCGTGAACTTTGTGTGCGTCTTTAGTGGTTGTGTACTAACTATAGTTTGTATTGTTATTAAGTTTAAAGAACGAAAAGTTAACAAAAATGATGTCTGGTGGAAAAAAACGAAAAGTAGATACAGAGGGACGCCAGTTTCAAGAAAAATGGACTGAAGAATTCTTTTTTATTTTGCACAATAGTAAGCCTATTTGTTTGCTGTGTAATGAATCCATTTCAGTAATGAAAGAATTCAATATAAAGAGGCATTACTTAACTAAGCATACTGCGCTACACTCACTGACAGGACAATTAAGAACAGACAAAATCCAGAAGCTTACAGCAAATTTGGAGAAACAGCAACAAATGTTTCATAAACAAAGAACACAACTTGATAATGTTGTGAAAGCTAGTTAGCTCAAAATTGGCAAAGGCATTAAAACCATTTGCCAAAGGAGAATTTATTAAGGAGTGTATGTTAGAAGTTTGCAGTGTTTTGTGTCCTGAAAAGAAAAATGAATTTGAAAAAATTTGTTTGTCAAGACGAACCGTTGTTCGACGTATAGAAATGATGGCTAATGATATAAAAACAACATTGACTGACCGTATGGCTGATTTTGAATGATTTTCCATAGTATTAGACGAGAGCACGGATTTGTCGGACACAGCTCAACTGGCTATATTTATTCGAGGTGTTGATAAGGAGTTCACTGTTACTGAGGAATTGCTTGCTTTACAGCCGCTAAAAGGAACCACTACAGGGGAGGATATTTTTAATGAAGTTCAAAAGGTATTCACAAGATTTGGCTTGCCATGGTCAAAATTAAAGGGAGTATGCACTGATGGTGCACCTTCTATGGTCGGCTTACGTAAAGGTTTCATCGGAATTTTAAATGAAAAAGCAACAGCATTAAATGTGCAAAAAGATGATTTGATAGTCCTTCATTGCATTATCCACCAACAGAACTTGTGTTCTAAGTCCATTCGACTCCAGCATGTTATGGATGTGGTAGAAAAAACCATCAATTTTATTCGATCTCGAGGGCTTAACCATCGTCAGTTCAAGGGGTTCTTGGATGAAATATCCGCTGAATATAACGACGTAACATATTATTGTGAAGTCAGATGGCTGAGCAAAGGATAAATGTTGAAACGGTTTTACGAGCTTAGAAATGAGATAGCAGACTTTATGAAAATAAAAGATAAACCACTATCTGAATTGAGTGACCCAAAATGGATATGTGACTTAGCATTTCTGGTCGATCTAACAGGCTATTTGAATGATTTAAATTTGAAACTACAAAAACAAGGACAGTTAGTAAATGATTTGTGCAGCCATTTGAAAGCATTTCAGGTCAAACTGCGCTTGTGGGAGTCACAGATGCTATCTGGTAATAGTTACCATTTCGACACGCTCTCTACGTATGAAAATATTGCTTATGCTCAATATGCTGAAGAACTCAAGTTACTGTCGGAACAATTTTCGAACAGATTTAGCGATTTCAAAAACATGGAAGACTGTTTCAGTTTATTTGCAAATCCAACAAAAAGTAATGTACAAAATGCTCCAATACACTTACAAATGGAGTTGATCGAAATTCAAGAAAACTCACTCCTAAAATCTAAATTTGAAGAAGTAGAGTTGTGCGATTTCTACAAAAAATACCTAGAAGACAATTTTCCGCAGCTTAGAAAATTCGCAAGAAGATTGATTTGTGTTTTTGGCAGTACTGATAAATGCGAACAGTTCTTTTCGATGATGAAAATTAATAAATCAACACAAATCGTACAAGACTGACTGACGATAATTTGGAAAATTCTTTACGTGTTTGTATCAGTGGAATTAATCCAAATATCGATGAATTAGTTTCCCAAATTTAAGCTCAAGTGTCTCATTGATTGACTTTCGTAGTTTGTAGCAATTGAAAATTTGTCGATTTACCGATATGATGTTGTACCATTTTTTTAAATTTCATTTTTTAAATAAATTGTACTAGTACTAGAATAACATTGTGATATTATTTTATTAAGCACTTTTAAACGCGGCCCGCGAACCTATTTGCATACTAAAGTTTGGCCCTCAACATGTTAAAGGTTGCCCATACCTGCCTTAGAGCATATAGGACGGTAGGCACTATTAGCGTTATTTATCGAACATAACTTTCTGCCACTTTTCGAGAGGCGGGGGGCTAGTACTAGAAGCAAACAACTGCACTCAAATGCAATATTGAGTTGTGTCACTATGGTCTCACACAAACAAAAATCGACAACACTAGCTTATTTTTACAAATACACAGATAAAACACACATTCTTGGCATGTCCGTACACAGAATAGGCCTATAAAAATAAATCGATTCTCATGAATATACTAGAGACGGAAAGCTATCGACGTGGCGATATCGATATGTATTACGTACTGGTTAATCACGTATATGAAAAATGTAATTCCACCCTTGACTAGATTGGATGTAGAGGATTTCTTTTGGCAATTTTGTTAGTAGTGTAACAGAGGTATTGTTTTACTTGTATTTGCGAGAGGAGATTGCCCATTGACTTACCAGTAAATGGAGGACAATAAATACAATCCAAAGTCTAATCCAAAAACCGCGAAAAAATGTCCGGAGTTTTTCCAGCGTTTCGCGGTCATCATTGGAGCCAATGACAATCATGGCCGGAGTTAACCTATACAAACGTAGTGACATGTATAGAAATATAAAAAAAACTAAACCATTTAATTTAAATTGTAAAGTCATTGCAGTAGTGCTTAATTTTGTTTGCCACAATTTAAAGGCCAAAAATTGTCTATATTCAGCTTCCACTGGAAATAATAAAATGCACCATATTTAGTTTCCGGTGAAAACTACTTGAACACTATAGTGATGGAGTAGTTTCAATGTCAATATTATTTATTTATTTATTTATTTATTTAAACACTTTATTGTACCACAAGTAACTTACAAATTTTCAAAAACAATTTAAATATTTGTGTACAAAGGCGAGCTTATCCCATAAAGAGATTTCTTCCAACTAACCTTTGAAAATCTGAGAGGAAAGTTGATTTTTGGGGTGGCACTAAAAATAGATAAGTAAAGAAATGGAATATACTATACTCAATAAATACACAGATAAATTTAATAAATCAAATGTGCATACGAATACATATATATTAAGTAATGTTGATACATTAATACGTACAAAGTCTACAATAAAATTAATGCAAAAATAAAACTATAAATAAATATATCAAATGTAAATAAATATTTCAAAAGCTCTAACATGTGGAGTTTGAACAATCCCAAAACTTCAAAAGAGCACCCTTGAAAACCCGAACCGAAGGCGACTGTCTGACCTCGACCGGGAAAAGGTTCCACATACGGGCAGCATTTACTGTGAACGAGTTCGAATATTTTTGGGAACTGTGTTGTGGAAGGACGAGGGGCAAATTGATGCCAGAACGCAAGCGGTCACCCATAGCCTGACGGTATTGAAAACGCTCACGTAGATAGCTAGGTGAAGTGGGATGGAAAAAGAAGAGTGCGTATGAGATAAATTTGGTAGACAGAGGAAGAAAGTACTGCATCCGCTTGAGGGAATGAAGTGATGCAAACATTTTACAACTTACATCGGCGACATGCTCCGACCAAGAAAATGTCTGATCCATTATGATGCCAAAATTTTTAACTGAAGTGGAAAAAGGAATAATGGTGTCATTCAAAACTAAATTGGGCATCACCATAGACTCAAACTTGGAGATGGAATGGCGACTGCCAATAATTATGGCTTGGGACTTTTGTGCATTTCAAAGAAGTCCGTAATTCTTAGCCCATACCGAAACCTTTTGTAGGTCGGATAGCAGTAACTACATCTTCAAGACGGGCTGCAGTATAGATTTGAAGGTCATCGGCATAGAGATGGAAAGAAGACGTGAGTGATGATGTAATTCCACCGATAAAGACGGAAAAAAGTATAGGTGATAAAACCCCACCCTGCGGAACGCCAACCGTAAGGCTACACCAGTCCGAGTGCATGTCACCGGTCTTTACGAGCTGGGAACGGCCAAACAAATACGAACGAAACCAGGATTCGGCTAAGGGAGGTAGATTAAGGGGTGTATTCTAGAACTCTACTCAATGCTCAAGTCAGGATTTGAGTATGGTTTAAAGCACTCGAAATCATACTCAAGTCCCTGCCATTAGGGTCGTATTTCCAGTGCTTGTGTTTCCAGTGCAATCCTGACTTGAGCATTGAGTAGAGTTCTAGAATACGACCCTTAAAGTTGTAAGCACAGCAAAAAGTTAATTAAAATCAACAGTATTGAACGCACTGCTGAAATCCAATAAAGTGAGGACAGTAACTTTTTTATTTTGTATATTGAGACGAATGTCGTCAGTGATTTTCACGAAAGCAGAAACCGTGCTATGGCCCACTCGAAAACCAGACTACAGATGGTTGAAAATATCGTAACGTAGGAGGTGGTCAGTGAGTCGATTATGGACATAGTGCTCAAGGATATTGGACAATACAGGAAGTATGGAGATAGGGCGGTAATGGGAGAAAGAAGAAGGATTTGATTTTTTAGGGAGAGGAATTACATGGGCTTGTTTCCATGCAGTGGGAAACACACCACTGGAAAGAGAAAAATTGAGGATATGAGCTAGGATAGGAGCTACTAGGTCCTGTATTGGAGTGATCATATCAAGACTCAAACCGTCATTACCAACAGCCTTCGTGGTGACAGACTTAAGTATTTTCAACGCATCTGCTGTCGTAACCTTCCCAAAATCAAAAGACTCTGAAGCAAGACAATTATTTATTAATTAATTTTTTTGTGTTATATTGAATTTTATACGAATTCACTTCAAGTAATAAGAGTTCTGCAGATATATATGTAGGTACATACAAATATTATAAATGTGAAAATAGCTGTATCTCTCTGTTAGTAGTTCTAACGAGCTGTAAGAAATGTATCGATGTTTCGAATTTCTAGATTCCAACTCAAAGTTTCATAATCGAGAAAACCGACTTGTAACAAAACCGTTATACATTCAGGGGATTTTAGTTACTTATTACAAAGAAAAGGTTAAGTTAGTTGTTTTGTATTATTTCTAAAATAATCGAAAAAGATACATTTGGGATTACAAAAATTTGAGCAAACATTATTTCGGGCAAATGTATCTTCGTACTTACCCCTAACAGTAAAACGAATACAACAATATTTTGATAGTTATTTATTACTAACATTTAATAAAAAGTAATTTTAATAATAAGATTATCTTTAAATCAACTCCATAGTTTCTTTGCTCTAAATCTAAATATTTCAATCGTTTGTGGTTCGAAAATTGAAATTAACGTAACGGATCTCTTTCTGTCTTTTGCGCATATCTTGTGTAGGATAAGGACAGTTAGCTATTTGGTTATTTAGATTGCTTTTGTAATTTATGTGTATTGTATGTAAGTATGTACTCGTATGTACTTTTTATTTTTCTTTTTTCCTACAGTACGGCATGATTTATGATGATTTATATTAAAACAATTACAATTTATTTTATTATTTATAATTTGTTACATTATTATTTAATATACCATACGACGGGGAAATCAATTTGAATGAACTTCGTTACATAATCTATCGATAAAAATCGGAGCTAAAAAGCACGCTCGCTTCTCTATAACGAAAAAACAGCGTTCATGAAGTATTGCATTTTTTGTCAGTAATTAAAGAACTCCAAAGGCATGCTTATGTTAGAATGTTTTCAAATATTTTCTGTGTAATCGATAAATTTAATCAATGTGATCATTGTGAAAAAAATGTGTTAAAATAGAAAACTAGTAACTAATTTAAAAAATAGACGTATAAATGGAATGTAATTGCAACCTGCATTAGAGTGAATGTAGCAGAGATTTTTTTGCAAGTTTGTATGTCGCAAGGCATATTTCATGGAGCACTTGACTCTGTGAATTCTATAATGCAAATGAAGAAATATCGATTTGAAAGTAGTGTTTATTGTGCGATAGTTGTTTTGTGCTTGTACCTTGACATAGGTGATTGCCTATCAATGACGCCTCCAGTCCTATACTGGGTGTCCGGTAAAGAATAGATAAGCCTGAAATACCTTATAGTAGAGCTTATGAACGTTCAAAAAAATATATAAAGAAAAATATATCCCATGTTGTACCTAAGATATAATTTTTTTCTTTAAACTTAATTATTTTCACCTTATTTTACGTTTTTGTACACCACAACTACAAGTTAATCAATTCCTTCGGATTTTTGGTGGCATAATATTCTACATTAACTGTGCTAATAGATAAGCAGTAAATAATATGACTAACTATGGCACTTAAATTTAAAAAAAGTTTTATTTTATTTTTCAGTGCAATTTTTTTTCCGCAAAGTTTAAGCATCTTTGATATATAAAAAAATATGATAACATGAATGGCCAACTATTCTAAAATAATGTGTGTTTAAAGTAGATTTCAAAATGGTATACTTCATTATTGTATCTAATATAAATAGAAAATTATTGCTATTAATGTGCAAAAGGAGTAAACTTTGACAAAAAACTAAGTTTTCAATATTGGACCATTTTTTGTCCTGAATTGAGCTTGACCATTGAGGTTTAATAAAAAAAACAATATTAGACATAAATACAACTTTATTTACAATTTAAACAATTTTTACATTGTTAATATACCATGGATATACAACCCGTGAATATACCACGTGTGACAGTTAGGGCGCGTTCAAATTAGCCGCTGTTAGCCGAGCTGCCGCGCGACGACTGCGCGATTGTCACTTTTCATACAATTTCTAGAAGCGCTATTACCGCGCGGCGGCCACGCGGCTGCCGCGCGACAGTCGCGCTGTGGCTAAGCTCGGTTGCATCACGGTCAATGAGGTGTACATGTTAATTTTTCAAATTATCTACGATATACGAAAATCGAGTTGAAGAATTTATAAAAAATGCAGAACAACAGCTACACTTTGTGAACTCGAGCTAGCTCGGTCGGTTCGGTGACCTTCGGTCACGCTCGAGTCACAATCGGCCGGCCGATCGTGTCCAATTCGGTGAATCGTCGTCGGTTCGAGTTCTACTCGCGACTCGCGGTTGCTCTGTCAAACACCGAGTCGAGTCAACTCGAGTTGCAACTCTAGTTAGCAGTCAACTCAACTCGAGTAACTCGAGTTGAAACAAATACAACTCGTTCCTTCGCTAACTTAATTATTACCTAGGTTAGAATTTCGTTTTTGACATTTTAAGAGATGTCAATTTACTTTTTTAAATATTCCCTGTCGCAAAGGATAACATTTATAAAGCCTTTGATGTTCTTTGTGTTGTTTGCTGATGACACATCCTTGATTTTTAAAACAGACAGACATGATATTAACTATGACCGTATTAATGATACCCTCTCTAAGGTAGTTTATTGGTTTAATGCTAACAATTTATTGCTTAATGCCAAGAAGACAAAATGTGTTAAATTTGAATTACCTAACGTAAAATCGACTAGTCCAAGCATAGAAATAAACGGAGAAAAGTTAGACCTTGTTAATAAAGCAGTCTTCTTGGCATTAAGCAATAAATTGTTTGCATTAAACCAATAAACTACCTTAGAGAGTGTATCATTAATATGGTCATAGTCAATGTCATGTCTGTCTGTTTTAAAAATCAAGGATGTATCATCAGCAAATAACACTATTTCGCAATGGTCCTTAACAAAGAATGGCAGATCATTAATATAAATCAGAAATAAGAAAGGTCCAAGTATTGAGCCCTGCGGAACACCCATTTTTACTGGAGAACCCAAAGAATTCACTCCATTTATGTCTACTTTCTGAATTCTACCGTTGAGATATGACCAGACAAGTTTCGACGCCTTGCCATTTACACCGTAATGTTCCAGCTTCCTAATAAGAGTAATATGATCAACGCAATCAAATGCCTTTGAGACGTCACAGAAAACACCAATAGCGTTCTGGGACCTTTCCCAAGCATCAAAGATGTGTTTTAGTAACGCTACCCCCGCATCGCTAGTCGATCTACCACTAGTAAACCCGTATTGTTCACTATGAAAAATATGATTCCTACCGAAATAGGACCGTAATTGAGTTAGCATAACCTTTTCGAATATTTTACTTAAAGCTGGTAAAATTGAAATGGGCCTATAGTTGCTAGGATCAACTTTCCTACCGCTTTTGAATAAGGGAATAACCTTGCTGTATTTCATTAAATCGGGAAAAACACCTTCGTCAACGCACCTATTGAAAGCTACAGCTAACTGTGGGGAAATTAGATTAATAACTGAGTCTATAACTTTAGTTGATATGCCCCAGAGATCTTCACTTTTTTAAACATGTATTGACTTAAAAGCTTTTATGATGTCTTGTGGATTAACATGACGAAAATTAAATAAACTGCCACAAACGTTAACATTTTCCTTTAGGAGATCAATAGCAAGTGAAGGGGAGGAATTTAATGATTTTGTAGTGTTCACAGCAATTTCCGAAAAGAACGATTCAAAAGCTTGGGCTACTTTTTCTTTAGATTTTATAAGTTTGCTGTCTAATTCTAAAACTATATCTCTATCGTGTTGTTTAACTCTGCCTGATTCTTTATTTATTATGCTCCAAATAGTTTTGGATTTATTTATCGATTGTCTAATTTTGTCGCTGTGAAACTTAGCCTTAACTTAACATACTTTTTTAAATATTTTTGAATAAATTCTAACATATTCTATGAAATTGGAATTAGTATTATAAGTTTTCATAGCATATAGCTCATACAAACGAGACCTACTCTTATGAATACCTACTGTTGCCCAGTCGTTGAATTTAGTCTCTCTATGGGAAGTTAATGTTTTCGATTTAAATAAGTTATCAAATTCATTTTTAATTAAACCAAATATTGTGTTATATAAAGTATTTGGATCCTCCGGTATATGGGGTAGGGAATTTAAACTATTGCCGATATTATTTTGAAATCTAATTATTCGTTCTGTGGTAATCGGTCTGCAGAGAAATTGGTCTACCTTCTTGCTCATTTTACAATTAAAAGAAGCCAATTGGCCACTATGGTCGGATCTTAAGCAATTTATTATTGATACATCTATTTTATTATCACGAATTATTATAGTACATCTATCACTCGCGGGATAGTTATAGAAAGTGAGATATACTGCGTTCCTCTTATCTTGAATTTACGTAGTGAAGATATTCGATATGTCCACCTCCTTTACTCCTGCAGACATTCCTGTGTGTGCCGCCGGTTGCGGGTTGGTTTTCCACATGCTTAACACAAACCTACTTAATAACGACACCTTTTCAATAAGTTGCTATCACAATCTAATCATTAATTAATAAAGGTTGTTTAGTGTTACATTTGTACAGTATTTACACAATTATAATACGGGATCGCTAAAACGTTGCCATTGCAAAATTCTCATGCAATAATTTGTAATAATATTGTAATCATGCAGTCCAATTAATGCAACCTAATAACAATAGTAAAATAATCAATAACAAATTTAATAATATGAAATGTAAATTTTATAAGAAATCTTCAATATTATAGAATGTCCTATCTTTTAGGTAATTAAATAATAATTTGTTAAATTCTGCTCAATCGTTGCAATTCCTAATTTCAAGTGGAAGTTTGTTATATACCTTCGTAGCCATTACTATTACACTCTTTTGAAGTAGAGCAGTTTTACTTGATCTACTTTTCAGTTGTTGAGAACGGCGGGCTTGTGTGACGAATTCAAATAAATGAAGATGACACTTTACGAAAAGTGAAATTTCAAATATATATAAGCATGGTAGAGTCAGTATTTTCAAATTTTTAAAATGTGGTTGACAGCTATCTGTTTTTTTCTAGCCGCATATAGTCCGAATACATCTCTTGATCTTTGAATATGCGTTCAATGTGCGGTGCATTTCCCCAAAATTTTTTCAAAAGTTGCCTTTGGATTTATCTGCTTGTTATTATTGATGATATCCCACGTTGCCTTTGATTTGTTTGCCGATGTGTATATGTTATGATTGTTTTGCGATTTTTGAGTTAACTTAATTATATGGCTGTATCTTTTAGAACCTAATTTAAATATTTGCTTATCGGAGCAAATTTTTGTTAATCTATATCGCCACTGAAGCCATCGTTTACGCTTACTACATTTTTTAATGCCCCTAGAGAGCCATTTTGGTCGCACTTCTGTCCTAAATTGCACTTTGACTATTGGAAAACATAGATCATAAAGTAATTTGAATAAATCATAGAACCTAGTGAAAGCCTCTTGTCCGTCCTGAGTATCGTAAACTTCTACAAAAGGTAGATGAATGAGATATTTTCTAAATTTTTCAAGATACTCTTGACAATTTATTTTTTAAAATATTTACATTAACGTCTCCGCATACTATAATCTTGATTTTGTTATTAGATATAATTAGGTTTAGAACATCATCAAAATGGTTCAAAAATGACTGAAAATTTCTTGTAGCATCTTTACATTTCAGTACTCTATACATATACACACAGAATTACTATTTTATGGCCAATCAATCCTATCGCGCAACATTCAAAAACATTAGGTATATTTAACTTTGTAATATTTGTGATAACTTCAAATTTTAGACCATTTCGAACTAATATGCAAGAACCACCATCTCTACTGTTACTTGTGTAGGACGCAGCAATAATAAAACCTGGTATTCTTAATAAACAGATGTCATCAGGTACCATGTTATGTTCTGTAAAGCATAATATGTCTATACGTTTACCTATGTATTCCATATCATCGAAACAAACCGTCAATAAATCGGCTTTATTAATTAAGCCATCTATGTTCTGATGTAGGATTTTAATAGATTTATACACGAAAAAACTGATCATTAACAATGTTACCACTCTGTTTGTACGGTGTCTGGGATGTTTTTTCATATTCCACTTGTGACTTCGAATTAACAAAGACAGTACTATCAGTTTGAGTGCAGACGTCATTAACCGTAACAGTTACAGATTTTTCGAGCATGTGTTGCTTATACCTTCTATGATTTGACATTCGCAATATTTCTCTAAGTACATTGCGACATAAATAGGTAGCATCTTAGAATAATTACGCATAGAAACCTAGTCCGCACACGCTAAGTGAGGCAAATTGAAGCGCTCCCAATGGGCCTACACGAGCTCAAGGTCAACTTGCACCGCGAACAGCTCAAGAATTTTAGCTAAAAATGACGAAATGTGGGGTAAATGAGTGTAAAAATACGTCAGACAAACATAAAATAGATACTAACATCACATTCCACAAGAAAGTAACGCGTTTCAACTTGTATTTTTATATAAATATTCACTAAAATGGAAAATGAACCTACTACTAAAACTAGCCTACATGAATTTGATTTTTGCCTCCCTTGTGACAGTTCGTTTCATATGAAACTATCATTCTATGCGTTATTATTATAAGAGCAGCATAATATTTACGTTTTAGGCACATCTGGCAAAATTCATATCAATAAAAACAGAATTTTCAAAATTATTGCAAATAAATCTTAGCTCCTGATTAAGTTTTGTTTCATTCAAATGTTTGTTATAAGGAGTTTCACACACTAGTACATTTGTATTTTTAATTGAATAGAGCCATGACGTGAACAGATATTTCACATCAAATGGGCTTGTATCGTTCTTGAAACCAATTACAGGTACATAATCTTCATTTGTTAAAGTATTTATTTCCGATTTACAAGACGAAATCACATTTACGACGTTGGCTCCAGGTTTGCAGAAACAGAAAACATTGTATTTAGTTCCCAACAGTTCTTGCAGTATATGTTGAGTTCCAGTGCCTTGCTCATCGGCCAATATTATCACCCTATTTTTTTGTTGCTCGACCGGCGTTTCTTTATTGTTTATTGTGTTTGGTTTATCATTTTCATTATAATTATTAACAATTTAATTATTACTTATTTTCTCCATTGTTTGTTGCTCGGTGTCTTGTGAGTAATTTAACTTAGTAGTATGCAGGCTTTTACGTTTCTTTCGCGCCGATGAATGATTTTTTACGGTAGATGTACATATCTTTTTCATGTGCCTATGTTGATTCTCTTGTTTAGAATTTGTTTTTTTTTAATTAAAATTTTCTGATAGTAAGTTCTCTATTTCCTGTTCAGCAGATGCTAAGTCTGACTGCAATTTAAGTATAATATCTTTCATTTCATCTGTGTTGTTAATATTCAATTCTGGGCAACTTGGTTGTAATATGCAGTTATCATTTTTCTGTTCCTGCGATTCCCCACATGATTCATCACTTGATAAGATGCTAAACGTATTCTCAATTGGTCTATTAACATGTACTTTCTCTCTGATGGTTACGAAGGTTTCGCATTTATCTTCTTATCTGGTATAAGTAACATGAGCAATTCAAAAGTAAAAGTTAATTGTTGGTCTTTTAATGAATTGTAATAAATAATCAAAGTTAGCAATGTGACAATGATACTCAAAAAACAAGAAAACGAATCGTGGAGGTGTTCTGTCAGAATGCATGAAACGATTTATTACGTTTGTTAAAATTGAAACTACTCAACTGAGTTCGTCGTATGGTTCATTTAAAATTAAATTTACAAAATTTTACATATAATATAATTTTACATACAGCGAACACTTCATTACGCAGTTAGTAAATTCTTGTATTATAATTACTTCTAAATGCAATTGAAAAATAAACTAGTACAAAAAACGAACACCCGATAATGTCAAAAAATTAATAAGTAACTAGTGCAACTCTAGGCGGCGATTTCGATGCTACACACCGGTTTACGTTAGGTTACGGGGACTATTGTAAATTAAATTGACGCATGTTGTAAAACGTGTTTACTTAATTTCGTTCAGGTTAGTCTTATGACGCAGACAATATAATCAATCAATCAATTAGCCTATTGCAGTCCACTGCTGGACATAAGCCTCCCTGAGCGTACGCCGTAGTGCCCGATCACCCGTTTTCTGCATCCAACCACTACCCGCGACCTTCTTCAGATCGCCGGTCCATTTAGCAGGAGGACGTCCTACGTTACGTGTGCCAAAACTTGGTCTCCACTCGAGAACCCGTCTACTCCATCGCTCATCGGTTCTGCGACAGATGTGGCCAGCCCACTGTCCCTTCAGCTTGCTACATTTCTGGACGATGTCCACAACTTTAGTCTTGTGACGTCGTTCCGGACTTTGTTCCTTAACGAGATAATATAATATAGAGTCGAATTGCTGACAGGGTCATTTAGAAAAATTGACTTTTCTAAAATAGTCCGGGGTGGGTGTTTCGGGAGACATTATTGTTCCTATGCATTGTATCTTATGATTAATTGAAGGCTGTTCTAAGAGAGACGCATTTGTTCGGTAAATGTACATATTGGACCGCCTTGGAAACATGGAATTTAGGAGCGTAACTAAAAGCGTACTCTCGAAGTAATTAAATAAAATACCCGCATAATTAATCATTCACATGATGATTGATCGAAGGAAGCGACTGATGGGGTATTATTTGCTGGTCAACGATGGAAGTCAACGACCTATTAAAAGTGCAACGTTTTTATCCTTACTAACTCCCAGTTGTTGCCTCCAAACAGCTGTTGATTTTATGATTTAGGGTTGACAACACAAACTTTACACTTAAAGCAGACTTTCAGTACAATTAAGTACATATGCAAGTTTTTAAATATTCGGCAAACAATATCAGTTCAAAATGAAACTTACTTTTGTGCTTTTTCTCCTTTTATTGCTGCCGCTTGACGAGGATAAAGACACGGGTTCTCAGAGCCCTTATGAGGGCCTGGAAATTGTAAAAAACCCCGGAAGTTTCAGCTGTTATTATCAGCTGTGGCTTCCGTTTAAAAGTGTGCTCAGTCATAATCCCATAGCTTAACCGTTACGATACCGATACTTATCAAAAAGTCTTAAATCGAGCTTTTATTTTTATTTGAGTTGCAAATGACTGCATGTTTTGTATTCGACGTGTTGGTGTCACAGAGTCTGCTGCGCCTTCTGGAGTGTCCGGTGTGCCTGGAGTGGATGGAACCGCCAATCGCGCAGTGCCGCCGCGGCCACCTGGTGTGCGCCCGTTGCCGCACGCGGCTAGCTTACTGCCCCGTTTGCCGCACTGCTTTCTCTTCAGTCCGTAACCGCGCCATGGAGGGAGTACGTATCTATTTCTGTTATTGCTCTTGTGCATATTTAAGAAAATTTGCACACGCTATTTATTGAGATACGAACAAACCACAGTCAGGTCAGGTCAAGTGGCAGGAAGAAGTTGTTTGAAATTGCGTAACATGGCGCAGGAGCAAATACTGTCAGTGTCAATTTAGGCTATCAGCGCAAAAGTTACACCACTTAATTTGTTTTTTACAATATTACTTTAAACGATACTAAAGTACATAACATGTACATAGTTTAATTCAGTGAAATATATATATTAAGTTTATTATAATAATACATTATTTTACTTTTTATTATATTTTTGCGCTGATAGGCTCAATTAGCAATACGCTGTGCAGGTGGCCGAAATGCTACGGTACCCGTGCCGGCACGGCTGCGGGCGCGAGGTGCGCCTGCGCCGCCGCGCGCCGCACGAGGCGTCGTGCGAGGCGCGCCGCTACCGTTGCCCCGCACCCGCCTGTCACGACAAGCCGCCCTACCCGCACGCCGAACTATCCATGCATTTCCAGGTCACAATGTCGCTCAACTCAGTTGCACATTTTTCTTTTTAACAAGCTTTTTTGGATACTGAATACTCTAGAGTTGCATTGCCTTGAACTCGTGTAAAGTTAAACTAATAGCCTTACACACGTAATTTGTAAGTTCACGGCATTCTTTAACATAAGCTCTTCCGGGACGATACAACAATTTAATGAGGTTTTCTTCTGTTAGGTCTACTACTCAATCAAAAGCAAATGTTTTTTATACAGTACTCGACCGAACGCCAAAATGTAAAATCAAATTATTTTACAGAATAAACACATATCGATGCTAAAATTCGGGCGGAAGCACCAGTTCTCGATGAAGGTCAATACGGAACAGCACGACAACTGGATTATAATGACTCTGCACGAGTTATTCCATCTGCGCGTCGATGTCGACATTCGCTCTTGGGGCGTCGTTGTATACGTCGCTTACATCGGACCTAAGTGTAATGCGGCAGATTATACATACGAGGTAGTAGCTGTCTTAACAGGTAGAATGTATTTAATCTTATCAAGATTTCGCACATCTGGGACAGTCACACGCATTAATATGCAGGTATGTGCCTGCATAAACGAACCAAAAACCAAAACGAACCAAAATAAATTTTTTTTCGGGAATTTTATTTGGATTTTTTATAAACTATACAGGGTGACGAGATAAATATTTAGAGGCAAATGAGTAGGCGATACCCCATACCGAATATGTATATACCACTATCTTATATCTACTACCACTATCGTATATAACACTATCTTATTTTTAAATATTTTTCTCTAAGGAAGATACTGCCTCTAACATTTTGTAATAAACATGCAGCGAGTGCCCGTTACCCTTACCGGCCTCTGCACAAGCTTTCCCACGGGTTTCGTACCCTCGTCCGCCCCCGCTTGTTGAAACGCCGGTCACCCGCTATCGCCCGATTAGTTCGCTTGCGCTCTTGTGTTAGACAGTACGTCACGTTTGTCATCGCGTGTTGTGTATTTTCGTGGTGTATCGGTGTATTCATCTGTGTAGTTCAGTGGAGTGCAGTGACGTTCATAACGATACTTTATTAGTTTTGGCACATGATGCGATGTTACGTTATGCAAATGATGTTATTAACCCTAGATCACTAAACATTAGTCTTACAGACTACTCGACTCTA
>NW_020654748.1:10199129-10202241 GCF_003589595.1 Hyposmocoma kahamanoa
TTTAGTGACAGAGTAACTCCAAATTATGTTTAGTGAGCTAGGGTTAATCGTGCTAAGGTCCTATACCGAGAAACGTTTCTTAGTCGGCGTGCTCCTTCCCAAACATTGCTGTTTTTTTGAATTTAAAATGGCACAACATTTTATTCTTATGTTTAGGAGCGATTCTTCTTTTTACTAATTAAGGGGCAAACGACTAGCTGACGTTTAATCCGAATATGGATTACACATCAGCTACCCGATTGCCTCTTTAAATATTTATCTCGTTCAACCTGTCTCCCTGTATAATAATATAATCTCAGTAAAGAGTACTAAAAAAACCGACCTCAAATCAATCGTTATTCATATCGTTTCAGGTAACGGTTCACGGTCATCACCACGCCCGCAAACTGGTTTACACGAGATCCACGCACTGCGATCTTGAATGCTCTACACTAAACGTCAGTCGCCAGGATTGCTTCCATCTCACCCTCGACCAAGCGCTCAACTTCTTACGAGTCATGAATAGACACTGCGAGCCAGATAAGTTCTTGAACTTCACTGTTGAAATAAGCAAATGCGAGGAGGTTGAAAAACGAGACTCCGATTCTTGAGATCAAGCTACGCCGTCTGACGGTCAATCTACACGTCCAAGTGTTATTAGCTACAGTGGGCGGCCCTTCACAGCTCCTGTACCCATGATGCTTCTATTTGGGCAAGTTATAACTGTATACTTGGACAGAGGCGAAACGGTACCCAGCCGTAATAATACCCCTGCTATTGATCAAAATAACTCTTAAATAAAAATAAGGGAAGATTCGCAATTTGAATGGGTTGCTCTAGATACTGAGCTTGGGATAAGAATATATCGGATTAAAAAGGCTGAATAACTGGTTAGCAGAAGTTAGCGATATACGTGTGTTTATTTGAATTAAGTTTATGCGGGAAATGTCTACTGACAATTTTATTATAGTTGTTTAGCGACTGTGTGAATGTCAAGATCTCAGGAATATGTGTTATTTATACATTTTGTTCTATTGTTAATCATTATGTGAACTAAAATTTGTTTATTGTTTTGATCATTGTTAGCAAGTTGAAAAGGTTATGGATATCGAAAAAAATTGTATAACTTACACGCAGTAGCTTCATACTCATAAAATACTTATAAAATAAATATTTAAAGAATAAAAGAATAAAGTCTATTTTTTTATTTCTATACAGTTCCTAAAACATCATAAAATAACTTAAAATGGTATGTACATATGAAGCAATGTATTATGTACAATGAGCACTATTATCTTCGTTGAATTTACTCAATAAATAAAACATGATTTAATTTCATGGGGCATTAGCTACAGAGTAGCTTATATTGTGCTTTGCACCATGTTAACATTTTAAATAAACATTTATCACATTCAGTTTTAATCCTACACGATAAACAGAAGTGTCAACTTTTGTACGTGAGGCGAGTTCTAATGTGCTGCGCAGGCGAAGTTATTTTTTGTGCGCCCAGGTGTCAAATCGAATGCTAATCAAATAAGGCGAATATGGGATTATATTGCTACACGCGCAAAAAAGGACTTCGAATGCGTAGCTCCTAATTAGAAATAAACAAAAACAAGAAGATCGCGTACACGTGAATCATTTGTTGCCGCGACATGGTGATAGCGAGTTGCCGGTGTGCTGGCGACTAAGCTTGTTTAACTTTTTAAACGTACACCCACCTCACGCCCATCAAGGCTAGAATAGAACACACAAAAGAGCACAAGGTTAACCCTCATCCTATTTGTCAGTCAAGGAGGCAAGCTACGACGACAGCTGCTAGAGTTGTTTCATGCTACGAGTTGCTTCGACGCAAGCGTCTGTCGCGCATACTCGGTGCCTATAAGGCCTCTACAAACTAACGAGAATTCTTGTACTGTCTCTAATATTCTTCGTTTGCTGCTTTTTTCTCTGAAACAAAAAAAATATATACATATATACACATGGCAAAAACTACTGTTTGTCAATAATTCATTATACATTATGCAATTTTTCAACAACTCTTGCTGTAAACTGTTGTCAGAAAACCTGTTATTCTGCTGTTTTGTAGTTTTGCATACAATATGATAATAGCGTCGCAAGGAGGTTACGTTTCTTACATTTTTCGTAACATTTGAGGGAATCCAACTATATTTGTTAGTGTAAATACGTCGTGGTCCATACGTGTAAATAACTAATTTTATTATATTATTATGTATGTTAATCTATAAGGTATGTGTGTATGGGTCTTTTGTAAACTGAAAATAATTAAATAGTTTACGAACGCACCTACATTAGACAAAAAAAGTAACTGGAATATGGTGCAAATATGACGATATCAATGTTCACAATTTTTGACCTATATATATTAATTTTTTTTCGAAAATATAGACTATTTTAAGACACTAATTTGAATATTTTGTCATTTTGTACCTCATTTGCCTTGTTATGATTTTTTGAAAATAATGTAAGTTATTTATTTGGTGACGTCATAGTCAAAGTCAAAGTCAAAGATTATTTATTCCATAGGTAAAATAAATTTACACTTGAAAATGTCACAGTTAAGCTACTGCTCGTTCACTACGCTGACCTCCCTGAGAAGAACGAGCAAGAAACTCTACGGATTGTTCTTTTCAAATAAACTTAAATGCTATGGAATACACTTTGAATCAAATTTGTGTGGATTCTGGAGCCATGTCGTCTTTCCATACATCTTTATCTAACACGTAGTCTTCAACTTTGTAATATGATTTTTCGATCAAAATATTTTTAATGTAGTTTTTAAACTTAGGAATTGATAAACTTAATATATGCTCCGGAATCTTATTGTAAAAACGTATACAGTTCCCCATAAAAGAGTTGTTTACCTTGGTTAAACGAAATCGTGGTACCATGAGTTTGGACTTAGCTCTAAGGTTAATATTATGGATATCTTCTTTCTTATTGAAATTATGTATACTTTTACGGGCATATAAAATATTTGAGTAAATGTACTGTGATGCCACAGTAATGATACCAGTCTCCTTAAACTTTTCTCTGAGAGATACCCGAGAGCCTAGACGGTACACAGAACGAATCGCTCGTTTTTGCAATACAAATATGGTTTGAATATCTG
>NW_020654748.1:10207241-10226018 GCF_003589595.1 Hyposmocoma kahamanoa
GTGTAAATTTATTTTACCTATGGAATAAATAATCTTTGACTTTGACTAACGTCATTCAAGTAATTAATAGATTCAGATATTACTTTGCGGAACATGGACAGTTAATAAAAATGGAAGTAAAATATATTGCTACTCCGCGAACCAACTGAAAGTTAAATCGTGCAAAATAGTTGCGCTTGTGTTGAATATTTTTTCATGCAGTTAATTTTCCCACATATACCCAAATATTGGGTATATTTTTGGTGGTGGTGCTTGTGACTGTAGCTGTACGTGTGATATTCATTTTAATAATTTTATGCAGAGGGAGGGTGGGAAAAATTAACTGCGTGCAAAAATATTCAATACAAGCGCAGTTATTTTGCACAATTTAACCTTCACGGAGTTCGCGGAGTAGCAAATTAATTTACTTCCATTTTTACTAACGTCATTCGTTCGCGTTATTAGGGTTGGGGCAACGCGTAAAGTCATCTGGACGAGAATTTTTCAACTGCACTGATTTTACAATTTTTTTTTTTTTTTTACTTACACACACTCAACATAGGCCTCGCACTAGGGAAACTCTGTGTCGCGGGTGCCATGGACACACTCATAGACAACCAAAAATTACACCCAAACTCACGACAGAAAAATGTAGGCCACACGCGTATTTCTCCCGGCCTGGGAATCGAACCCAGGACCTCAGCGTGGCAGTTCAGCATGGTAACCGTTCGGCCACGGAGGCAGTTATAGTAAATAAACTTCATGTATGTCGGTCATTCCGTTCCACCCGGTATGTAGACCTTTACACACGTCTATGTTATAGTTACGAGTTACCGGAGCTACATCACCTTTTGGTGTGAGAACATATTACTTAACATATGTAAAAAGAAACTACTCACTTGATTGAACTCTTTAACTGAGTCTGGTTCACCTTCGCCGTCACCTTCGTAATCTGAAAAAAGAACTGTTGAATGTTGGTACATCATTACTTCCAAATGTCTCGAAACATAGAGATACCTGCCAATCAGTTCAATTTTAGAATACTCATATCTACATTATCACGCCAAATTATTATTAGTCTTGAAAAAGACTAGATTGTAATTAGACATAAAGTTTTGTTTTTCTTTATAACAAATAAAAAAGCATTATCACGCAACAAGCGAAAATAAATTTGGTTCCCCCGTACAAAGAACAATGGTGAAATCATTGTTAAAAGATTTGTTTAGCGTCTTAAAATGTCATAATTACAAGTTTGAATAAAATAAACGCATGAAATGTTTCAAATTATCCTAATAAAATCATATTAAAACAAATTCAAATCACTATTTAGCTTGTAACCGTACTGATATCTACAACTGTCAGTTTCTTAACGTTGAGCGATATCTAGCTAAAAAAAGATTTTTTGTACCTACGTATGAATAGGTTATTGAGCATATAATATGCTCGCTGTGTTGAGTTAGTACGTAACACGTAATATCAAATGTACTGATTCGACTGATTTGCAATAGAAGATTAACTACTTTATTACAAAAATTTAGTAGGCAATTCCTTCTACAAATATGCCACGCGAGAAAGGGGTAAGACTGACAAAAAAGTTCCCGATATCAGGGATAGATAGCACGCTTCACGAAAAAGTAATTTGTGTCCGAGTTACCAGTTTGCAGTGAGCATAGTAACAAGTATAATATCATTGCCAGTATGTATTTCTTTTGTTAACCGACTTCATCATGTTTCAGCTAACGTAACTCTGCCATTATCTCGAAACATTCTTTCCGTTATAATCGTATTTCACAGGTAGGTTGGTAAAACCAATACCGCAATCTAAGGGAGACGCTGCCGCGGATCTGTAGGATTTATCGTTTTGCAGATTCTGCGATATTTACGAGAAGTTATAAACAAAAAGAGACTCAACGGACGAAAACTGAAAACAACGGACGAATTTACGCCCATTACGTTCGATAGTAACAAACTAAAATACATGCGCCTGTCACCCTGTGACATAAGGTGACAAGTCCCATGTGCCTGTAATTTCTTTCTTACCCTTCAAAACGGAACACAGTAATACTGACATACTGCTTGGCGGCGGAAATAGAAAGGTGGCAGTACTACCCTGGACGAACTCGTTCACAAGGAGTTCTACTCTACACATGGGATACGAATAAAAACAATATTTCCACTAGCCACGATTAAGCAACATACCATCAATCTTTCTCTTGACGCCGTGTGGTTGTGGCTGTGTCTGTATTTGAACTTGTTCACTTGTCAGATTACCGTTTTCGTTAGCTTCCTGTATCAAATAAACATTAATTAAGATAAAATGTAAAAAGAAACACGAATTTTACTTTGCGATTCCACCAATGTACTTCTTTCTGTAGAGTACTAGGATTGTATTGTGATAGGTCGAGAAGTTTTTGAAAAGTACATACAAACATTTATTGCGACCTAACAAAGAAGCTTATTTCTTTGGAGTAACTTAAATTATAACACACCTCAGCATCTGGCGCGTTTTGGTCATCGCCTCCGCTGGCACCACCGGCGACCTCGGCGACCTCAGGCTCCGGGTCTATCTCCACAATCTCTTCTTCCAGCGATACAGCAGACACGTTGTTGACTTCCACTACTAGACAAAAAAAGCAGTGATAACCTAGTTATTTAGGAGGAAATCGAGATTCTGCAACGAGCCTAAATTGAGTCTTTTCGAAACATGTTCACACTGATATGAAAACATCTTGAGAAAACCTGCATGTTCATGAAGTTGAAAACATATGTCAACGTGGTTGGACTATGGATCTAATAGGAGTGTATAATTAATTAAAATAGAAATTATTTATGAATGGTTACTCTATATTTTTTATCAAAATTAATATTTGGTGGTTTTAACAACTCCATGTGGCTCCTTGTAGCTATATATGTGCGACTGCCCAGTGTCCATAGTTGCGAGAATTAAAAATACCTACCAGTACTGCTTACTTATAAAAAAAAAGAAAATGGCAGTAACATTTAAACTAAAGTGTTTTGGTATTCTTTAGTTTTTTCGTCTTTTTTGGATTTTGGTCGCGAAAATGAGTGCTAGTGAAATAATAATAATAACGCACACACAACATAGCCCCGCACTAGGGAAACCCTGTGTTGCGGGCGCCACGGACACACACATAGACAACCACAAATTACACCCATACTCACGAGAGAAATAAATGTAGGCCATACACATATTTCTCCCGGCCTCGGAATCGAACCCAGGACCTCTGCGTGGCAGTCCGGCATGGTAACCGTTCGGCCACAGAGGCAGAAAAAAGCAATAACGAAAATACAGTAATAGATATACATTCAAACACATCATTTGAAGTTTAGCACACTACTATTAATGTGTCTGGAAAAAACAATAACATTTTCTTTTAGCAATTGTCCAAACACGTCAAATATTACTTTTAAAATTAATATAATATATATTTTTTACTTTTTCTAATATACATCTTCCTCTCTTTAGTCTTTTATTATTTCCTCACATTGTTTGAGGAAAATACTACATGCCTCGGCGGGAATAGCTTGAGTGGTATTAACACAAGGCCTCGTTGGCGCTCATCCTTGTAACTCATACTCGTCCAGCAATCCCTTACTTCCCGGCCTCTACAATAATGTGCTATACTTATTTTGCGTTTAATTGTGATCCACGATAATATATGAAAAGGCATAACCTTACAGGTATAAAATTTGCCTTCCCAAGTAAATAGGTAAACACTATTAAAAAAATATAGTGTACGAATATACCTACACCATGTATACTTAAAAAATGCAGTAAAATAAACGATAATACTTTGGAGTTCTTTGTTGTTTTTTATATGTTCTTCGCGAAAATGAGTTCTAGCGAGAAGAGGACTGTATTCCGTCTAATTTAAAACAAGAAGCAAAATTTGTCTTATAATATTAATCAATTTTTTTTTTTCTATTACACATTCTCCTTCATTCTTTAGTCTTTATTTACTCGTATTGTTTGAGAAAAGCTCTATATTGTACCTCGGCGAGAACGTGTATTGCCCGACTCGTATAATACTGATACGTACCTTCCGACACGTCAACTTCCTGTTCCTCGTTACTTTCGTTCCTTGTAGGTGGCGGGGACACAGTGGCCGAAGGCATGTCGACGTCTGAGGAAGCAAATCAAAGAATAAGTTACGAATACACTTCTAGGATATATAGTTGACTCAGGTCATGACGTCTATATGCATATGCAATAGTCTCTCAATTATTTAAGTGCAATTTATATTTATTCAGGCTATGCTACTGAATTCCCATTCACAAAACATTTATATTTATAGAATGTATGTATTATAAAATAAGTACCTAATATAGAATTTGATGACATGTTATTGCACAAGTCGACCTCAGCTTTAAATCAAAGTTCAATAAATACAATAGAGGCGCTAAGTTTGCGTGCCAACAGTTCGCGGAGTTCCGCAAACTTGAGCTTAGTCCGCCATTTTCGCTTCATAGGTTATTGTTGTGTCAATTATCTCGCGTAAAACCTCGGAAATCATAGAAAAATACCTTATTTCGCTACTTTGGAGTGCAAAAGTTATAGTTGCACATGTAATAATTATCTATGTAATATTTTATTTAATTTTAATCAATTTTCTGATTATCGTAATCATTTTTTTTTGTTACAAGAAACTAAAATAAACCTCATACCGCTGCAATATGGTCGCTTCTTATTTGGAGAACTAAATAAACACCTCGAATTCGTCGTCGTTTAGGTATAATAACCGCAAGATGGTCAGCACATTAATCGAAATTTCATATAAAACCAAAACGTCGTAACTTGTAATAATAGGTATTGATGGTATTGTTATCTTTTTCCGATTTGCTTCTCTTTTGGCGCTTAATTTTAAGCGCAAACCTTATATCCATTTTTTGGGTGACAATGGTAAATAACGCCATAAGTAAACAAGATGACGGTAGTCGTCGAAAGCAAAAAAAGGTAGACAGATATATATATCTGTTCTGAAAGCCCACATCTGCCGCTGGCCAGTTCAATTCGTGACGATGGAGTGTGGAACCGTTCCGGAATATCGGGAAAATACAAAGAAATCATACCGTGACAAGAAATCTGTAATTTGTAATAACTATGTAGTGAATAACCACTAAAGACTCAAAATCTATAATTTTTGATTCAGCACCTGTTCGTTATATAATTTTAACGTCCGGAGTTTTTTACTGTAGCAGACAGGATCAAGCTCCGTATTAAAAAGTTGAAACATACATAAGTATTAATATAAATTAAATTAATTTAGTTCCTGACAAAATTAAAATCGATTCGCCTCACCATCACAATCCGAATGGTCAATGTTAACAGGCTCGATGCCCGGAGCGGGCGCGGCAGTAGAAGCCAGACGCGGCCGCGGCCGCAGCACACCGCTCGACGAAGCCTGCGGATCGCCCAGTACTGCTTGGTTCAGCGTAGGACCTACCACAGTATACATGAATAGATATTACGTAAATTATTACCACTAGCTGCCTCCCAAAACTAAAACCTAACACGCGCCTTGTTATTATTCGGCTACGGGACTAATTAATTAACGGCCGTGAATTGTGTCATTGTTAATCACATGCTTTTTGTGTTTACAATAACATGAGTACTTCTTTTTATATTAGTATTGGACCCCATTGACCCTATGATTAAAATTGCAAGTGTTTACCAAGTCTGTCGACATTTCTGTCGGCGTCGGAGGCAGCGCGCAACTGCGCCCGGCGCCGCATCACGATGGCCGACACTTCTGCAAGCGTTAACCCGGGGTTTGTATGTATCGAGGATGAATCTCGACTCGGCCGGCCGTTGTCTGTTGAGACGTAATCTTAATCAGTTTCGTTCCCGAAATAAATTTATTGAACTGCTCTGATTATCTACTTGTATTATATTATAATGTGTAACTGTTGATTGATGATTGGGAGAACGCTTGCCTCCTATGTATGAGGTCCTGGATTCGATTTCCAACCGGGGCCTGTACCACTGGGTCATTTTCGAATCATGTGCGGTTTACTTTTTTGTAATTATCACTTGCAGTAATGTAACTTTCACGACGAAGCTCTTCGTAAAAGCGTGTACTCCCCAAATCCGCGCCTCGACTATCGTAGTGAACTACGGTGTAACCGTCTCCTGAGACCCGTGCCCAACAATGAACCGTATAAGTGTAAATTATCCGCCATCATCATTACGGTCTCCCATGATATTTCCAAGAAGCTGGAGAAGTAGACTGAATCTAAAATCGAATCAAGGCGAAGTTAATGGTTAAAAACTAAGCATTTTCTAACAACACTAAAAGTATTGTACTGAATTTGTAAGTTTTTTTATATATCTTTTATTTCAGTCTATCATCAGATATTCCATAGAGTGTGGGTACATAGCACATACCATTATATTTGGGTATTACCTATGAAACCGATCTTTTTTCTTATTTAGAAAAAAATTAAACTTACTACGTATAACCTGTATGCCATTATACAGGTTGCTAGTGGATTTGCTCGCACGATAGGCGCGGTTAAGGCGGCCGAAGGCAAGGATTCGCTGAACATCAGACGACGGGTTACTGTGCGCCGTGTTTGGACGATCGTTAGCCCGGCCGTCGGAAGAAGAATGGGACCGCGCCACGAGAGACAGTGGTACTTCTATTCTGGAACTAGATGATAAATGTTTGTCTAAGCTTAATTATAATTATCGATACAAAGTCAGTTATAAAATATGTGTAATAAGTTATAATATAAAATCAGTTACTATTATTAACACAACGATCGAACACTGAGAAAAAATCCTTCAACCTAGCTGGATTCGAACCAGCGCCTTCATAGCGTGCTCTCCCAATTGGGAGAACCGGATCGAAAGATTTTTTTTTGTGTATTAAATTATTAACATTAACAAACTAGTGAAGTAATTTCATAAAAAAAAATTAATATCGTGTCAGTAAAACATCGTGATATTTTAACAAACTTAATATTACGATAATTATATTGTAACCTAAGTGGTTTGTTAGTGAACTAACAAACCACTTAGGTTACAATATAATTATTCTGTAAAAATTTCATCTTTCAAAATTTCAATTTCGGTCTGAAGACCGAACCTAAGTTTTTTACAGAATGTAACACAAGATAAAGAACAATGTTAGCAAATAAATATATTATTGTAAAAAAAAAAGTTACGTCCCGATAACATTTTATGAAACACTGCAAGTTTTTGTTTCGCGAATCTACAAATTAATGGTGAATATGTTCATTATCAAGTGCATGTCCCCCACCTTTGTAACACATGATGTATCTATGTACGCCATGTAGAACCTAGCTAAATGAGTCTGTATGTACTTGCCAATATATTTAGTGACTCAAGTGGCAATTACTACTCAAGATGACTGTGGAATAATTTTGAAAATAAAAATAAAGGCAAGTCTAACATGAATAACTATTATTTCAGACATACACAAATCCAACTAAAATGCCTTGCACTATACTGTAGAGCTACTTACAAAACACTTCTCTATACACGTGTACTCATCCACGAAAGAGTTAAAGGGAATAATAGTAGTGACACAAGTAGCTTCAATTTATTCTAACGAGCAACAAATATTAGTTTCCACGCAATTCTTTTCCTCTATTTACTCGTACGTGCACGTTTTTAATTGCATTTTAACGTGACGTGAAAATTAAGGGAAATAAACACAAGGGAAACTTTAAAAACTTACAGTTTCTAATTTGGTGATTGCATTTTATTACAAGCCTTTTACGAGTTGTTTACTTACAGTGGCTTCCCTCTAGACCTTTTTTACTAAGTATATAACAAACAAAAAATGTGACTCTCATTCTCATCTGTTGATCTTAAAGTGTTGTATCTGCAATAACGACGACATGCGTGACACGTGGTTACAATGAGTCAAAAAGCTCATATAACATATTTTTTAAATTTTATTTTAAAATGGGTACAATTTTGTTAGCTCGATATATTCCTACAAATATAGTGTATATAAAGTGTGACTGTAAGATCCAAACGAGTCACAATAGAACAAATGGTTATTAACTGACGCTTAAATGGCTAAAATTTTATATTTAAAATAATTAGTAAGTAATTTAACAAGAATTTGTGTAATACTTTACCATTTCTTACAATCTGTTACGTTTTTTTTATTTACAATTTTGTCCAATAGCCTTTCTTTGACACGTTCCCTATGTAACTGAAATCAGAAATTGACCCCTCACATGCATTATATACATATATATATACTATCTATCTCTCTCTTTTTTCCCGGTTTTCAATTTTTGATTATTGGGTATTTTACATTTGATTGTTGTTTTGTTTTTATTACGATGAGCGATATATGCAAGTCAATGATAGACTTTTCTAACTTGTAATAACAACAATAATAAATACTTTTGTGTTTTATTTCGACAGTGATAATCTGGCAACATTGGTTAAAAAGTCACCCAGTACCACATGCTAATTAATAAATTAATAAAAATAAATTTTTGTGGTTCATACATGCAAATAATAAATAATCATCTTTATTAGATGATCCAGCTTACACGTGCAAATTTTGTTTAACGCTTAAATTTATAAAGTCCACGCTTCACTATGTAATGCTGAAGTGCATGTATCGTTTGGACCTCGAAATGCACCACAAATGTTGCAAGCACAGGGAACGTGTTAAAGTTCTATCTCCATAGTAGTTACTTTAATACTTATGTTATGTCACTAATTATGTGGTAATATAACACTAACCTGCTTCTAGATAACGGGACTGTATTGCGAGGAGTGTTGAGGAGGGACCAGAATAGGTCACGGTCCATGCGCGTCCGTCGCCTCCGAACTGCCGCTGCTTGCGTAGACGACGGTTGGCCTCCTTATGAAAACAAAAAAGATTACACCACTGTTTTCGTTTTCATGTTAAATATCCTCTTAATAAATGTGTAATTGGTTTCATTGGTGTAAGTAATACCGTAGTAAAGTAGTATCATTACTTGATGGACTACTTGCGTAGTCTACTTCTATTTGCTGGATAGAGCTTGCTTGGTAAATGGAGAACTCTGGACTGGACCAAATTAATCAAGCGACTAAATAATTGTTTCTACTTCCTTTAGATTTGTCAGGCAGGTGTGCTAACGTAAGTTTTTTCCTTAAATTATATTTGATTCATCTATGGTATCTACAGAAGGTATGGTGGCAGCGACATGCTTTACTTAGTAACCAGATCACTGCAAATTTCCTACCCTGTTAGAATAAACTTCCTAAATATAGAATGTTTAACCTATCCATAACTTATTACTTCCTTTAATGGTTTTGGGCTAGTGTCAGTTTAAAAAAAAATAATATAACAATTGTGGCGATCCTCGCTAGTATCAGTTTTCTTCAGTTACTGCAAAGTATCTATTTCAAATTATATTATACATACGTATATAATGTGAATGATTGTACAAGCCCTCGAACTCATCTAAGCCTCTGTGCTTGTCCAAAACTGCACAGAACTGGACAATACAAACGACATTAAATAATTAGGTGTCATATTTAACAAACATCTTAATTTCAAATACCATATTGCAGCGCTTACTTCTGAGTTCGAAAATTGATGTTTTTAAAAATTTTAGATATGCAGCTAGCACCGCCCTTCTGCAATCAGTGCATTTAGCCATTTGTCAATCATTGCTACTTTACTGCATTACAGCCTGGGGCGGTGCACATAAGACCACCGTGATAAACCTGGAAAGAGCGCCGAGAGCTGTTCTTAAAGTCATCAACTTCCGTCCTTTCGATTATCCAACCAGCCAACTCCTAAACGAGTGCGACGTCCTCTCGGTTCGGCAACTGTTTATCCAACAAATAATTTTGAAAAAGCACTCAATTACTCCATTTGATTCCGTTACTTTAACCAACCACAGACGACTCGATACCTTTGCATCTCGTACACAACTCCGCACAGCACACTCGCATAGATTCTTTTGCTTCCTTGGTACATTCCTTTACTTTAAATTAAATTCTAATTTACATTATTTCGCCATGAATAAAATAGAATGTAAATAGAGTACTGGCTGGAAGTTGTTTCATAATTATTTTTATATAGGTAACCATTAATTTATAACTACTAATTATTTTATTGTTATATATAGAAAATCTACTTTTAAGCTGTAGTATAAAGAAATTTGACCGCTTTACTACGAAGAATGTATAATTTAGATTCCCTTCTTAATTCTTATTTGAATACTATAAAAGCTTTATTTACATTTGTTTTACTTGTATTGTATTAGATTAAGTATATTGAAATAAATTTATCTTTATCTTATCTATCTTAGGTTTAGACTTTGCAATATACATAAGTAAAGCTTTCAAATATTTATTTGTAATACAGATTCATAAAGCTACTGTTCAAAAAAACATTTTGAATACTTGATAAGAGCTTACATATACATTATAAGTAAATTTTACACAATTAATTTGCACGTCATTGCATAAGACGTAGACTTGGGAAAATGATATGTACCATAAAGTAGATAAAAATATATAAAATAATAAATGAGGCCATTGCTCACCACTAGTCCCAGGTTCATCTCCCACGCTTGGTCGACTGGTATCCCTAGTGGGGTTGCTCCCTCTCTCAGCGGACTGGTCAGCAGTCGCCTGTACAGTCTCAGGTTCAGGTTCATCATCTGTGATAAACAGTTTGTGCGTGAGTTTCTAAAATACCTGTAATTTGATGCTAAGTAAACGAGTTTGAATCGAAATTCAGTCTGTTAATACAAACACACAACGAAAGACTTTACAATATTATAGATGTTTATTCGTTGATTTATTTACAATACGAATCCGGAACCGGGAATTCCCGGTCCCAAAAGTAGTAGTAGTTACCTGGGTAACGAGAAAACCGGGAATTCAAAATAGTTTCCCGGTTCTTTCGATACTTTCGTTAGTGTAATTTCGGTTTTAATTACGCGCCAAAGGCACGTTGATGTTTGTCGCGGTTGCAACTAATGCACAGGCCAGGGTTCATATGAACTCGTACATTACAAAAATTCCCGCGCCCAGAACGCTTCCGCGGTAGCCTCTGTGTGGCGCTGGCCACGCATAAACGACGATAAATGCAGGCTGGGGAGTGAGTAAAAAACGCTCCGCAGAGATTAAGGTGGTTTTCCAACGCTGAGGCGAACCAAGAATAGAAATCACACCTGCCTATTTCCACCAAAAATTGCCATTAATAGCTCGCACTGTGATTGTGGAGAATGGCAATTCAGAGCGGTTCAGTTCGTTTAGCGATAAATACATGGCTGAAGTGACATGCTCCATAAATTATTATTCTTAAATATATCGTGTTCTTAGGTTTTCGCGATTGTTATACATAGGAGATGAAACTATTATTCCGGATTTAAATCGTGTATATTTGTTTTTAACGTTTCGGGTCCTTTACAAGTCCCATGGTCACGGCTGACCAATGCAAACAAGAATCGCCTCATAGAATTGTGCCTGATCGGTCCTTATAGGGAGCGATCCTCAATCGGTCAACTGAACTAGGTCGGTCTTCTAGTTCATCAAGTTCCTTAGTTCGTCTTGTCCTTGCTCGGACATTGAACGAACGCTCCAAACTAATAATTTTATTCACGTGAACGGACTTCTAGTATTATGAGGTCAATGGTTACTGGTAAGTAAAAGGTACAATAGTACCACCGACTAAATATTTAAAAATACAATTTGTATGGAATCGGTACTATTTGATTTTCCTTCATATTTTACAGGTTTAAAGACTGTAATTCTAACTAAATATCCTTTTTTACAAAACAAGAATTTTAGTTAGAATGGTGTGTTTAAAAATCAATATTTATGTACAACTATTTTATATACTCGTAAACGTAGGTTGATATTATACATACAGATACCTACCACACCTACCAAAAATATGAGGACTTACTTTTTTGCAAGCTTACATATACATATACATAATGTAGATGCGAGCTGTCAACGTTCAATCAAAACGAAGCACTTCGTCAGAATCCATCAACTAGTACGAGAACTATGGCTCACACTCTGAGCATCCCAAGATCGTCTATCCAAGAGCTAATTCACGAGGAAGAATACCACCACGGACATATATCTTATGTCTGTGATACCACGCATATCATATTCAGCGACTGCAAGCTTTACTGCTACAAATTATCAATTGCGGGTTGATTTTTGGCAAATTATGTTGCGAAAACAGCGCGAGGATTTCCAATTTTTTAAATAAAATTTTATGGACTGATGAGACACGATTTGAGCGAACTGGAATATTCAATATTCATAATTAGCACACACACATGGGCGGTTGAAAATCCACACGCGGCGAGACCTTCAAGTTTTCAACATCGTTTAGTGTTTAGATTTTTAATTTAAAGTTGAAAATTCAAATCTGACTGACTGACTCTCTCGAATGCGAATTTTCCACTTTGAGTCAAAACTTTCGTAGCTTCCATTGATATTACGAAATCGATTATTTTGTGCAGTTACAGTACAATTCATAAAGATTGAGTTACAAAAAAAAACCCGAGAAATTGTTGTAAAAATTGAAAAAAATAATTTTTTGAGCCGATTCATGGGGGTGATTCGGATACCCCTCAATGTGAGGCACCTACATTTTTTTTGGACGTCACTATCCCGGCCACCCTGTATATTTAGTTTTAGTAGGTTTAAAATTTTTTTCTAAGTAATTTTTTATTAAAGTTTAAATTACGAAAACAATTTTTTTATTCAATAGCTTAAAATAAAGAACTGAACACTAATTTAAGTTTGAAAGGCTGACTGTATAATAATTTTTAATGATTGCATTTCTTTTAAGATTTAAGATCTGATTGACTGTGATTTTTAGTATAAATTATTTACATAACAATAGTTTTGATGTTGTCTACAGGTTTAAATTACTTTGATTGATTGATTTTAATTTCCGAGAACAAGGAGGCTGAAAAAGTAGGTTTTTTTTATTTTTTATTTTTTTATTGTGACTCGGCAAAATGACTGCACCGCGCCTGATGGAAAGTGCGAATATAGTCCAGAGATGAGAGTAACGGATGGAAAACACAAATATCTTGACTCCGTCACTATCATTTTGCCGGTCTGGCCAAATGCTTCTTCACACTACGTTTGAAGGACCCGATGTTATAGAGGGGAGGGAATACATGCGCCGGGAGTTGGTTCCACAATTTGATGGTTCGGCATAAAAACGAATTGCCAAACTTTTTAGTGCGGGACGGTATTGAACTGACCGTCCAACTGTGGCAACGCAGGCCGGCACGGGTGGTCCGCTGATGGACCACCCATGGAGGAGAGGAAGGGATAAGGTTGAATAACTCTTCAGAGCACTCACCGCTGACTTTTTTTTTTGACTTATTTTTACCTTTACATTAACGCAAGTTGACTTATTTGTACTACATTATTTTCAATGGAAAAAGCTCCAATATGGACAATTTTTACTTATGAAACATATCCCTTTCTTAACCCTTTGAGTACCATTACTCCTACTACTTACTACTTCACTTGTTGTATCACTATTGAAAAACAATTAGCTAGTACCAGAAGTACCAAAACAAACAGGAAATCCCAAATCTGTTGAAGACTAGTACTCAAATTCCCGTTTTTTCAAAACATGCCCGATTCCTGAATCCTTGTTTACAATAGACTCCAAAAAGCCAGTTGGATATACACTCTATATGTCATTCCAATTGTTCCTATATGTAATGTGACAAAATAGCTTGAATTTAAATTAGCTCTAATAACATAGTCAGTGTTGAAGTTATCACTTTTAACAGTGGTTGTATTGCTACACTCTCATCAGGAACCAAAAGATTGTATGAAAAAATTTATATAGATTGTATGAAAAGCATTTTACTAAATTTAAACGACTCTGCTGTCCCAATTTTTTTCTTCAAATTAAATGATCCTTACATGAAGCTGAGTTAATCGGCACTAAAAAAATAACCAAATTTTTTAATTTTTATGGACGCTTGACCAAAAAATGTACTATGCCAAAATTGTTTTCACAAAAAAAGACTTAATAATTCCTACGAAAATTTCACTGTATCTCCTATAGTTTTGGATTTCCCCATACTGTCCCAGTTAAGAAAACACAGTGTATATATATATTTATTGAACAAAGAAAACAAATTTCTAATGATGGATAAAAAAATCTATTGATCACACTACAATAAAGATGGTGATGATGATTGTATATAAACAATTTGATGACCACACAAAATAAATGTGTACAATGTGTAATAAACATATAGGTAATAAACATTTATTTGTTGGGGCTATCAAATTGCACATATTATGTTAGCTGGAATATATTGCAAACTTAATGCTACATTAGAACCATTCAGCATAGGCAAAATTGAACACAATATACTTGTAGGCACTATAGACAGCAAACATTCAAACCATATTTGCAAAAATGAGCAATTACTTCTGTGTACCATTTAGGTTCTCGGGTTTCTCTCAGATTAAAGTTTAAGGAGACTGGTATCATATCTGTGGCATCACAGTACATTTACTCAAATATTTTATTTGCCCGTAAAAATATAGGTACATAATTTCAATAAGAAAGAGATATCCATAATATTAACCTTAGAGCTAATTCCAAACTCATGGTACCATGACTTTATTTAACCAATGACATTGTCTCTTTTAAGGGGAACTGTGTATGTTTTTACAATAAGAGAGCATATATTAAGATTATCATTTCCTAAGTTTAAAAACTACATTAAGAATATTTTGATTGAAGTCATATTACAAAATTGAAGACTACATGTTAGATAAAGATGTATGGAAAGACGACATGGCTCTAGATTCCACACAAATTTCATTCAAAGTATACTCCATAGCATTTAAGTTCATTTGAAAAGAGCAATCCCTAGAGTTTCTTGCTCATTCTTCTTAGGAAAATCAACACAGTGAACGAGCCGTAGCTTATATTTGACTTTTTCAAGTGTAATTTATTTTACCTATGAAAAAAAGAATAATAGAATTTACAATGTGTTTTATTTTATTTTCTTTGAACAATAAAACATGCTATAAAACGATTATAGCAAAGAAGATTAATATCATGTAAGTGAAGTATTATAGCAAAAGTTTATGTAATAAAAAGATCCCTGCAAGTTAACAATAATTAATGCAAATAGGTACCTATAAGGATTTATGTAATACTGTGCAATATGTTGAACAGTTTTGGAGTAATAATAATTATTAATTTACGTTTCCACTAATTATAAGATTACAGGTCACACTCATATATGCTGACATTATGTTATTTGCGTATTCTCTACACAATATGTACGTATATCAACTTCAATGAGCTAGATTTTATATATTATATATGATGTAGATATTTTGAATCTCTTAGAACACCTCTAGGATGGGAGCCACGGACATTTGATCTTCAGTAAAATGCTAAAAGGCAACAATATAACTAAACAGATGGTAGCTACCTGAACTCCAAGGGTAGTCTGTAATTCCCAGGGACTTTTTCAAACTCTCCTTTCTATTACTCATGTCACTAGCAAGTGATTGTCAACGCACTGCCGATGGTATGATGTATGTATCACTAGTTATAGTGATTTTCTGTTTGGTAAATTCACAAAATTTACATTTCTCAAAGTATGTAAAACAGCCCGAATTAATATGCTCAACGACAATCAAAGGCGATAATTTTTTTTTTATTTCTTACTTTACACTGAACTGATGAACTCCGCTATGGGTCCTATTGTTTATTGACACTTGACATTGACCATTCACATTTCTTTTTTAGTATTTTCGGCGTGGATACAAGTAAAAGCATAATTAAGCATATTTTTCCGGATATTTTCCAATACATTTCTTCTATGTTTCCATATTTAAAGTTAATCCTTGTCATAAGTGGAAGTTACTGCAAAAACGATGGAATCATTAAATGGTGGTGTGGTTGTTGGAGGTTTTTCACTGTTGTGAAATTATTTTAAGGGTCGTATTCTAGAACTCTACTCAATGCTCAAATTAGGATTTAGTATGGTTTAAAGCACTCGAAATCATGCTCAAGTCCCTGCCATAAAGGCATTAAGGTCGCATTTCCAGTGCTTGTGTTGCCAGTGCAATTTTATTTTTTTTGACGGGGGGAAATCTTTATGGACACCCCTGAGCCCAGGGAGACTCAGGGGTTATGTGAGGACTCTCCCTCCAGACTGGAAGACCTACCCCACTAAAACCCCCCCGGGTTTCCCTCCCGCCGGTTGAGTCGGCGCCGTGGGATCGGTGAGCATTCACCACGACGCCGACGCCCCCTAGCTTGCGCCAGGGCTCCCGCGCCAACGGAGAGGCGAGTCGGTTGTCCCCCAGACGAGTGAGGCCGTGCAATGCAGGCTCCGAAGTCCCTGTCCAGAGCCCGCTGGCCTCACTCCGCATTGAACATTGAATAGAGTTCTAGAATACGACTCTAGAACTCTATTCAAAGCTCAAGTCAGGACTTGAGTATGATTCAAAGCACTAGAAAGTTGAGTAGAGAGAGAGTGTTCTGGAATACGACCCTGAGTGTCGTAGGGTCGTATTCCAGAACTGTACTCAATGCTCAAGTCAGGATTTGAGCAGACTCGAGTATGATTTCAAGCACTGGAAATACGACCCTAATGGCAAGGACTTGAGTATGATTCTCAGTGCTCACAGCAATACTCAAGTTCTGATCTGAGTATTGAGTAACGTTCTAGAATACGACCCTTACATCTTGTTTTCCATACGTAGGCCAATAGTATTCTGTGTGCAGGATAGTGTGTGAGCAGTTTCCTGCCTGCGCAGCGGACTGCCATGCAGGTATTGAATGGGCCGTTTTAGCCACCACCTCTTGTTGGCTCCATCGTTTTCGTTCAGTGACTTCAACTTTGGTCAGGTGTCAACGTCATACGCGCAAAAATAAAGGAAAAATATTTATTTTTTCAGAAAATATTATTTTTTCAAAATGGAAATTCTTCCATGACCCAAGACTACTTTACAAAACTTTTACTATGTAGGGCATTGACTTACAATAAAGTCAATGATGTAGGGTTTACGTGTGCTTGTTGCCAGCACCAATAAACAAAAAAAAAACCTGTGGCCTTGGCGTGTGCGGCCAAGTTTGTGAGTGCGGCGGCCGGCGAAATTTTATCGGCGGCGCAGCGAGTTGAGACTTGTTTTCGGGGATTGTTTGTATCAGTCGATCGGGTCGTCAGTTTTGGTCAGTTTCGTGGCCGTTGTATAACTAATCATAAATTTTGCACATTATCGTTTGTTGTTATTAAGTTTCATATATAAAAATGACAGATTTACCTTTTCAAGTCGAATATGCGAAGTCGGGAAGAGCGTCATGTAAAGGTTGTAAGCAGAAGATCGACCAAGGTGTACTCAGACTTGCCATAATGGTTCAGGTGAGTATAAAATGAAAAGCTATTTAAAATTAAGTAAATGTTTACTTAATGTTTGTATAATTTCTTTTGGAAAATGATACTAGACTTGCTAGATGATAAGTAAAGGTTCTTCCATAAATTGCGAAAAATTCATCTGGAATCACAGCTAAATAAAAATATTATACAGACGTAGTGGTACCGACCGTTAAAATCTATGCTGATTTGCTACTCAAGGTCGTAAGTAACATGTATGGGAGCTCGCTTGACCGAATGATGGTCAAATATTAATAAGTATAATAAATTATGGAATGGATGATCCGATCTTTCTTAAATGTGGTAGATTTGTGCCTGTTCTGCTCAGGAGCGATTCCAATTTGTTCATTTGGACAAATGATAGAATTCAGTCGTTTAGTTCCTTTTATGCTTGTATAGTTCATGAACTACAAACTATTGGGAATTTATTACCAACACTGACTGACATGAACTAGTTCATCTTGCAAGGTCTTATCATTTCTTTGGTCTTTTTAGTTCAATACAAACTAGCAACTGTCTGTGTTGATAGTTCACCTATCTTTTATTCAGTAGGAATGGAGTGAGTGGGGCAATTAGTGATCTTTCACCACTTTTAGTACAAGTTCGAGCCAATTCATTTTAAGTGTAATATATATCTACAATATGTAAGCTTTTAAAAAAAGTAAGTGTTCATATTATTTGGTAGGTATCTGTATGTATAATATCAACCTACGTGTATTTGAAATCATTGTAAATATTGATTTTAAACTCATCATTCTAACTAAAATATATATTATTATATATGTTTTGTAAAAAAAGAACATTTAGTTAATTCTAACAATGAGTCTAAGGGTCGTATTCTAGAACTCTACTCAATGCTCAAGGCAGGATTTGAGTATGGTTTAAAGCACTCGAAATCATACTCAAATCCCTGCCATTAGGGCCGTATTTCCAGTGCATGAAATCATACTCAGATCCTGACTTGAGCATTGAGCAGGTCAGGACTTGAGTATGATTCAAAGCACTATAAATCATACTCAAGTCCTTGCCATTAGGGTCGTATTTCCAGAGCTTGAAATCATACTCAAGTCTGCTCAAATCCTGACTTGAGCATTGAGCAGAGTTCTGGAATACGACCCTTAAACCTGTAAAGTATGAAGGAAAATGAAATAGTACCAATTCCATTCAAATTCTATTTTTAAATATTTAGTACAGTGTACTATTGACCTCATAATTCTAGAAGCTGGTAATAGTTGATATGAATAAATTTAGATAATTTGGAGAGTTTGGTCAATGTCCGTGCAAAGACAAGACGAACTAATGAACTAAGAATATATATATATATATGTACAGGGTTACAGGAAAAGTCGTGCTAGATCCGTTAAGGGCGTGGAG
>NW_020654748.1:10236018-10276513 GCF_003589595.1 Hyposmocoma kahamanoa
CACCATGCACAGTATGTTCGCTTCAACATCTCAAAGTAACGATGACGGCTTGCGGGCATCTTACAATATCTCATTACTTATAGCAAAATCTGGAAAACCGCTCACTATCGGAGAACAATTAATTTTACCCGCTGTTGAAGAGGTTTTAAAAACTGTTTTGCACAAATCTCCATTTGACGTACTAAAAAGAATTCCATTAAGTAACAATACTGTTCAAAGACGCATTGATGAAATGAGCTCTGATATCGAAAGTTTTTTGTGCGATCATCTGCAAAAAACTCATTTTTCTATACAACTGGTCGAGTCAACGTTACCCGGTAATGAAGCATGGCATATGTCCGATTTATTATGGAGGAAGAAATTCACGAAGAATTGCTATTTGCCAGAACTTTAGAGACTGACACTAAAGGCGAATCAATATTTAATGTTCTGAGTAATTTTTTTACGGAAAAATCGATTTCATTTACAAACATTATTTCAGTGGCAACAGACGGAGCTCCTGCAATGGTCGGGCGATATCGTGGGTTTATAAGTCATCTCAAAAGAATTATACCAGGACTTACAGCTATTCATTGCGTAATCCACCGACAACATCTTGTGGCAAAACAGTTAAGTGACAGGTTGAACCGATCTCTTCATTTTGTAATAAAAGCTGTCAACAAAATCAGAAGCAATGCATTGAATACGCGTTTATTTGCTCAATTGTGCGATGAAAATGATGAAGACTTCCAACGACTGCTCTTACATACTGAACTACGCTGGTTGTCGAAAGGCGCATGCTTAACGAGATTTTACTCTGTTTTCGATTCCGTATTAGAGTTCCTAGAAAGTAGAGATCCAGATTTAAAAGAAAACTTGATCAAATTCAAAGCAGACATTGCGCATTTGACATGTTTGTTTAAAAAATTTAATGATATCAACTTGCAGTTACAAGGGGACAGCCTGAATTTAATAAAAACAAAGGGGATAATTTCGGCTTTTCTTGGGAAATTGAAATTTATGAAGCAAAACATTAGTCGGCGCGAATTCTCTCAATTTCCAAACTTGTCGCAGGTAGAATGTATTGATGAGGATATCCATACCTACAGTCAACATTTAAGTGCCCTGCATGATGACTTTAAAACCAGGTTTGAAGATATGCTGACGATGGATATACCACCATGGATCATAAATCCATTTGAATTTGATGAAACGGAAGTGGCCAATGTTGTATTACAAGAGGAGCTGCTCGAGATAAGCACCAATGAGGAGCTGAAGGTGAAATTTAGAAAAGGCTACCAAACATTTTGGCTGCAAGCAGAAATACCCGAAAAATATCCTGGACTGTGGGAAATCGCAAAGAAATTTTTAATAGCTTTTCCCTCGTCATACCTTGTCGAAAGGAGTTTTAGTGCCGTTACAAACCTCTTAACAAAAAAAAGGAGCAAATTAAACATCACAGAGCGGGGGGATTTGCGATTATTGCTCACAAAAATAAAGCCAAACATTGATCGTTTGCTGACACTTCGTCAAATACATCCTTCCCATTAATTAAAATTATAACCTGAACCTATATTACCTTATTATTTTTTTCTTGTAATTCTATTCTTTTAATAAATAAAATGTTATAAAATGTACCATTTTTCGTTTTTATTTTACCTATCGGAATATAGGGACAGAACTCAAAAACGACACAATTTTTATTTTTTGGCGACTTTAAGAATGTGGTAGAAATGTAGCAGCAGGGGGTCCACCGACACCAGTAAAATTTTGAAAGTGGTCCACGAGAAAAATAAGTTTGGGAACTACTGATCTAAACCTTCATATTAGGTACATATGACAAATAACAGTGTTATCTCAAAAATTGTTCTCATTATTCTCAAAAATAACGCAATTTTTGAGATAAAATATAATATAATGCACTTTATGAGATAATACTATTAGTTGTCATGTGCCTTATAACGACAGTTGAAAACTCGTGCAGTTCCGTAGATAAAGTGGTCAAAATCCCCCAAAAAAATTCGCATCTGTAAGTGTAAATGGAGGTATGTGACACTTCTTAAAAAAGCATGTTGATTAGGTGTGTATATCCAGTAATCCAGTAATTTAATTTTTTTTTATTTTAACGCACACACTCGACATAGCCCCGCACTAGGGAAACCCTGTGTCGCGGGTGCCATGGACACACACATAGACAACCACAAATTACACCCAAACTCACGAGAGAAATAATTGTAGGCCATACAGCTATTTCTCCCGGCCCGGGAATCGAACCTGGGACCTCTGCGTGGCAGTCCGGCAAGGTAACCGTTCGGCCACGGAGGCAGTTATTATATATTACCTATAATCTGTTCTAAAAAGCATGCATTGTTAACAGAAAGCTGCACTGGTGTTGTTCTACCAGTGGTGAAAGGCAAAGGTAGAAAGAAGAGAGCGGCTGAACCCGACAATGCAGCTTTGAAAGATTTCAAGGTGGAATACTCAAAGTCCAGCAGGGCCATTTGCAGGCACTGTGAAATTAAGATTTGTAAGGTAACTTTATAATACTAAATATTCGTATCCTGTATTAAATATCAGATGTACATAATTACGAGATACGATGATACGCAAACGCATCTAGCATGAAGCACAACATTGAGATGTAAAAAACTTTTTTTTTTTAAATTAAAATATGGGCAAATACATTTCAAGACCAAAATCACTACATTTATATTAACCAGTATGTAACCTCCCAAATTTTAAACTAATAACATTTACAAATATTACCAATAATTAAACATTATATTGTATGTAAAGAATCAAAACGGTTAGCACCAGTTAATTACGAAGACTACATCCAGAACATGCATAAAAACTAAAGCTTTGAAAAGTAATATTATTAGTAAATAAAAGTTACATAATAATGTTGTGTCTTGTGTCCCAATTAAGATCGCGGTTTATTAGCGATTATCATTCCGCGCAAGTATCTGATGAACTGGTCTGGGGCCTTACCATGAAAATTAGAGTTCAGTATAATAGGTTTGTAATGATAAAAAAGCGGGATGGTGATATACACTTCATGTAGCGCTGTATCACAACGAATCATTTTAGGTCCTAAACTGAATCGTAATAAGAGTTTATGGTAAGGCCCCTGTTATTTTCTACAACTAAATTAATTTTTTATCCTTATCATTTAGGACGACGTGAGAATCTGCAAGATAATGTTTGACACTGAAGTTGGAATGAAGTATGGTGGTCAGCCTTATTGGTACCATGTGCAATGTTTTGCTGCTGAGAGAGACTCATTAGGCTACTTTGCTGGAGGAGATAGCCTCCCTGGTTTCAAGCAGCTCAAGAAAGATGACCAAAATATTGTGAAGAGTGAGTTACCGTAAGTTAATAGAATGGTTACATCATTTATGTTTTACAAATGCTCTCAAAAAGGTTGACATGTAAATAATAATGGGTAATTTTCATGTATATTAACAACATCGTTTTTAATTTCAGACCAAAGGCTTCAGATGAAGTGCCAGTGAAAAAAGTTAAGCCTGAACCAAAAGACGCGGATGAAATAAAGAAAGAAAAAGAACTGGAGAAGAAATTAGTGAAGCAAGACAAATTGTATCACAAGTACAGAGCTGCACTGAAGGAGTACAGCAGATCTGATCTTCAGAAGTTGATGGAGGCTAATGCGCAAGAAGTAGTTTTTTCACCTGATGAGGTATGTAAGTTATTAAATCCTTCACATGTCGCGGACTGTTTTCATACTTGCCTTTATTTGCAATCAGTCTCTACACCATAAACAGACTTAATGACCCGACTAGTGCTAATGTTTTAATGTGGTTTGGAATAATGTGGTTTCCTTGTTGTTTTACTGACCTCATGACCAGTGCAGTCTTAATGCGGCTCAAGCTACCCAGATGCTTATCATCTGTTTCTGTATTCGAACGATTTTCATTCCTAGTGAAATTAAAAACATTGTTGCATTAAGTGATATTACGTTGAATTTGTATTCTTACGCCATAATGTCTGGGTCCAATAATAATTTATTACTTATTACAATATACTATAATACATTACTTATTAATAGTATTATTTAAACCATTTATTTCCATTGTACAGGCTAATAATAGATATTTAAACTAAATTTTAGGTCCGATTCTTGCCTGTATGGCGAAATCTGACATTTTTTTTAAATTCTATTTGTATTATATGTATAATTTAGTATGAGCTTTTCGGTGAAAGAAAACATTGTGATGAAACCTGCACGTCGAAGAAGGTTCACAATCGTCTGTAAACGAGTGAAGTCCCTAACCCGCATTAGTCGGCGTGCTGGGCCATGACCTAACCCCTCGCATATGAGGAGACCCGTGCCCAGTAGTGAGACGTATAAAAGGGTTGATGATGATTACAATTTAAACATACATTGCTTTTGTTAATCATTTAAAATTTTTAGTGCGTTGATCGCGTTGCCGACATGATGGCGTTCGGAGCATTGGAGCCCTGTCCGGAATGCAAAGGCCAGCTGATATTAGATACTTTTAACTACAAGTGCACAGGTAATTTTGTTACTTTTATACTGGTATTTTATAGGGTGTAATAAGAAGACCGATTGAACAAGCACACTTACATGGTGAACCAATCTTTTTTAGTGAATTAAAAGGCTGATTCCACAGAATAATACTATTGTAATAATACAAAAAAAATAGCATTATGAAAATTTAGAGTCTAGCGCAGTTTTTAAAATTACCCAAGAACTATGGAATCACATTTTTAGATTTTTAATTTTCAGTTGAAAATTCTAGTTTGACTCACTCGGTCGCGAATTCCCACTTTTAAAATTTTCGTAGCTTTAATTGATGTTACGAAGTTGATTATTTTATGCGTGAAAGTACAATTCATACAAATTGAGTTACAAAACAAATCCCCAAAAAATTTTAACAAACTGAAAAAAAAAATTCTTTTAGAGCTGAACTGGTTGTAAATTTCCAAAAATCCATTGAAAATATCATAACTCGAAAACTACGAAAAATCACGCAACATACATGGGATGATACGGATACCCCTCAGTGTGAGGAACCTAGATTTTACTTTTGAACGTCGCTTCTCCGTCAACCCTGTTAGATATAAGCTTGCTATGATTACGTCTGTTGCGTGAAGAGGGACCCGCGCAAGTTGTCTAGCATAAAATGTAAAATGGGCAATGTCCATCCAAGTTTATCCTTGCGCAAGAGCCCGAATGTTATGTGCAGTAGTTGCGAATTAAGCGTGTTTATTGGTAAATGAGGCAGTCATTGATTGTCAGGTAACATGAACGAGTGGACTAAATGTCGATTCACAACTAGAGAGCCGAAGAGAAAGTCTATGAAGGTGCCTGAAAACTTTAAATCGAGCGATGCATTTAAGAAGTTTAGGCCAAAAACTGACACCAGGCTGTTCGAGTGCGCGCCGCCGCCTGTCGCTACTATTGTTAAGAAAGCGGAACCACAGTAAGTATTTCGTTAGTGCACTCATCACATACTCAGAATTACTTCAATAGTTTTATGTAATGTGCGAGAGAGAACTTTCGACCAATCATTTTGCCCAGGTGTGCGGGCAGGGAATTGTCGCTCCCGAATGTCAATTAATCAAGTTAATATGCAAAACTACAGTATTTTGAAAAGTAGGATCTAAAAAAAGAAAAATAACGCTGACCATTATGGTATTGAAAAGATTAATTTTATTATTCATCTTTTTTAGAGAAAGGAAAAATATACCAATTCCACCTCTAAAAAATTTACAATTTTGCGTACTTAATAACAAAGATGAAGTGAAGAAACGCATACTACGACTGGGTGGTCTAGTACTGAACAAGGCCAATATAACTGATACCACTGCTGCAGTCATTGCAACTCCAAAAGATGTGGAGAAAATGTCACAAGGATCTCAAAACACATTAGTATACGACTTAATCACTGAAAAAGACATAGAGGTATGTAACCATTATATAATAATAGCTAAGTAGTAATGCTCACATTACTGCATAGCGGCAGAAATATGTAGCTAAGGTGGCAGGGACAAACTCGTTCACAAAAAACTACTGCTAACCAGTGACCATGACTGCTATTAAAATCGCGTACATTTGTTTGTTCAAACAAGGGAACGTTTCGAGCTCTTTACAGGTTGCCAGGTCACGGCTGATTCGATCTGGAAAAATATTGTATAATGTCCAGTGTTGCAATCGCGAAAACCTAAGAAGTCGATATTTAATGAGAAATGTTCATGTAAATGCAGTGCAGGTTGGACACTCCAAACGTTTTCTAAGGACCTTCTTTCACGTGCAGGTCTCGGCGCTACGTTTTCCTTCACCGTCAGGGAGAGGCGTTGCTACTATATAAACATTATACATTAATAAACGCTACTTAGAAATTAAAGTCATAGCTTCATGACTCGAAGAAACCCTTTGCCACTAGGCTGCCTACGCTCTGTTTATATTACGACTAAAGTGTAGTTATCCACCTAACTGAAGATAATGTTCTACCAAATAGGCAAAGCGTTATTACTCATAGAAGTGAAATTTTTGTGTAACAAATGGTTCGTTGTGTTTTCATTTAATTCCCTTGTTTTTGCAGGTTGTAGAGGAATCATTTCTGGATTTAATAGACCCTGTCAATGGTACAATAGCTCAAACATTGCAACTTATCAAAGAAAATAATATCGCGCCTTGGGGATCCGACGTGAGTTGTTTTATGACAAATATGCACCTGCAACCAAATTATTTTTCTTTTAAATTATTTTTGTGTAATTAGTAGATTCAGGCGTTACTTTGCAGATGTCATATTAATAAAATTGGAAGTAAATTAATTTGCTACTCCACGAATCCAGTGAAGTTTAAATCATGCAAAATAGCTGTGCTCTTATTGAATATTTTTTCATGCAGTTAATTTTCCCACCCTCCCTCCGCATGAGATTAATCAAATAAGTAACACAAGCACAACTACAGTCACAGACCCTACCACCAAAAATATACCCAACACGTGTTTCGCCTCTCCACGAGGCATCCTCAGGAAACGTGAGTGTATATTCAAGAATTGTTACATTTTCTAAATAATTGCTACCTTTAATATATTCTGAGAAATTTAAAAAAATAATTGACCAGCCATTCTGATATCAGGATGGCTGGTCGCCATTTTGTTCCGCATGAAGGGGGTAGATTTTCCAGAAGTATGTATTAGCAATAATTGCTACCTATTTGCTACTTTCACGAATTAAAGGTATACGCTTCTTAACTACATTAGTTAAAAAATATATAAGCGATTGAAAATTTCCTGATATCAGAATCACTGGTCAATTGTTTTTTTAAATTTCTTGGAATATATCAAAGGTAGCAATACTTTAATATACACTCAGTGCCAGACGCCACAGGCGACCAGCCATCCTGACGGTCACGAACAAACAATTTCTAAGAAGAAACACTTCTGGGTTCGCGGAGTAGCAAATTAATTTACTTCCATTTTTATTAAATTATTTATGTTTTTTGTAGCCAGCTACTCGTGTACCGCAAGATATTATTGATGGAAAGTCAATTCCTAAGTCCGGTAGTCTTTACGTAAAGTCGAAATCTACATCAACTAAGTTGAAAATTAAAGGTAAATGGTTCTTTTTTTTACAACCTGTGACGCAGCATCTCTTGGATCAATGCTTTACAAAACAGCTCTATACATATATGCAGCCAGTGTTAGTGTGAATTCCTTTAATTTAGTATGTCTGGCACGTATTATTGTTATTTTGGTTAACTATTTTAGACTCTTCCTCTCCCCTGACCTAAACCATAATGTATCTTATTATTTGTTATTTTGTAATCAACCTAAATGTGATTTCACCCGTGCTAAATCGCTGTATGTAAGGAAGGTTAACTACGTTATATTGCTATGTAACATTGTTTCTTAACTTATTGTAATGCGACAGCTAAAATAACCCATAAAATATTATCCAGGTGGCTCCGCGGTCGACACTGACTCCGGGTTAGAAGACGTAGCACACGTATACATTGATAAATTCGGCAACAAGTACTCCGTAGTGCTCTCCTTAACTGACGTTGTTTCGCAAAAGAATTCTTACTACAAACTTCAAATTCTGGAGGCCGATAACTTCAAGAAGTAAGATATACACTACTGTAATTTTATTACTTAAACAACGAATCACAACTAAACAAATGTAGAAAATGATATTTTCTATATTGACTCGGGTCTGGGTGGGTGTGTGTGGTGCTTTACTTACTTACTTTGGAATCAAAGCAACGTGTATAATGTTTCATAATACATATATTTTTTTATATAGAGAAACCCAGATAACCTGTTACAAATTGGAAGATACTATTTAAAAATATCTATAACTAAATATAATATCATATATCAAAAAAATATTTTGCAATTGTATTAATTTTTAAGATATCAATAACTTCATGTCGTTTGTTGGTTTTGTGGTCTTGCATTATTTTTCCAACCTACGGAAGCTCCTCAAGTTCATGCTTATAAGCATATCCATTGCAAAAAAAATATATTGCAAATATTTTTTTGTCATTTAAGAGAGTAATCTATTTTTACTTGCTTTTAGATATTGGCTCTTCCGCTCTTGGGGAAGAATTGGAACTTCAATCGGCGGCACTAAATTAGAAGACTGCAACAATCTCGACAAAGCCAAGATAAGGTTTGAAGACCTTTACATGGAGAAGACACAAAATTCATGGCATAACCGTGCAAACTTCGTCAAGGTACACTGCAAAAATCAAGACAATCTTTATTGAAATTGTTCCATACTTTTTTGGTTTGAATTCTGATTTGCGAGGTCGCTCTTGGCCAAGGTTTGTGAAAGTTTCCAGAATTTGCAGCTCAGTAATTACGGTTCAAATGGTGTAACGAGTTTAATTCTAAATTTTAATCTACTTGAAACGAACCCAACTGCAGTTTCGGTTGAAATTGATTGTGCTGGGGATGTTTCGGGTAGTGCCTCTCGGAATTACTCTGAATTTTTAGTACAGAGAATTATTTTGTCTGTGACCATATAATTGGTGGGATTAGAGAAACATTTTTTTTTATCTCGACACAGATGCCAAACGCGTACTACCCAGTAGAAATGGATTACGGCGACGACACCGACGGGTCGTCTTTGCAGTTGGATGAGAAGTGCGACCTGCCCATTCCCGTTCAAAAACTTATCTTGAACATTTTTGACATCAACCTCATGAAAAAGACCCTGCTTGAGTTTGAGGTAACCCAGTGGCAATACTGAACAACAGTTTGACTTGTCATATATTCACTTTTATTGACATAATATTTATTTACTGTTTTAAAAATGTTAAAACAACAATGGTTCATAGAATGTCTTAATTGTTTAAGATTTTAATAACACGCGGTACTGCACATTAACTTATATGATAATGACATAACACCTTGTCATAGTGAAATTATTTCAGTTGGACACAGAAAAGATGCCGCTGGGTAAGCTCTCCAAAAAACAGATCAAAAGTGCATACAAAGTTCTGTCTGAATTACTGGGATACATCGAGAAGGGAAATGCTAATGAAAACAACATCATCGATGCTACTAATAGGTATATAGTATTATCACGGAGTAAATAGTATAGTAATTATTTACTCCGTTATTATTGATTTTCTTTAAAAAAACATCGCCATTGCAAGTATATCGCCATACGTAATTATGTTACAGATTTTTCACTATGATACCCCACGACTTCGGCACAAATAACGCTCCACTATTGAACAACGTTGAAACCGTTAAGGAGAAGATTGCGATGCTCGATAATCTCCTAGAAATTGAGATAGCTTATAACTTGTTGAATTCAGGTAAGCCAAAATTTTAGACGCTGCATTTGCTATTTCTACTTTATCCGTGCACACTAAAATACATTCGTGAAGTACACGTACGTACGTACGACTCTGCAATAAAATGGAGGATATCTGTTCGTATTATATATAACCCGTGTGTCGATTACTTATTCAGCTAAATTGTAAGTGTTAAAACGGTGATTAGTAAACAGGCACATTTAATATTTTGTATATTAATTTCAACGCTCTATATCGGGTAAATTTGATATACTATAGTTATTTAAGCTTCGAACAATATCTTATATCTCTTATACATTTAAGATTATGATAACAAGAGCACATCGCCAATAAACGCGCACTACCTAAGGCTGAAGGCGGAGATTGCACCTCTGCCTCGCGAAAGCCCCGAGTTCCAAATGATTGCCGAATACACCGAAAACACACATGCCGCCACGCACTCCCACTACAAGCTAGAAATTGAACAGGTATATTTAAAAAAATTATGTCACTCACACTGTAAACGAATAGCCAATAATAACTAAATGAACCTATAAAACAATTTTCAGCTCTCAAAAGGTAACTAACTATAGATAATGTTTCGAAGGCATTAGCTTCATCTCAAGCTTACGCTACATCTCTATTGTGTGAACAATAAAGTCATTATTAATAACTTTAGTAAGTTACAATTAGGTAACAATAGCTAAATTTCTTAATCTCCACGTATTATATACCCGGTACTGCTTCGTGTGAATGTCACATGACATCATAGCAACTAGCATTTTGTTCCAAAGAAAATGTCTTCTAACCAACATTTTTCAGGTTTTCAAGGTAATTCGTGAAGGCGAGAACAAGCGGTATAAACCATTCCGTAAGCTGCACAACCGTCGCTTGCTCTGGCACGGCTCCCGCGTTACCAACTTCGCCGGGATCCTGTCACAAGGTAGTTTCGACTTTTGACGCAAATTATAATCGATTTGCAAATAGACACATCCATTGATGATTCAAAAGAGACAACGTTCTTGATATAATATTACACATAACATGTATTTTCACATATACACATTCGCGTACTCATCATCATGTGTAATGTGGTGTAATAATTCGTTATCAGGTCTTCGCATAGCGCCGCCAGAAGCACCAGCGACAGGCTACATGTTCGGCAAAGGCGTGTACTTCGCCGATATGGTGTCCAAGTCGGCCAACTACTGCTGCACCAACAGAAACAACCCTATCGGAATCATGTTGCTGTGTGAAGTAGCACTTGGGGAAATGTAAATATCTGAAAATGCTTCGTCCTGTAGAGTACTTACAAAATATTACAGTTGCGCAAGTCTTCTTACAGGCACAAACACATTGGTTTTGCTCACCCACCTTCACGTGGTTATAATGTTTCAGGGTTAAAATCCAGGGAAAGACCGTCGACTATTGTAAATCATAATAGATTGCCCCCAAATGCCCAACAATATTTGGCAAGATATATTTTATGTTTCGTAATTCATAATTTGTTTGTACCATCTTGCTATAAGATGATGAATTCATAATTGCGTATTACTTTGAAACAGGAAGAAATGCACTAACGCAGAGATGATTACGAAGCTCCCTAGCGGGTTGCACTCGACGTGGGGCATGGGTCGCACGGAGCCCGATCCAACAGCATCGCGCACTCTCGACGATGGCGTTATCGTCCCGCTCGGCAAACCCGTCGACAAGGACATTAACACGGGGCTGCTTTATAACGAGTATCCTTTTATAATAATACCAAATAATATCTTAGGTTTTGCGTGAGGAGAAATTAATAATACTCGTGCGCCCCGAGAGACTTTTAATCTTCTCACCGACAGCGCTACTCAAAGCACGGGATGACACGAAAAGAAGATCTTCACTGTAACCAAAGATTTCTCTACTTATATTATTACATTTTTTTATAACATTTGTTACTGCTGCACTAAGTCGGTAACGATAATATATGTATAAATGGACGCAATCAATGATCTCATTGAGGGCTATATTAGGTCCCCTTACTCATTTCTGTCGTTATATTTAACATTATTCTTGACGATTATTACTAAATCGGTAAAAAAAGAAAGTTAATGATTTTCTTATATAATTGACTTTATTACATTATATAATTATGTTGGTGCTAAAGTTCATTTGGACATCACACAGTCATTACGTTTATAACAATTTCGTTTTATATATGTGGGTATATATTTAAGTTGAAAAAGAGAAATTTTAAAATACAAGGCAAATTCGATAACTTAATAAAATTTTACAGATTAATATTATAATGGCTAAACAGCCACTACATTTAAACAAGTCATTGTGTAGTTCGCCAATGGTAATTATTTGGCCATATAATTTTTGTTGAACCCAAAACCACCAAAAGCACACAAGCACAGAACGAACAACCACTACAAATCCGATATATTTCCCAACGGAGCCTTTCGGCGGTTTGGGGTCACAATGAGAAATGACCACAATTAAAAAGGACCACTTCTCCACAACGGCAACGTGTGATTTTTAAGACAAAATTGACAGTTTGGGTTCATGCTAAGCATACTGGTTGACACAGAACAATCAAAATTAATCCTATATTGTATTTTTGGAAAAGGTCCGAAGGTGACCCAATTTCACCTATGGTGGTATTTCGCGCGCACGTCCACAAGTTAGGACCTAGCGTTAAGTATATTCTGTTCTTTTGCTGTTTATAAACCTGCACTTAGAACTATAAAGACAATAATTTCCTCAGCATCCTCACAGATTTATCGTATACGACGTGGCACAAATCAACATCAAGTACCTCCTGCAGATGAAATTCAACTACAACTATTAAAAAGGCCTCTAAATCGCTTCGTACAAATTGTCATAACACATTTATTGCCTTGCATTTTAGATATTAAGTGTATTTAGATATTAAACACACTTTAGCGTGCGCTTTCAATTGTAAAATCTTGTTAGTAAAGTTATTCGTAATTTAGTCTTTAAAATTGTAAACTGTGACATTAATAATGTTTGCTTGAAAGCAAAATAATACGGGTGATACTGCGACGAAAAGTCTTTAAATTTAGTTCAGTAAAACATTACTATGTACTAAATGAGACCAATGTTTATTATTTGTTGTTGTGACTCCAAGTTGATCCAAAAAATGGTTATAGATATTCTATTATAGCAGCTATCATCCCAACGGGAGACGATGTTAATTTCTGTGTTATTATTCCGCCAAATCTTTTTATAATTCTTGGCAATTTTTAAATATTTTCAATCTTATCCATGTTTTTAGTTGTAGTTCACTCACTGTTAAGTTTTATGGTGAACAAACTTGTTTCAATTATTTCTCAAGGTGAAGAGCGTTTGCGATGGAACTTGTTAAATTTTAAGATCAAGTCATAGCGATAGAGTGGTGTTGCTGGTTTATGATCGCTGTTGTTTTATTTGTATTACTAATTAATGCACCGTGTTTGATTATTAAATAATGAAAATAAAAATATTTTGCAATTTAATAACTTGTCTCGACTTAATTAAAGATTAGATCCTCTCCGATTAGATTAGAACCTCAAGATTAGATCTGATGTTATTGGATTGTACCTAAAAAAGTTGTCATTTAGCCAATTCAAAAGTTATATTGGAATATAATGTGTGCCGCGCTGCAACGTTATGTATGGAGTCACTCTATTTGGTTTAATATACTATGATTTTACTGTCCACTTCTTCACGCGCGTCTCTGGTGTGACCGTCAGGATGGCTGGTCGCCTGTGGTGTCTGGCACCGAGTGTATATTCAAGAATTGCTACCTATTTGCTACCTTTTCTAAATAATTGCTACCTGTGATATATTCTCAGAAATTAAAAAAAAATTGATCAGCCATTCTGACGTCAGGATGGCTGTTCTTCTTGGTTCTTTATTGCCATAATATAAAGGACAGGCGTTTAACAATTAGTACGAGTCGAACTAGTCTGGTGAGGCTGCTGATGTATAAAACCAAGAGGATAGGTAACCATCATAACGCAATATGTGTGTCATTTGTCATAAGTGGATCAAATTGTTTTAGTTTATTTTATCTGAGGATTCAAAGGTTTTGCTATTGCTAATATCCAGTTTAATATTTATGTTTCTGGTTTAAGTAGTGTTTGGTGACAATGAAAAGAGGGAGGAAGTTTGTTGTGCCACTCGATGAGCAAAAAAATGCATTACTGCAAAAAGTCTTTTTCCAGTAAATTTGATTTACCGCCGCCTAACGATCCACTGTTTAGTGAAATTAGTACCCTTTTATGACATAAAATTTCCACACAGGCACTATATCTTTCTGTAAAGAAAAATTTCGACTTCTTCAGTGGCCCTGATAATGCTGCTGTTCGTTATGAAGATCAAATCAAAATTCTGTCTAATGATAATCAATCAAAAAAGGAATACAAGGACGAAGTAGCAATCAGTAAAACAGTAGGTAATTTATAATGTTATTGTTGATACCCATCTGTGGGAACGAATGCAACCGTTAAGTAAACGTATAAAGTTAAATCATGGAGTTGAGACTGTATTTAGAATGAAACATCGCTTGCCTAAGCATCAGTGTGCCCATCTTTTGCGCGAAAAGATTTGGGAGGTTCACCCATTGCACACAGTTGGATATTTAAACAGTATTCTATTTCTACGAAGTTTCTACGAATAATAAAATAACGTGCAATGGAATTTGCAAAAAATGTGAGGCTATCACAAAAATTATAATTAACTGGCCTTCGAATAAAATAACCCCGTGTAAGTGCACTGTAACAAACTACGATAAAGATTTTGTTCATACTTTTGCTAAAAAATTAAAACTATACAATTTTTTAACAAATATATAATTACAACAAAATTATTTGTTAATATTGCGTTATGATGGTTACCTACCCTCTCGGCTTTATATACATTAGCAATCTCACCAGACTAGTTCGCTTCGAAGTAATTGTTGAACGCCTGCCCTTTATATTATGGCAATAAAGCACTAAAAACTTATGTTTTTTTAGTTTAGTCAGGCACTTTTTCGCAAAATTTTCAATCGGTTATATGTTTTTAATTAATGTAGATATGAAGCGTATACCTTTAATTCGTGAAGGTAGCAATTATTGGTAATACATACTTCTGGAAAATCTGCTCCCTTCGTGCTGAACAAAGAGGCGACCAGCCATCCTGTCGTCAGAATGGCTGGTCAAAATTTTTTTTAAATTTCTAAGAATATATCATAGGTAGCAATTATTTAGAAAAGGTAGCAATTCTTGAATATATACATCCTGACTGTCACGTCTCTGGTGGACCCGGACTTGGGTGTGGACTCGCCAGGTCTGTGGTTAGCTGTAAGGATGAACACGTTCGTCTGCTCCGAAAGCATGTGACGGGAGCGTTTATCCCGCCCGCAGCTAGCACGTCTTAGCAGCAGTCTAGACGAAGGCCTAAGGCGAGAGACGCGCGGTGCTTGTGGTTTGCCCTTAAGTTTGAAGATAATATGTCCGGACATTGTTGCAGGACACTGCGACCGGCATTTCAGACACTAGCTCGAAGAGCTTAAAGGATGAGCTAAATATCCTTGTTAAGGTCCCTCCAGTTGCGTAGGTTTCTGGGAACTGGAGAGACGTTTCGGCGTCGGGAGGTGAGCGTGCCTACAGCTCCGCCATCAAAGAGGAGATTTGTTAGTGGACTTTAGAGTCAACGGCTTAGCTGTGGCAACCGTAGTTGCGCAATGCGTAACGGGAAGTGTATGTGCCAACAGCTCCGGTACTTATCTGGACAATAGGAGGCGGCTGTACTTGTACCCAGAGTAGCTCACCCGGCACGGCTAAAGGCACTAGCCTTTTGAGAACCAGATGAAGTCTGTGCAAACGGGCTGATCTGGGGACAGGACCTGACTGAGAAGGTCTCTGTGCAAGCTTGTTTGCACAGGTTATAGTCCATTCCCGTATAACCAAGAGGTTGATATAGGGAGGGTCACTATAAACAAAAATGATGTAGAAAGATATGTGACTGTCCACACTGGAATCTACTCACCCGATGGATAGGCGAGATTACGGGCTCCCCGGTAAGTCCAAGGTACGGTGGGCATCTGGGCTAAGTCCTCCGCCAGTTATATGGCCCTCACGGGCGTCTCTGACTAACCCGGACATGGCTATGGACTCGCTAGGGTTTTGTGGTTAACTGTATGTATGTATGTGTATAATGGACACATTTGTCTGCCCGGTAAGGCGAGGAAACGCGCGGGGCACGTGGGTAGGCCCTTTAAGTTTGAAGCTATGTCCGGATATTATCACAGGACGCTGCACACTAGCCCGGAGAGTAGAGGTTGAGCTAGATATCCTCCAGCCGTGTAGGTGTAGGCGTTCGGCTTCGGGAGGTAAGTGTGCCGACAGCTCCGCCACCAAAGTGGAGATTTGATAGTGGAGAGAGTCGATGGCTGAGCGGTGGCAACCGTAAGGCTCAAATTACATTGCGGCGGAATAGAATGGAATGGAAGCGTCAATTTCCGAGCAGCACGAGGTGTCCGTCAGGATGGCTGGACCAAACGAGATATACAAACCAAACTGTGCCCATTATTTACTACCTATTTGCTACTATTTAGCACCTTTATTGACATATTTTCTAGAATTTTAATAAAATAAAGTGACCAGCCATTCTGACGTCAGGTTGGCTGACCACTTTACGTTTTTCATGGTTCTATTGTAAGTCAATAGTTCTAGCAGTATATAATTTACTTTTTTTATATAACTATTTACTACCAAATTTCTACCTAAACATACTTTTTTTACTATTACAAGAAGCTTCTATAAATAGTTATTTAACCTTTGCAAAAGTTATCTACTAAAAAGACAGTTTATTTTCTCCGTGTAATTGCTATAATACTTATTCAGGCGCTTAGAATATGCCAATAAAGGTTTCTGGATTATCTTTGCAATCAATATTTTATAACAATTATAATAATAATAATAACAACGTACACACTCAACATAGCCCCGCACTAGGGAAACCCTGTGCCGCGGGTGCCATGGATACACACATAGACAACCATAAATTACACCCAAACTCAAGAGAGAAATAAATGTAGACCATAGAAATATTTCTCCCAGGCCGGGAATCGAACCTGGGATCTCTGCGTGGCAGTCCACCTTGGATTTAATAGACAAGCATGCTAAGGGTCGTATTCCAGAACTCTACTCAATGCTCAAGTCAGTATTTGAGCAGATTTGAGTATGATTTCAAGCACTGGAAATACGACCCTAATGGCAAGGATTTGAGAATGATTTTCAGTGCTCACTGCAATACTCAAGTCCTGACTTGAGTATTGAGTAGAGGGGGCCAATCGCGCTAATTGTCAACGGTAAAACCAAAACCTTAAACCTCGCCAATGTGACACGTTGCGTACATTTTGTATCGCGCTAACTGTCAAAACAAAAACCAAAGCTAATCAAAAAGGAAACGTTAGACGTGTGTCACGTTACGCACATTTGGTATCGCACTAATTGTCATAGGTAAAACCAAAACCTAAAACGTTGCCAATTGGTATCGCGCTAAATATTTTAACGTTTTAACCACTTATGTATCCTTGGGGAAATGGATTTACCTTTGACAGGTTAACGTTTCTGTGGCAGTTAACGGAGAGTAACTTTTCACTACGTTTTTTGTATATTAAAAATGTTCCACGGTTACTTAAATGTTTCGGAAAGTGTTTCTGAGGTGGATGTGGCCTAAGAACGGGCTTTAAGTAAAAGAAAAGCATAGAAAGACGATCACATTTAACATGTCTGAGGAGAAATTCCGCAAACGATATACCGTTTGTCCACAGAATTCATTTCAGGATTGGTGGAAGAACTATGCCTACATATTCCCGTTAAAGGTCTGTTGCTTTGGATGTGGAGACAAAGGTAAGGGTTAAGTGGAATTCGATAGTTCTCAGTTTTGCATAATAACCAAATTTCTATACTGTGTAAATCATTATTAATTTTGTTACAGATTTTAATAGCTTGTATTGTTTTTGACTACTGCGTCGTACCAGACCCCCATTGGCAACAGTGCTTATCACCCTTTCCCAAGCCAGTGTCAGTAAGGCACAAGCGGTAGCTGTTTAAAATAAACCAGTTATTATGAATATGCAGCTTTCCTAAAAGGCATGCCGAAAGGGATGGTATTAAAAGGCGGTGAGAAAATAAGCTTTACAATGTACATCATCTTTCTTAGTTTTTGTCTTATTTTCTGTTATTATTATCAAATAAAAATGACAGATATAGTTAAAATATGTATAGTTGTATAAAAAGATATTAAAAGGTTACAATTATCTCTTTTAACACTTGACTTTATACAACATATCGTCCCCTTACAGTGAAGCCTCACATATGCATTATCACAGTTTGTTTTTACTGATTTTTGTTGAATAAAAATTAATAATGTAATAATATAGTATCTAAAAGAGGTATAATTTAAGTAATTAAAATGCTAACTACACACATTATTGCATTTACTATACTTTACACCATATTTTTATCTTCATCCTGAAAAATTACATAGAAATCCCATATGAGGTATTCATTCTAAAATGACAATGTATACCTATTGTAATTGTTTATTACCTTAATATCTAAATTGATGTATACTTTTAAGAGGTTGAAATAAAAAAGTGTATTGTATTTTTAGTTTATTTATTGCCTCAATCTACCCCAAATCATCCTTCATTTCCAGAGCGATCTTGCTTTTTATTCTTCAAAGAAGTCTGAAACAAAAATATGTATATAGTAAAATTGGAGACCTAAATTTAAGACTGAGCCACCCAATGATGAAGGGTGGTGAAGCTCTATACTCCTGTGTGGGGTCTTGCTTTCTGATAAAGAGCAATACCTCTCATGAGAGTAGTGACAGATAAAGCAGGATGGGTAGTTATTTAGATACAGTATGAAGCCAACATAAACACCAGGATGTTTATGGGCCTTTTCAAAATAGATTTAAAAAAATGTTTATATCACTGTGGAAATATAAAGGTGACAAAAGTCTACAGATTAGACCTTCGTTGCTCACGCTCTTTCAGATTTCCACAATTGAACATATCATCAGCAGGAATTAAGAAAACATGTTGAAAACAAAGCTGTCATTCTTGTTAAATATTCTATCAAAAAGGTTAACTGCGGACACCAACTCGGTAATTGCTTTGCAAATGGCAGCTATGGATTGGGCATGCAGATCATCTGCTTTGGCAGAAATAATAGCTGCCTCAGCCTGCACCCTGCCAGCATTCACATGTATGATTATATAAAGTATGTGATTATATAAAGTATGATTTCTAGTGCTTTAAATCATACACAAGTCCGGACTTGAGCATAGATTAGAGTTTTGGAATACGCCCGACTTCGACGAAGTGCTGAGGAATTCCTTAAGGACACCTCAGGTGAGGTTGAGTTTGAGGAAACCTAGAGGACACGTTTAAGAATACGGGTGTTAGAGGATGGAAAAAAAATAAAGAAGAAAACACTTAATAAAAGTGATGCCAAAAGCTCAAAACACAGACTTATAAAATGTCTATGGCTCAAAAATAAGAATATAAAAATATAATATAGCAACATTTTTACAATGTGTCATTGTCATATAAAAAAGACAATGTATCATTTTCACACACTTCAACATGGATTTTTGAGAAATAAATACACAGTTTAGTGATCGTTATTGGCAGTGTGCCTTTGTTTGTCTCAATAATTCCAGTTTGTTAAATTGTACAGTATTAAGAGAAATTATAGAAGCATTTAACTTAGAAATTTAAATTATTTCATCATAATGGAAAATGATATCCTTTTGTGGAGTAACAGAGATGTGTTAGATTTATTACTTAGAGAGAAAATATCCAGTGTTGTTGTAGATATTTGTAGGGCCCATGATATAGACGGCCAGTGTCTTTTATCTTTCGTTGATCGAGATTTCTATGAGTACCCATTTGACCACTTAAAACTTGGTGAGCGAAAACGATTCATATTGTTGGTGAAGAAGCTGCAAAGATGTAATCGTGATGCGATGACAGAGCTCGGCCTATGCGATGAGCAGATGCTTAGCAACCCCGCTACGAACATAAACTTCCTTGGCACTAATTTATCTCACTTAAGTTATAATCTTCACAAGTTACCTAATGAACTTTCGTATGAAAGAAATACAGAATGTGTGGGAAATTTTACTCCAGATGTGAAGGCCTCGAAGTTGAAACCGGAGATTTGGAAAACTGCCATTGCATTAGGTAACTTTGTGATACTTTGTAATCAATTTATTGCTTGCTATGTATTTTTAACCTAACAATTAATTCATAACGCTTACTAAAACCCTGTATTGTAATAACAGCCAATGGAATTGTATTAATACAGGTAACCTCATGGTCCTAGGTCCATGGAGTCCAAGTTCATCACACTTATCTAGTTCTTAGGTTTTTGCAATTGTTACACATAGGAAATGAATTGGAATGGGACCTGTAAAGGCCCCGAAACGTTGGTTTGTTTGAAAAAACAAATATACATGATTTAAATCTGAAAAAAAATCATTTCATCACACTTGTTTATAGCCAAGACTTTCCCTTGTTGTCAGTCTAAATAGTGAATTATATTACAAATTAGTGCAATTACTAAGCACTTCTACTGTTGGAAATTTTATTTCATTTGTGACAAAATCAGTATGATCTTTTGTAATTATGAGCAAAGTATTTGCCACTCATTATTATGAGTGGCAAAAACTCTATAAAATACTCTATAATAACATACACTTATATATGTATATATATAGTTACAAAATAAGATGCACCTTTTGGCACTTGCCATTGCAATGTAAATAAGGATGTGATCTAAAACATATCAGTTACCATATTAAACTATCCTCATGAGAAATTGATTTGAAATTTTATGAGTGTGGTAGCTTCGATTATTTTTCGGGTCATTAATTTTCAGTTCTAGATAGAACAATTAAGCAATATAGCTTTTGTAATAAGTAAGTATTTAATTGATCACAATGATCACCAGTAGTTACATTAACAGAGTTCATAAGGTTAACCTGTAGTTAAATAGCTAAATTCTGAAGAAAAACAAAGACTTCGTAGTTTAATATTCACTTTTATTGGAAGATTGGCCAAAATCATCAGTTGAGCTAGTATCGCCTATATGTATAATTATTTGATTGTCAATCATATTATCAATGTTAACATGTTGACAGAGAAGTCAAAATCAAAATCAAAAAGGAAATATTTTTTTAAATAATAATGATAACAACGCACACACTCATAGTTGAAGTCATTAGGTGAAATTGAATTGACTTGATGAAATTTGATGATTAATTGATTACAATTTCAAAAAAAATTTAAAAAAAAATTGTTTGTAATATGTTTTGAACAAACTCAAAATTGCATTTTGTTTTTGAATTTCTGCGTGTATTATGCCTCACTAAAATTAATGTTTTTCTTTAAAAAACCCTATATTTTTTATATAGTTCATAATTATTTGTTTACTGTTTCATTGATTGCATTCAATATGTACTATCGCTTTCAGTAGCTGTCTAATTATGCTTCTTACATTGTGACGACTATAATTTCTTATTTACATAAGTTGCTATATAATAATATGCTAAAAAGTCACTGTCACCCTTGATTTGGTGATAATAAATTAAAAATTCAAGACCACAGTGAACCTTTTTTATGCAGTTTTATTTTCTACAAAGTGATACCTAAATTCTTACTCTTTTACAATTTTTAATGTTTTATTTAAAGTGGACTGGATTTGTTTGACTGCCTATTAAATTTCTGATTAAAATAGAATTGTATGACTAACAAGGGAAATCCAATGTCTTATAATCTTCTAAAGACATTCATAAATATTCTTTTCCTTGTTTTAATTATGTCATTGTCTTCTAATTTTTAATTGAATTTTGTTTTTTTTTTATTGTATTCTTTATTTTGTTTATTAATTCTTTTCTTTTTGTTTTGTTTGTTCTCAATTATTGTGTCTCAATGTTATCAATTTTTGTTTTTTTTTTGTATCTATGTGTTGTGGTGTTGCAATAAATGTCTATTCTATTCTATTCTTATCAATTATAGTTTTAATTATATGTTGTAATATCATCCTTTGTGAATTATTACTACAATTTTTTCTCTCAGGTTATGTGTTCCTAGTGACATGGGTGACGGCAGTAGTAATGGTGATAGTGCATGATAAGGTGCCCGACATGAAAAAATATCCGCCATTGCCAGATCTCTTCTTAGACAATGTGCCACACATCCCTTGGGCTTTCGACATGTGCGAGATAACAGGCTCTCTTCTTATGGCTATTTGGCTTGTGGTACTGTTCTTCCATAAGCATAGGTAAGTTTCTTTTTGTGTTATATTTGGCTGCATATTTACAGAATATGACAGGTAAAAACAGTTCATAAAATAAATATGACCAAGTTATTCTTGCGTAACTCAATATTAAAATTTGAGCCATATAACTCGTGTTGCAGTGGCGATATTTGAAGAAGGTAAACCAATGTAGAAAGTAGGCAGCAATTGCGGAAATGTAAATAAATACATTTTCAATTCAATACTTCCTATAAACTAGCTCAATTAAGAATTGTGTTATCTTTTACTAAAAATTTTCCTTAATTTTTTATTCCCTAATGCTTGTGTCCTTTGCAATCTTGAAAATTATTCTTTCACAAAATGGTACTTTTTCAAACAACAGCTATTTTGCAACAGGTCTAGGTGTGTTCCTGTGTCCATGAGGAAACCAAAGTAAATATAAATTAGTATGTTTTATTGTTTGACAAGCACAAACTAAACATTCTTATAATATTATCTATATATAAGAGTAGAAATATATATTATATCTTTATCTAGTAGTACAAACAAGGTGTAAACCTGACCATTACTACTGGAATACATAACAATACATCTTTAGCTCCTTCTTTATTTATAAATAAACCTCTAAATAAGTATTAGACAACATCACATAATAATCTGTTGCTCTGATCCCAAAGTAATTAAAGAATTTGTGTTATGGAAATTGGAAACAACGATAGTACCACACACACCCAGATCAGAGACAAAATTTTCTACATTGACCCGGCCGGGAATTGAACCCGGAACCTAAGAGATGGCGACATCATGAAAACCGGTGTGCAACCCATTTGACCATCAAGGTTGTCTTTATTTGTATTATCGTAAATTGTTATTAGTGTTGCACCTTTGAAACAAAGTGTTGACAACACATCACAACACAATGGTGTTATTTTGCGATTAATGTAATTGGTTGACGTTGACCTAGTAGGTATCATTTTGAACTGCATTGTGCTAAATTGCCATTTACCAGAACAAAATATATTTTTGAAATTGAAAAATTTTGAATATCTTATCGCGGCTTTAAAAGATTTATAAGGTTTATGTCAAGATATCATAACAAAGGTTTCTAGTAAAGTGTGTATGATTTTATAATATCTTATTATTTACTCAATGGGAGTCATGATCAGCAAATAATATGTCATTGAACTCTGTATTGTCTCGAAAGTTTGTTACACTAACACATATTTAAAACAATGCATTTGTAAGGGTATAAATACTTTGGTTCAAGCATAATGTAGACAAGCAAATATAAAATATATTTTTTATGTATTATACACATAAAAAAAAATTAGAATTTATCAATGACTTTTCTATGAAATCACATTTATTACATATAAATGTTAGTAGAAGACATTGGAAAAAATGGTGAACAAAATGTTTAAAAAAGCCTTGATAAGCCAAAACTGAAGATAGACATTTTACCTCGGACCTCCTTGTATAATTTTCATAGTAAGCAATTTATCAATTGGCTTCTTAGTGCAATTAAAACCGGAAATCGTAAATCGGACAGCTAACGTTTCAGAACCAATAAGACTTCCAGCAGTTATTTGACCAATAAGACTTGCAAAAGAGTATATATGCAATATGCAATCTTAGTATTAATTTCTTGCTTCAGATTCATAATACTTCGGCGCTTCTTCGCATTAGCCGGTACTGTGTTTTTACTGCGATGCTTCACTATGCTGATCACATCACTATCGGTGCCGGGCTCACATCTGAAGTGCGAACCGCGGTCGTATCCGCCGGCCGATGACCTGACGGTGTGGGGCAGGCGGCTGCGGCAAGCTTACGACATATGGAGTGGCGCCGGTATGTCCGTGCGAGGCGTCAGAACTTGCGGCGACTACATGTTCTCAGGGCACACGGTGGCTCTGACGCTGCTTAATTTCTTCATTACTGAATGTGAGATATTTTTCAATATTGTTATCTAAACTACGCGCTTTTGATAATTGCATACATTAAGACAGGCGTGTAGCTTACTTACCATCAGGCCTTCGACTTAATCGTCCCGTCACTTGATGTTATATATAAAAAAGTTTTTGTTGCATTTTTATAATATTAACAAGACGTATTAATAATGGTTAGCCTGTATATAGTTCCACTGCTGGGCACAGACCACCCGAAACTTCACGGTGTCCTCACGATGTTTTCCTTCACCGAAAAGCTCATTGTAAACAAATTAACATTTCGCACATAAGTTCCGAAAAGCTCAGAGGTTCGATGACATGCTTGACAGGCGGTATGTCAAACCGCTGGTATACCACGACTGTGGTGACAGAATGTACTTTAGAAAATTTGAAATGTATTCACAATCTTAACTGTATAGGTACATGCATTCACACGTCACTCAATTAATATATATTAACGTCGATGTAATAAGGAAGTATAGATTGTGGTTCTGACGCATCCAATGTTTACATATTGTTATCACGCGAGAACTGTGTCGTTGGTATTCGGTAAAATAATAATGGTAATATTATGTTTTTGTTGCCAACGTTGTGATCATGCTTCTGCGTCGTTTGATGCTCTTTGTAGAAAATGTACAAATGTTACCTGCCCACATAGACAACGAGTAATTAAGTGAATTTTTAATAGAAATACACATACTGCTTTAAGTACGTAGTAATTAACTCTCTTAATATTTTATTTATATAATACGTACCTACTCAGTTTCTTCAGTAGTTGCTTACAGAAAAGTACAATGTTTTTTTTGCGGCTTCGTTAACATTCAACATATTAAATGTGTTTTGTAAGCTTTTCATTTATGTGGAATTAGCTGTATCCGGTGCATCTACATGCCAACTAGAACATGTGGAATCCCGAGCCCGTATTGGGCCAGTATGGCTCTCCTTAGAGAAGACCTGTGCCCTGCGGTGGAATCTAATACTTTAGAAATTTTCGCGGGCGCAGGCACAACAACTCTCGAACCTTTAATCGCAATTGGTATAATAATAATGGAATGCATACAGGATAAAGATATATTATTGTATACTTATATAATAGATTATAAGCAGAGGCGTGCAAGCGGCCGGTTTTTAACCCGACGCTTTGTTAACGGTTGAATCGATTTATATCGGGTTAAAACCTATAAACCCCCGAAATCGAGGGCAAAAACTGTTTACAAATAAATATTAGTTGTAAGTGAAATTTTGTTCAAATTTAATGATATTATTACAAAATGTTTATTGCTTTCTAATTTAGAGTCGATTTACCTTTCTATTGAATCGATTCACCCGAAAATCGCATTGAAATAAATTGATATAAAAATCTTTAGATCGATCGTAAACAATTGAATCGCACGTTCACGATCTTGGGCGGAAATGGGTTAAAACCCGGGCGGGTTGCTTGAGTTTTAACCCATTACCCATCTCTGATTATAAGTTGTTTGTTCCCAATAATGTACATGGTACAAATTAACGTTTTTATCTTGAGCATAGTGTGTCTATAAATTGCCACTAAAGTCGCCGCCTACGAATTTTGCCTTAAACATGTCATTTTCCATGCTAAGTCTATAATTAGATCTACACTGAACCAATATTTACTTCTAGCGTTTTGACGTTAACCCATGATAACCCTTCTTTGTTTTATTGTCATCGACACGCCCAATACAACGGCGCACAGTGGGCCCAAATTGATTATTCTTGGACATAGGAATAACTTGTGGAGTATCGAGCAAATTTTTTTTTATGTGATATATAATAAGTAACATTCCTAACAACTTTTATTCTTGTATAATTTCTTGACAAGTTGATAGTTTTGAAGAAAAATAAAATTATTATTTTTTGTATGGAGAACTATACATTTTATTTTTTATCTCAAAATATATGAAAATGTGATGTGCGTGGGTACTTACAGATGTACCTGTAGATGGATTATTTTTTTCTTGATAAAGAATGATTGTGCCTATACTGTAAATAAACCACACACATTACATTTTTCTACATTTCGAGATAAAAATAAAATGTTTAGTACTCCAAACAAAAAACTAAATTTTTTTTTCTGAAACAATCAGCTTTTCAAGAAATTAGTAAAAGTTATCGAGTTCTTAGGTTTTCGCGATTGTTACACATAGGAAATGAAACTATTTTTCCGGATTTAAATCGCGTATATTTGTTTTTTCAAACAAACCGACGTTTCTGGCCCTTTACAGATCCCATGGTCACGGTTCACTGAGGTGGTACAGTCCTCAACCAGTTATGTCTAATATTGATGCAAACCACCCTATTTTTTCACTATAGTTACAATAGTCATTAATTAAATACCTTATTTTTAATTTTACAAAGAAAACATTCCAATTTACGCTATATAAAGTTTTACAAATTATTTTATTGAATGAATTTTTATTAAGTTCAATTTATTATTAATTATTAATAGAAATTAGAATAAACTAAAACGTCGGTTTGTTTGAAAAAGCAAATATACGCGATTTAAATCCGGAAAAATAGTTTCATTTCCTATTAATAAAAGTTATCAGGAATGTTATTATGTACCATATGAAAAAAAATCAGCTCTGTATTCTTTTTTTATACCATTTTGCTGCACTTTTACTTATAAAGCCGCAAGTACATGCAGACGGATTATTTTTTCTGCATAGAAAATTATTGGAACTATACTGTAAGTAACCTACGCAAATTACATTTTCGTATGTTTTGAGATAAAAATAAAAAGTATATTTCCATATATGAAATTATGGATTTGTTAGATTATCCATGTAAAAAAATTTTTGTTTCTCCTTAACTATCAACTTTTCAAGAAATTATACAAGAATAAAACTTGTTAGGAATGTTATTATCTATCACATAAAAAAAATAGCTTGATACTCCACAAGTTATTGCTATGTCCAAGAATTATCAATTTGGGCCCACAGTGCGGGGTGACGTTTCATGGCCGTGGTTATTATTATACGACAGAAATAGCGTGATTTAATTTAATTAAGTCCCTTATTTATTGTCTGTTTTCACTAACAAGCAAATAAGGTTGGTAATTTGATTCGGTGCTACATGCGTGTTTAGTTGGAAAAATACGACTTATTACCGCTGTAGATCAAAAAAGAGAATTACTACATTAATATGTCTTGCATATACGAGTATTATCACGGGGCACGCCTTTCCTTCGTTTTCACACATTAAGTGATCTTTTGATGAAATAGGTATATTGTTATCATTGTCACAATAATATCACTCACGTAGCACGCGGCTTAATTATAAATTTAATTACTAAATAATATTATATTAAAAAATATTATTTACTTCCACTTGGGTCTACATCGAGTTTACCCGATATGTGTTCAAAGATATCATTGTAAATACTTGCAAATAATTTTTTATTAAAAAATATTTTTCGGACTGTTGGTTCCACTAGTGGGTCCAGTAATATTTTAAGTACTCATATTATCTCCACTGCTTAATATGGGTGGAGCTATTAAGATTTGTAAATACTTTTGTCTCCACTTTTGTACTTTTGTTAACATGTGTCACACAACCACACCAATTGCCTGTTCTCAAATAGGGAATTCCCTGTACTATGAGTACCAGAGCAACGGAATTCCCTTCGGGGGCACTTCCCTGAATACCCAGACCATAACCAATTTAGAAAAATTCATTTCCCAAATTGGTCCTACCGAGAATCGAAGTCGGGAAATCCGCATTCAGCGCCCATAATTGTTGGCCCACCGAGGTCGTCTAAAATCGCCATCGTGTTGCTTGTAAAGATACTGAGCGTATAAGTGCATTGACACTTTAAATATAGGTTACTGTCATAAATTATCAAATATATTGATGTCATTCGTGGGTCCTAGTGTTGATATTAATGAAAGTAATTTTTGTCTTTAACAGATACGTCCCGCAGCTTGTACCTGTTGCACATATTGACATGGGTGATGAACATGTTCGGCATTTTCTTCATCTTGGCGGCCCATGAGCACTACTCCATCGACGTTTTCATCGCGTTCTACATCACTAGCCGCCTCTTCCTCTACTATCACACGCTCTCTAATAACCAAGCGCTTATGCAGAATGACTCTTCCAGGTGACTAATACCACAGTATTACAATTATATCCCCTACAGTAGCGCAACGCCTTTGAAGTTCGCGTAATACCGCCACGCGTGTAGGTAGTTACGCAAATGCAAAAAAAAAGGTTGTCACATAATGATTTATTAACAATAAATATTATTTCTCAATACACAATGACGAAATTGTTAAAAAAATTATTAAGTATTTATGATCTAGTTATAAAAATTTACAAGTGTGGCACTGCGAACTATTTGCGTGACACAATATATTTTTTTTTCGATGTTTTCAGTTTTCTGTTATTAAATTTAACTATATGTATAGTTTATACGCATTCGGATGAACAATGTATTATATGTATACATATAATGTATTGAAGCAAATGGTAAGTTTAAACGGGAATAGCAGTACTTTTAAATATACATCCATCCTTCGAAGAGTGAGCCACATACATACATGTTATTTAATTGTTTAATGTTTTTATCTTCCAAGTCAGGATTTTTGACAAGCATCTATCCATAACTGGCACCTGGAAAGATAAATATCCAATAAATAAACATATAAAATATGAACGATTGTCTATAAAAAACAAGATTAACATTCACACACACATCAGTGGATCATAATTTACAAGTGTATAGTTTAGTGGATCATAATTTATTAAAATACTAAATAACCAAACATCACGATAAGAGTTCAAGAGGTCCACACACATCGCGCGCGGGGTGTGCCTCTTTAACTTGAATTTTTAACACTCCACATACAAAGAAACTTAGTAGCATAGCAGCTTTAGGGCCGCATGATTTGCTAGTTCTTAATCTAGTCATGAAGCTGCACATACGTTCGTGCGTGCACTGCTATTTCTTAAAGCGTAATTAATAATAAATAATAACCAACCTATTATAACACCTATCTTTTAAAAAAGAAATACCTAAGTAATATCTGCACAACGTATATTTTATTTTTCATGATCGACTTAAGATAGAAGTTGAAATAATTATTTCTATTTCTTTTGATTATTACGGTAGCGGCAAGGGAGTTACAATTTACTTTCATGCATAGATATTATACGGGTAGGTCTACATCTACTATTTGAAGAAATATTATTAGCACCGATAAATGTTATCGCTTGGAACGACTGATCCTTTCTATTGCAATAGTGTAATAAAACCGTTAACACTTCTTTTATTTAAAGCGTACAGGGATTTAATGCTCTTGGGCCATCGTATAAGTCACCGGCGCGCTAAGGCTTCTTCTGAATTCTAGTTTTGAATTATTTCTTTGGTTATCAGGTCGTTTATTTTTTTCAACTATAGGTACTCCATAGGAAACCGACTACCAACTCTTTTCTTACTAATTCAGCAAATTTAGTCCCGCCGCGTGAAGATCACAGTTAAATGTCAATGCATAAAAGTGTTTAAACTAGATATTTGCACTATACAGATGGCACGTGCCTTGCCGAGACGGCTCATTCTATTGTACTCTAAAGATAAAGAGGTAAGACGAATCGGTGCAAATAATATTTCGTCAACTATACCTACGTATACGTATTACAAAAATATTGGAAAATATACCTCGCGTCACGGGAAAATCTATGAAATTTTAAATCCCTGTTGTATTTCGTTGTATAACCGTATACAGAACAGTTGTGCACTATTATATCGTTTGCTTAAAGGTAAATCACTATCTTTCTGCACGTGATTCTCAGTAACAAAAAAGCTATAAACTTATTAAGAGTTTTATCTGCAAAAAGGTGGCGAACTTCTGGTACATAACTTGGAGAGTTTTTTGTGGAAAATGTCACTAATGTGGTGTTACCTTTATGCAGACGACATATACATACAAATAAGTTTCGTGAACTCACTCAACGTATTCAAAAATAATTTAAATCACGTCAACCCTTAGAACTCGGCATGCAAACTAAACCTGTTCGCTCGTATCGGCTTAAGCCTACCGACCCCCTCGAGTGCCCCTTCGTTGCTCTGCACCGAAGGTACCGTCGTTGCGCAACTGTATGGTTTGAAACTAATACTATCCTTTTAAAAATAGTCTACTGGGTACATTGTAAACAATTAAGGTCGACCAATATTGACACAATGATTGTATGCATTAGTGTTGACCTATATTGGTCAGTTATATCTTTGTTCCTTTATGCGTTGCGTGGTTGTTGTTTGTGCTAGGTTTTTGTGTTACTTGTAAAAGCTAAAGCCACTCGTTCCCTAAACATGATAGCAAGTTGAATTTCACCCTATTTGACCATACATCTTAAAAAATTAGAGATAATTGTCGTTGGGCGGTATTCGTGCGAAATATGTATAATATTTATCTGATCTTCCGTAATCTTCAAATTAATACTAACAGTGTCGAATAACTACACCAATTTCCTGGTATCAAAGGGCACAAATGCCCTTTACTATGAATACCAGAACAACAGAATTCACTCCGTGTCACTGCCCAACACACCCAGACCAGAAACAATTTAGAAAAGTTCATTTTCGAAATTGGTCCTACCGGGAATCGAAACCGGGACCTCCAGCACCCACAGGCAAACCGTTGGGCCATCGAAATATCGTCCATAAATCCATTCGTAATCGATACGACCTTCAATGTTGGTACTAATGCGCGCTGTTTACTATTCGTTAATGAGGATGTAGATTAAGGATAATAAAAAGGTTAAGTAGAAACATAATACGTGTAAAAATCGATCATCACTTGAAATTATCGTTCACTTTTTTGTGTTTTGACGAGATAAAATCAGCTAACGATAGCACATTATTATCTTATTAAAAACTCGGTAAGCTTAAACGATTCTAAGAATTAATGCAATCAAATCTGTTTACAGAACAAGGATATGGTTTCCCCTATTATCTTTCTTCGAATCAGAAGTGGACGGCATCGTACCCAACGAGTATGAGGGGCCTGTGACGATCCTCAGCAACCTAAAGGATTGGTGTGTGCAGACGTTCCTTGATGTGAGAGATTCATCTATGGCCAAGATCGCCGGTACAAAGTTACAGGAAGGTGCTGCCATGGGCGAGTATTCCGTCGTCAAGTTAGTCGACGGCATCAAACGAAATTTAAGCCTTGTTGAAGAGTTCAAGAACTCTCGGCAGCGCGTAGTCTCTCTCGACAAAAACATACAGGCCTGCCTCCTTGACGATCACCCAGAGTGCGAGCTACGGCACAGAAACGTAGCAGAAATTCCACCAGAGTCGCTCTTCAAAGATTTAAGCAATCCGCCATCTCCAGTACTGAAGAAGAGTATATGAAATTATAAACTAGTTTTTTAGCGTATATTATAGAGGCTGTTTAGATTCATTGTAGGTATAATTTATACAATGAAGTGAATTAGATACCTGATGTCTTACATTTCCATTTTAGATTTTTATAAAATGTTACTCCATATTTATTTTTGTTAACGTAAGTTGAACTATGTATAATAAAATAAATTGTTAAGATTTATTTGCTCAAAGAAATCGTGGAAATAAACATGTTTTAGCTTATGACATTATATTGTGTTACTAAAATACATACATACACTCCACGCCCTTTCCCCATTGGGATAGGTGGAGAACACAGCCTTCCACTTGCTACAATCCTGACAGACATCTATCGTCGCGTTGTATTACTGTTCTGTCCTTGTAGCTGAAGAAAATGTTAGTGTTAGCTAATTACTAGACTAGAAGCTATACGAAATTCTATTGAGCTGCCAATGATATATATGTATATGTGCACTTATTGTTAATGCCAAATAAGAAAAAACCTAAAAATCAGGGATTGAGAAATAAAATTCAATTTAATTTTTAGCATTTTATATAATTCGTATGAAAATTAGTTAAAAAAAATGTCTTTAATATTAATATTTGATGAAATAAAGATTGTCATGAAAAAAGGTAATTTATTAAAAACCCAAACTGAAGCAGTGCCTGGTCACTTCCTAACAATGCTCGTCTATATTACGTAATAAGTATATGATGAAATAATAAAAAACCGAGCGGTGAGCCGACTAATTCAATTCATTAACATTTAAAGCGGCATGTAATGATCTCTTAAATAAAAATTACAAAAAAGAGCACTCTTTATGAGTAATATACTCATGATAAATAATATTTCATCTTAAATATAAAATTTAATTACGATTATAAGCCAAATTAATAAAATTGTAAAATAAAAATAAAAGACGATGCTTTAATAATAGAAGCCTTAACGGAGAATAAAATTGTTAAATAAAAATCTTACATGGAACTTTATAAAGAATTGATTAATAAAATCTAATGAATTTATATTAGACCACCTCATGGAAACATGTAACTATACATTGCCACAAACATCAGTTCTCAACAAATACTTCTTTGTAGTATATACAATGACTAAATCGTGCCAAAGAAGTGAGACAATGCATCACCATTAACAGAACAGACTTTATAATGCTTGCTTAGTGCTAAGAGGGCTTGCTTTGAGCTGAAAAGCGATTAACATAGTGTCCAGTCCTTAATCTTCAGCGGCCGCTTGCTCATTTTTAATTAGAGCTTCTGAGGGATTATCCTTTTTCCTCTCTGCTGCCTCAGAGTCACCAGCTGCTTCTTTCTCTGTAGACTGCTCCCGAGAGCTTGCTGTTCCATTTTCATTGACAGACTCTTCTTTTTCAGGGCTATTTTCCTTTGATGTCTTTTCTGATCCTACATCAGACTCTTTTTCAATAGAAGCTGCATTAAGAGCTTGTGTATCTTCTTTTTCAACTGATTTCTGCCTTTCTGGTGATACTTCCTTCCCAGTAGAACCTTCTTTGTCAGAAGGCTCCACACTACCATCCTCACCTTGTGAGGACTCCTTTGGAGCCTCATTTTCATGTGCTGGTGTGGCTTCTCTCTGCGGTGTGCTCTCTTTAGCTGGAGTGGTCTCCTTTGATGTAGGTACCCTTTCTGCTGATGCTTCCTTGGAATTGCTTTCATTTCCTTTTGCATCAACATCACCATTAAATGTAGTTTCCTGTAAATAAAAATTGAATCATTATAAACTGTAAATTAGTATATGTATCTGTTTATATAATCAACCTTGTGTAACACAATACAATTGATGACTCAAAACAGAGGCATACAGTGTCAGTTACTGATAAACAGTACATTCCGCTCCGCGAGTGCCAGTCATAAGCTATATTATATCAATAGGAACTGAAATTTACCTTATTTTGCTCTTGTGGAGTTTCTTCTGGAGGTACTTCTATTTTTAAGAACTGTTCAAGGGTGTCTACTTCATTGGCAAGATCAAACTGATCATAATCCTGAAATATAAAATAAGGTTTTTGCATTCGCTACACAAATCTGTAAATTAAGAGTAGGTTGCCAACTGCATTGTAGTAATGCAAATAATAAACAAAGTGGTAGTGATAACATACTCATAAGGCAGGAAGTATGTTATTACTTTCATAGTGTTCCTTTTTGGTTTATTTTTTAAAGTAAATAGAAAATGTCTAATGGATATATACCCCACAGTACTCATCGTCGTTGAACACCTGCGGGGGCAGTGGCGAGCGCGGATTAGGGTCGCTCACGGTGGCTCCGTTCGACTTGGCATTGTTTTGCATAAAATCTTTATCTGCCTCTCGTCCAGGCTCCGTTATGTCAATGACATCATATTTTACGTGTTTTGAATCGAGTATCATCAGTACACGTTGTTGTCGTTTTTTCACCTGAAATCGATAGAAATCACGTAATCAAAATGCAACCTTTACTGCGATTCAGATTAAAGAAAAAGATACGATAAGCACCCGGCCGTCTCAGGAATTTTCTAATATTATCCATACCTCTTTGTTTCCAGAAATACCACTAATATATACTTTGACAACCATGTTTGTCTGTTTGATGAAATTGCTAAAATATAAAATATTAATCGAAAAAAAACACTAAACCAGAAAAATAGGCTTGGCCATTAGTCCACACTTTAATATTATTTTTGACAGCTTCAATGTGACCATTAAATTAACGTAAATCCTGCATAATTTTGTTTTGATGTTTTCTATATTGTTTATCTTTGAGAATGTCGGGTTTATACCCTTTATTTCAAGTTTGGGACTTTAAAATTATTTTATAACAAGCGAAAAGGTCAATTGTATATTATATTTTCTCTAAAAATATGTCCAATTTAGTAATATTTAAGTACCACGACAACTTTTTGCGCCACTAATCACAACACGTTTTGTTTGATTGGAATAATTTTATTAAAGTTTTAATCGGTAATAAATTTAGATTATAATATATATTCTGCTTATGTATGTATTTTTGTATACATACAAACTTCACGTAGGTGAGTATGTCTATCATATGTACATGCATACCTATATTATCATTTACCTATATTTTTTATTCACATTAAAATTTTAATTTTATTGTCCAATAATTAGTCCTGCAGACTTTATTTTACGCCACGGCTAGGGTTGGCTGGAAGAGATCTCTTCTAGAGATAATCTCACCTTTGCATAACATGTCCTTTGTAACTTGTGTTTCATGTGTCTTTTCTTGTGCAATAAATAAGAATTATTATGAATAATAATAATGTTACGTTCATAGAAATTTTTCAAAAATCGTGCGTGAGTCGTTTACGATGATTATAATTTAAGGTTATAATTATGATTTTGTTGAACACCATGGAAAAGGAAAATAAATTTATTTTGTTGTTAAACAATATTGCTACTAAACAAATTTATTTCGTTCAGTGGCAGTGGAGGTCCTTGTGAAAGATCTCGTCCAGGGAAGTACTGCCACCTTATCTATATCTGCCGCCAAGCAGTAATGTGAGCATTACTGTGTTCCGGTCTTAGGTTCCGGTTATGAAGGATAAGGGTGCGATCTTTGCCATTTAAACCACTGAGTGGCACTGCAACTGTTATGGATAGGCAACAGCTTACATCAGGCGCACAACTTGTTCGTCCTATCACTTAGTATCATAAAAAACCAAACGTGAAAAATATTTATAAGTCAAACAGAATCATCTACCTTGGAACAATGCTATCTCTAAAGTAATAAAATAGATTTGTTGTTGTGTCGCTATCCTATCATCTCATTTCAGCTGAAAGACGTCCACTGCTGGATATAGACTTTCCCCTAAGGCCGTCACGGGCCAATTTCAATTTACGAATTTCAATGGTACTTTTTGAGTTATTATCGTAAAACCCTTTTTTCTTTTGGTTTTAAGGTCTTAAACGTACAAATAAGTTCAAACAATGTCAATAATTATTAAATAACTGAAATATTTATGTAAAATACAACAAAAAACAAAAATTTTAGATCACACGAATGACATTGCCGGTAACACGAATGATTTTCTCATAAACATAAATGAGAAAGACGGCACAGCAATGAGAAATTATTATTACAACACACATTTTATCGTTCACAATAGAACACTTAACAGCATTTAACATATTGTAACAAATATTTTAATATCACTTCTTGTATCAAAATCCTTCTCATCCGTGTAAGGCCATCTATCTATCTTTTTTTTATTCTAGCGTGCATTTGACCTCCATCTCACCTGATGGAAAGTGACAATTAGGTCGACGATGGAGCATGGACACCTAGATAATGCCTATTCACTCACGCCTTGAAAAGGTCCAAGTTATAACGTTTAGGGAACAAGTTTGCAGTTATCTGTATGTAATAAATAAATGTGAATTAGTATTTTAGTAATGTCATATATACTGTTTATTTTATTATATCATCACCACCACCGTCATGATCATGATCACCATTATCATCAGCATCATTACCGTTCACATCGTCATCCAACCATCATCATCACTACAATCATCAACATCACCTTCATACCATTATCACCATCATCACATTCATCGTCATCATCACCACTACCACCATCATCATCATCACCACCACCATTATCACCATCTAGTAGGTATATTTAAAGTAAATGTTTGGCTTAAAGTAACTATTTGACTAGAGTAGACAAAAATGAGCGCGACAAGAATGATATTTGGATACATTTTTAATTAAATTTTTATTATTTATTTATTTATTTAATAGTTTATTGTACAGGAAAAATACAAGTCACAAAGAATACAAGCGAAATTAAAAACAAAAGGTTGTGCTTATTTCTAATAGAAATTTCTTCCTGCAGACCTAAATACAGGACACTATAACTAACAGAACGTTTTATTTAATTGATATTCAATTATTTTTATGGAAATTACTCCACTAGTTTGTTATAATTATTAATACAAAGATCGAACACTCAGAAAAAATTCCTTCGATCCGGCCGGATTCGAACCGGCGTCTTCTAGCATACCGTGCCAGACGCTATACCAACTAAGCCACGGAACGAGGACCAGAGGACCTCACGATTTTTTTTATGTGCGTGCTAAATAATAATTGTGTTTTAATATTTTCTTGAAATTGTTAACAAAAATCATTTTAAGGCAAAATAAAAAAAATTTAGACTACCATGGCAACTTATTACAAAAGTTGGCGCAACTAATCTTCTTCTTCTTTTTCTTCCTGTCCTTATCCCACGCTAGGTGGGGTCGGCACAGCACGTATTTTATGTGAATACGCGTTGTAAACGGATATCGCATGGTATGTTATGACCGGCCGCCTGCCTGACGTCAACCCTCCTTGGGAATACTCTGTTTAAAGTGTGGCCAGAGCCCCTTTTGCTACGTGCATGGTGCACCGCGTGCAGGCGAGATGGGTATGTGGTCCTGGTAACTGTAATCCTTAGAATTTATAGTTTTATTTCACCCTTGACCAAGTTTGCTGGCCTGATCAGTCGCCATTCTAATGACGTTGGGTTTTAAAGCCAGCTGCGGCGCTCTACAGTGACTGCACGCTCCATATAAGATTTTCACTTAAAAGCGATACTTACAAAAATAATTCATAACATACATTAAACAGTGCACATTATAATACAAGATTATATCTTGCTATTTTTTATGAACTGTCACAGGGGTCATCCTACAGAACAATTGTAGTTAGCACAGAAACAGTAACATTATTAATATTAACGGTAACTGTACTAACCGATCAGTAGGTCCAATGCCCATACAATATTGCCCGTAGTCCTACTGGTAGAGCCACGGGCAAAAAACTTTAACCTTGGTCCAACTAGTTGGACCACGGGCAATGAATGGCCTAGATGAACTAATCAGGGGTTGCTGGTCCGTTGACAGATATGACACTGACGAATGCGTATGATGCTTAACTGACCTTAGCCCACAGGACGGATTTATTACACAAAAAAAAAACGCAGAGTTATTTCATAAATAATACATTTAATTATAATACATAGGTGTATTGTCCTGTATGTATGAAAATGAGGAGTGCATTATCGCGGCAACAAAATAATGCATCGCGAGCGCGCGCCGAAAGTCTGATACAGTCAGTGTTACCGAACTTGATGTTCCTCACAAATTCATTTCGACATTCATAATAAAATACATAAACTTCCTACTTACAAAATTTTCGTTAAATAGGCAACATTTTATTTCAAATTCATTGATAATCTATTTCAAATTATTAGTGTAACAACTTATACTTAATAAAAAAAGTCAATTATTTTATGAGTTGGTAACCGCTATTGATAGCTGTGTAATAATATGACGGTATTTACTTGTTGACAACACGCGATGTCCGATTGGCAGTATTCCAAACAGTTGTTATGCGTAACACTAGCCCCAAATCACTGATATGTATTTAATTTTAGCCCTAATTATTTGAAAACTTTAATGCGTTACGTTCAACGATGACTGTGGGGTCGTAATAGCCAATAGCACACACGATGCAATTAGCTCTTGTAGGCAAGATTACTGGAAAATCACTACCCATAACAAATAGCTATTGAAATATATGTATAAAAACAGTCAATGTTCGTATTCATTCACGAACATATGTAATGTTTGAAGTCGTTCTAGCTCGCACTATTTATCGTCGCCAAACAACAAGCGAAAGTCATTCGCGACATGCAATTCATCTTGTCCCCACAGTATTTCAGGAGTTGGCGCCAAAAAATACATCACGCAACAAATGCATTGACGTGACTAGCTGTAAACTGTATACTGAGACTGTTCCGTGTGCGCGTCAATTGACCAAATCGCCGACCTGGAGCCGTAGAGACGAACGCGAGACGGTCAAGTGTAAGATTGTTCATCGACCTAAACAAATACGTTTTTAGAAGATATTCGATACAACATTTTTATGCCATGAAGCTTTAAAATGTCGTTGTTTTCAAAGAACGGTCACACCATTGTAATCTAAGGTTAACCCTTTCATGGAAAGTACTTAAATAATACCGCACTCAAAAATGTCTACTGATTGACATTTTTGAGACAAACATTGAACATTTTATATTGATATTCAATGTTTGTAAATCATTGCATTTTGTCAGTACTTATGTTGTTGATACTTCTCTATGGAAAAGCAGTAAGCGGCAACGACACAGAAAGCACTTGGGAATTGCACTGTAAAGCACTTAGTTGGCTTTTTGAAATCCTTATAGCGACATTACGGTACCCCGGTGCCCCTTACTATATTCTAATATTTAATTTTACGGTAAACGCTGTTACTGTTCATGATAGGGTTAATAAAGAAATAATATACAAAAAATTGTACACAGTATTACACGACAATAATACTTATTACACCAATTCTGTGACTTTGTTCACAATTTTTAATATAACATGTTGATACATTCGACACTTTTAAAATTTATCAAACTTGTTACAACAAGAATACGTTAAATATGAAACTTGATACCTACATTTTAACTTTTATATGGAATCATATATTTTTAAGGAATGTTAAAATAAATTGCCCAATACATAAAGTATCTAATCTCTCAATAATCTATTATTATAAAATAATCTATATAAAACTAGGACTAATTAAAATAAATAATATTACAAAAAATACATAGTACATAATATGGATTAATTTGGACTAATGGACTAATTTTCCATAAATTGTAAAAACTTTTTTGTGCTATACAGTAATTTTATGTCTACCAACTACCAAAGTAATAGAAAATATACATAACCACTTATAACCATTTACAAATATTTCATTTTGCGCATCGGGACCAGAAGTATTTAATATCTCTAAGAACATCTGTAATTTCTTCAAAATACGTATATTACAAACCCACGGAAATTTAGGAATTATTTTACAACAATTTTGTCACGGAAGATCTAAACGAATATTGTCGTTCGGTTATTACTGAACCATTAGTTCGATACCGGAAAAAATGTATATGTGTCTGCTTAGGCCGTATAGATAAAACTGCCAAAATAATATTACAAACTGAATTTAGGGCCCTCCCGTGTAGGATTGAATTTCTAATGAGATCAATTAATTCGAATTTACGTAGTGTTAATTTCATAAAAGAAATACTGCAAAAAGTGAAGTCCAACGTTAAAAAGTAAGGCAAAATTAAAACTAAGCTTTTGTTTAATAAGAATAATAACGGTAGCTAGCACTTTTAAGCCGTTCTATAATCGTAGCTTCACACTGAAAATTTGAGGCGACTATCAGTTGATATATCACTCTCGTATATAAATTAGTGGCAGTATCGGTTCAGACGGGGGTGCCGAAGTCGGGGTCACCCTCTCCGGTTAGTAGGCACACCGGGAATTTGGACTTCTCCACGTCTCCGTTCGTGAGTGACGCGTGTTGCTCAGTCACCCGTCGCGCGGATCCTATCCGAAATCCTTTGGTCTCTTTCCGCGTTAAGATCTTGTCGTCGCCGTTGGGTTTGTTCTTATCAAGAGACTGCAGGATGAGGGGAGGGATCGGCACCTCCTGCGGGGGCGGAAGCGGGACTAGAGGTGCCTCTTGGACTGTGGTCGCGTGGCATATCATGTCGGCGGGCAAATAGTCCTAAGAAATTTGAAAGATTTAAGATTGAGAATTCCGTATATAGTCAATAGATACTATATTTTTTCCAAGACGAAGTAAAATTACAGTTCAATGCTCAAAAGTGTTGCCAGCTTACAAGCAGCCAGTGATTGCAGTCGATAAATATTCCATCGATTGAATATTGACTATGCAGATTATATTTCAAAAAACGATTTCGATACTAGTGTATCAACCAGTGTTGGGCGTCAATCAATTAAATTTCAATCAGTTTAAAAAATCAATTCAATGGAAATCAATTGCAATTAATTTCAATTGAATTGATATTAATTGCAATTAAATTAATTTGTAAAGTGTTAGGGGGTAGGTTAGAGGGTCGGTCAGGGGCTCGATCAGGGGGTCGGTTAGGGAGTTGGTTAGGGGGCCGGTTAGAGAGTCGGTTGGGTGTCGGTTATGGGGTGGGTTAGGTGGTGGGTTAGGGGGTGGGTCAGGGGCGGGT
>NW_020654748.1:10276913-10295392 GCF_003589595.1 Hyposmocoma kahamanoa
ATTAATTGTTAATTGCGGTTCTCGCAACCAATAATTGATCAATCGTTTGCTGTTTCGCAATTGGCAATTAATTAATTGTCATCTTTAATTGCCAGCACAATTAAATTTTGCCCAACACTGGTATCAACTGTCAAAATAAGAGTGAAGAAGACGGTAATGCAACTATTAATTAATTAAATTGTCATAAAATTCAATATTCAGAAACATCATCTTTCACAATCTATAGACAATACTTGGTACTTGGTACTTGGTGCAACGGGCTGGTATCCGCAACTCGACGACAAAGCGCCTATTTTGCGTGTAGACAATATTATCGACAACGAATGAATGAATGAGTGAATGAAATATTCTTTATTGCACATAAAATTACAGTTAAAATACAATACAATAGCTTAAGTACAATAGTAGTAGTAAATTAAATGTGCAACAAGCGCCCTTATTGCTATACACAACGACTACATGATTACTTACATGATTATTAAAAAAAAATACTAAAAATGGCAACCCTGCGAACGATACTTTACACCATTTCGGAAAAAATATAGTCACCAGCGACCGGGAATCTGTTACGATTTATTGTTGAACGGTACTCACTTGGAGGGCGTCGGTGACGGGGGGTTCGTCTGAGGAGAGCGCGTCGTTAGCGACGGGGCGGTAGGCGCCCTTGGAGCGCCAGTCCAGAGGCTTGCGCTTCTTCTTCGCCGGCGCCTTGCGTGCGTGCACGGGCGTCGAGTGCGGCGAGTCGGCGGATGAGTCGTCGGGCAGGCCACGGTACGCGCCGCGGAGCCGCCGTCCCACCGCCGGGGAGCCCTGCGGCGACTCCAGCTGCACCACCTGACACGCAAGATGTAACGGTAGACATATCCCTCGGGGTCGCCTCAAATTGGTGTAATTACAAGTGACGGGCGCAATGACAGTGCTCCACAGATCTTTGAGATTTTAAGCTCTGAGTGGCACTATAACTGCTATGGACAGGCGTATCGCTTACCACCAGGCGCACTACGCTACACACTTTACATTACATTTAGCGTTTGTATCCGAAGTTTCAAAAAAAAGGCCCGAATATAATGTTTCTCAACACCTTACTTTATAGGGATTAAGGTAGTCCCGCACGCATTCCACATATAAGTGAAAGCTTAGATTATTATGATTTGTGTCGTTTTTAATGTCTAGATGTAGATAACCTATCACAAAGTCGAAAATTTTTTTGTCCGAAATAACGTTTGTTCGAATTTTCATTACACCGAAAACCGAATTATAACGAAACAGTTGTTCTTTCAGGATATGTTGAATACTTATCGCAAAGACACGACTAAATTTGGTTAGGTTTAAAAGAAAAAACATTTTCATCTCAAAATTACTTTCTTTCGAGGTTATGAAATTTCGACCAAACGTTATTTCTGGAAAATGTCATTTCGGACTACTGATAGGTAACCCTGGATGTATCACGAACGGCACGAGTTTAGCGCTCGTCCGATTGTCCCTTTTCCAATTACGACTGAAGTGTTGATGAGTTTATTGCCGTCAACGTATGTCTCAGGGTAACAGACGCAGTGGCGATGCCGCTCAGATCTTTGCGATTTAAAGCTCTGAGTGGCAACAGGCGTGTAGCTCACCATCAGGCGCACGACTTGTTCTTCCCGTCACTTGATATTATAAAAAAAAATACAGCAGACAGGTGACGCGACGCTGCGATGTATTTAAATCGAGCATTTGCATTGTTTTTTTCTTACAACAAAAAATGAAAAAGCAGCAAGCGGTGGCCAGCGAAGAGCTACGCCGGGCGCACTTTATAAATGCAATATAATATATTATCTACTAAATAAAGTATTAATTTCTTCTAACAAAAAAAGTACCGCTGTCGTCGGCAGTTTATGCCGCCACAGGCAATGCAAATTGTTTCTATACAATGCAAATTGTTTTAATGCATCGCTGCGTCGCGTGGTCAAGCTATGGCATTTTTAGGCAATCCGTACACAGATTCTATTAGCTCTTTGATTCAGTTAAAAATTAAAAATCTAATGTTTTTATTATTATTTAATTTTGTTACAAATTGTCCGTATTCATATTAAAAAAATAAATAAATAAAAATAACACCAAGAATATTTCAAAGTGAATGGGTGATTTACCTCTAAGCGCGTCTCAATTTTAATAGTGTCGTCGTCCATATCGAGTATGGAGAGGTTATTATTGATAGAGTTGTAATCGGGGTAGGGAGCTGCGGGGGGTGCGGCCGGTGCGGCGTTTGCGGAAGCGGTCGTTAGGTAAGGATCCCCGTAGCGAGGAGACTCACATTCGCTACCCGAACCTACGTCCGATTCTCTTCTAGAAAGAAACGAAATAATTAGTTTATAGAATTACAGGACAAAGTATGATATGTTTGATACTATTTATTTTTATCCATTTTTGGTTTAAACGGTTTTTTCCCGTAGTGCCACTTTGACAATTTATGAGTTTTTTCACACTGTATATATTCATCTACACTACAGTGTGAAAAAATATTCATCTATTTTTCACCAAAAAATAGATGAATATCATGGTAGTAAAAACATCATGATATTCAACTATCTACTAAGTAGCGTAACTGGGTAATTTTTAGGTTAGTTTTCTGAGTCTAATTTCGGTTAATAAGTAATCAAATATATTATTGTGAAACATTAATCAATGTTTCAGGATATTACACTCGAATATTAATGTTTCATGATAATATTCTAAAATATTTAAATAATAATTTCCACCGAAATTATGAAGAGTAAATCCACCTGAAAATTACTCAACTATCAAAAGTATTTAAACCAAGTAACCTATTGTAATCGGGAGTCCTCGGAGCCGTGGGCGTTGCGCCAGAGCCGTCAGGTTCTCCACTAAATACCTCGCCGTCTTCGGGATACAATGGAAATCTGTGATAAATAATAAAATTGCAAATTATAATAAAAATAATCATCGTTGGGTCTATTATGGACAAAATGTGTTTGAGTATAAAAATTAAGTTAATACCTATAATTATCTTCCGATAGGCGGTCATCGTCATCATCAGTCGCAATAAATTGCACGCAGAGAGCGCAGTCACCTTTGACGCTTTGTAAAGCCTGCACCGCTTCCTTGTGGCATGCCTGTATTGTCAATTATTCGTAATAGTTTTATCACTTATTATCATTGAACTTGCCGTATGAACATTTAAAATACCTGTGTGAGGTCGACATCGTTGATAGCGAGTATAGCGTCGCCGACGTAAAGCTCACCGGTCAAAGCTGCGGGACCACCCGCCTCCAACTCCGAGATTAGGATTGGCACCCCGTGTTCACGACCACCCTGTAATTGTGCACACCAACATTTGTAAGACGGAAATAAGGAAATAGTTCAAATAGTTAAAAACATAAAGGTCATAATTATGGATTACTAGTTGTATCCGTGGTGGACTATGGCCTGAATCCTCTTTTAGAGGACACCCGTACTTCAGAAACTTTTAGGCGTGCGGGCACTACAACTTACGAAATCACAATCGGATAAATAAAAATGGAATACATGCGTCACGGGACTAGAAAACACACATTCTTTATTATACAAATGAAAAATGAAACTGGTGAAATTAGAGGCACATGGGACTTGTCAACTTGTCTCAGGGTGGCGAGCGCAATGGCAATGATCCTCAGTTTTTTGCGATTCAAAGCTCTGAGTGGCACTGCAACTGATACGGATAGACGTGTCGCTTACCACCAGGCGCATAACTTATATTCGTCTAGTCACTTGGTATGATAAAAGACTTGTAGAGCGTACCGTAACGGAAATGCCCAGTCCTAGATGTGGTGAGCGTCGTACTCGCACCGTACGGGGTCTAGAGCGTGTATCTCGTCCACCAGGTGCCTGCGGAGGACGCGATGGTCGTGGTGAGAGACCACGACATACACGCACTAAAGTCTTGTGCCTCTGCAGAAGAATTTCTGCTTCCACCTAAATCAAATGATAACATAATAATAACGCATTTGAATTTAATATCGGGTCTTAAATTTTTTAAACATTTCAACAAGTTCGTTATTGAATTGAAACCGAAATTGTGCAATTTTCAGCGGAAACCGCAGAAAATGTTAACACTGATTAAATCTTGAATAAAATAAACCTCATCTAAAATTTACAAGAACGCAAAATCGAAATCGGACCACTCAACAAATCTGAAATAGGAAAATAACACTGAAGGAAAATAATAACGCAGGAAATTAATACAAAGGAATATAAAAAATTAGACTATTTTTTATTTTTTAATTGGACCTAAAATAAAAAGTAAAATAACCGACTTTGATAAGTGTTTCACTATCTGTGACGGTATGCGTAGTTGTTATAACGCGATCAATAAAAACCCAGTTTTTGCTCTTGCTGGTTTTGCGCAAGATAAATGTTATTAGAATTTAAATCTTTAGAAGAGACTTGGCGTTATTGTTATCAGATCATCATTGATCATCTCCCCAGATGCACAAACACAACCTATCCATAGAATAATATAACAAGTAGTGACAAACTCAGTACGTCAGAGTCAGTGTCTAAAAAAATAAAATAAAATAGTAGACGTGTTTATTCTTGTGTTTCCACAAACAACCATTTGTTTGAACACGAGTGCCTCCAATTCACAATTGTTCAGCATTTAACGCATTTAATTTCTATTTCATAATCATAATCCTATAATCCAGATACCATACTACCCGCGATGCTAGTATAAAACCAATAATACGCAAGTATAAATGCTAACTAAGTAATATATAAATAATCTTGCAATTGTTTACTTTACCATAGACCTTCAATAATCATTGTAATTTTTTAAGTTTATTGAATGTCACGATGTTTGACCAACATTATTTTCAATTATTTTTGTGAAATTATTCCATTCGTTTCGAAATAATTATTAATACAAAGATCGAACACTAAGAAATAATCGTTTCGATGGATGGATTCGAAAAATCATTTCTAAATTACACTTTTGTATTTATCCTCGAAAGTACTTTGTAATAAAACTGGATGTGTAGATTGGTCGGGGTGTAATATTAAGATTTACACAGTTGTGCTCACTATCTACACATTTACTGTCGATAACGATCTTGAGACTGAATGATTTGCAAATTGGTTTGTTTTAATATGGCGCGCTGTAAAATAACATTAATAATTAATAATATAATTTCACTAGCGACACTGTAAATTACCCGCCAAATTGCTAAGTTACAGTTACCTTTTGTCTCACACCACTAACTACGATGTGGTACTAAAGTTTATATGTGTAATGTAGTTTATATTATTTATTAATATGTTGAAACAAACGATTTATTATTTGTTGACAAAGATTTTTTCAATATAGCACGAGAATAGTGTGTTGAATATTTATTGTTTTTTCAAATGTTTAAAACCCGAAGACAAGTACAACTAAAACAATAATGTGACAACCTTACAATCCAAGGGACGTGTAAGCATTGAGGTGTCGAACCGGCGGGAGTTGAACTACTTGTCTTATTATGCATACTTTGCCTTAAGTCTCTGTAATACTTAGTAAGCAAATATTTAATTTACCTGTGCCCAAAGCGAATCCCTGAGCTCTGCTCGCATGTCCCGTCCTAAGAGCTGTAGCTGCTGTATCCGACCTGCCAATTCTTTGTCTAGGTACTTCGTGGCTAGTCTGTTGACAAAAATAACCTTTGAAGTGTTCAAAGTATATGTAGCAGGTATCAAGCGAATATTTTTTCTTTCGATGTACTGTAAGGCACTTACAAAATAATTAGTAGAGTTACAACGAATATGCAGTTACTAATCGGTATTCAGTTATTCGGCTGTTTTCTGCTATTTGACCGTATACCGAATATTGAATTACTATTCGGTCGAATACTGAATACAAAAAAGAGGAGGCAGAAAAAAGGAAAAAACAGAGTAAATTATAATGTAACTTTTATTAACGCTGAAATTCGCGAAAGCGCAATTTTCGCATAACTGAATTATTTTAAGAGATAGAAAATGAAACATGTCAAATGAAAATTATGTAGTTTGTTTAATCATGACTAAATAAAGCTAGAAAAATAAACCAAATACCTACTAATTATTTGCAAACTAGTATAAAATCTTTTTAATATAAAGTTTTTGAAAGTTAATCAAACTAAAGCCAACAATTTTATTATTTTCCTTGTTAAGTCATAAATTTAAATTGTGAACTTGAAAATTAAAGTACATTTTTTGTTTGATAGTACAAAATTATTTACCATAGCTGAATTTAATAAGTGATACTTTTAATCAGGCCAAATAATTTACCCAAATATTCTGTACTCAGCCAGAAGCCGAATACTATTCATTGCAGCAATACTTATAAGAGAACCTACCAGAATTGGATAAAACATACCTAGCACCAAAGAGTTCCGAGTGCAGGGCGAGGACGGTTTCCCTGAGCGCGGCGTTTTCTCTAGCTAGCTGAGCGGCTTCGGAGCGAGCTCGGGCAACATCCGTCACGTTGCCCGCAGCATCACCAGAGTCCTGCATACCACCTGCGAACATACAAGCTAATTATTAGATATTGGAACCGTTCTTTTAGTTGTATTCGGAGACTAATACTAGATATGGTCATATGTGTTAAAAGTCATCAATTTCTAAGCACAAATGTTAAAATAATCATTACCAGCACACGCGGCTCTTGCTTGTACCAATTCCGCCCTCATGTCTACGAGTTCCGCCTGTAACAAAAGAAATACTGCGTTAAAGTATTAAATATGGCGGCGAACAAATGGTCGGTGTCATGTGTCAGCAATAAGTAGTGTCCGATGTCAGTGTACAATGGGGTCTAATCGATCCCGAAATCAGTGGCGTAAATCCGAAATTAACGTCGACAGATGATGTCCGCCACCAGCGCATGAGCGCGTAAAATATATGACATTTGCACTCGCACAACAGAATCTTACGTTCGTTTTATGTTTATGTATGAAATCATACATCGATGCATTACTGTAAGAAATTCATTTAAGGGACAATATATAAACTTGCATAATAACATTCCGGTTGATATTAAAAATGTGCCATTTACGAGGTTTAATAGTGAAACAAAAACTTTATACTAAAGGTTATTTATTACTCAGCTTCTGCGTACTTGGAAGACAAGAATCCGTGGTAGTGACCCGTTTGGCTCTTGCAGGTAGTCTCAATCTAAGATGTTTGAAATAAATATTGTAAATGTTAAATGAATTCAAATATAGTATATATTTAAAACAGTAACCCCTGGAGTTTTGCTCGTTCTTCTCAAGGGACTCTACCTTACGGATGAGCAGTATTCTTAAGGGACTCTACCTTACGAATGAGCAGTAGAGTTTAATTAATATGAAGATTTCAAGTAGTTATTTGCTTACCTATGAAATAACGATGATTTAAATTTGAAAAATTCAAGACTGTGAGCATATAAGTTGCTAAATACGGGTAGGTTTACCTTTGTTAATCTTATTAGCAAGTAGAATTTAGCATTATCTGTTTCATAAATTCAACTAAGCAAACTGATCCTCTTCACAACGCTCCAAGACAAACCGAACTATTTTCATTTGCGCATTCAAGCAATGCAATTGGTGATGAATAGTGGTGATAATTTTGATCGGTCTAGCCATACGGGTAATACATTATGTGTTAGATACATAACTATGTATGTGTAAGCATTGGCATCTCATACATAACGGGCAACATACATAGTATAAATTATTACATTATTCATGTTTACGATGGGCTGTCAGAGGGAAATGCCAGGCAATAGGGGGCAATACGGAAGCACATCGCATCGTGTAATGCAGTAGGCCGGGCGCGAAACGATCTCGAGTGGCTGGGATGCAACGCGAGCCGCAGATGCGCGGTGGTCCTGTTACATGCTATCTATAAACGGGATAGGTGTCTATGTATGTAAGAATAAGAACGTCTATGGTATTCTTTAACTAATTATAACCCAAATAAGCACAACATGCTGAAATGAGTAAGAATATAATACATTATATTTTTTCTTCATTTTCTAGGTACAGGGTATTATTACAAGCATACGACAGCACTTCTCAGATATTTGCCATTTAAGGCTCTGAGTGGCACTGCAAATGCTATGGACAGGTGTGTCAGTTACCAGCAGGCACACAACTGCTCGTCCCGTCACTTGGTATCATAAAAAAAAAAAACAAAGTAACTTTGTCTGGTTTTTTTTACTTTAACTGAGAGTAACAAGAGTTACTAAACTATGAATGAAAAGAAATTTATACTTCGTTTTTTTAAAGCTAGAAAAAAACGTAAACAATGAAGCAGTGATCTCAAACCTTTTTTGCAGACAAGAAGAATACAAGGTATTTTATTCGCTGAAAAATGTAGCTTACAAAGAAGATGCTACAGTATCTGTTATATTAAGTAAGATTGTATATTTCCCCAAAACTTGGCATGCGAATATTATACACATTTCTTATTTTGCTTTTGATACTTATAGCATGCTTTTAACTTTAAATTATCTAAAATTTAATTAATTTAGGGCGTTGTTTGGGCCTTATTTCTATCTCATTTCTTGTGTTTCTAGGATATTTACTTTTGACTAAATTAAAGTTGCCTAGATTTTGTTTGATAAATACACAGGCCTCATAAATGTACATTGATGTTTTTTAAAGTACAAGTTTTTTAAACACAAATCTCTCGCTGACCCAAATTGACACATTTGAAGCTTTAGAATCGTGTCTTATTAACATGCTGTTGCGAGTCCTGAGCGGTATTGGCTATAAATTGGGATTTTACTTTCAGTTCTCACACACCCTGCTCATTATCCTTGACATGCTTTTCATAGGCACGTACATAACAAATATTCCTAACTATTGCAACCTTCTAACAATAAGTTTTATTGTACTTATTTTACGATCAATAATTCATAACACAAAATGTATGGGATGACAATTAAATAATGTATATAATAATCAATATGTTACGAATTACCAATAATAATGATGTGCGAGACAACCACACCAATTACATGGCCTCTTCCTAGAGAAGTCCCAGTACTACGAGTATCAGAGCGACATAATTAACTCTGGGGTGCTACCAAGAACACTCAGAACCAATTTAGAAAAGTTCGGTTCCCAAATTGGTTCTACCGGGAATCGAACCCGGAACCTCCGCATCGAGTGCCGACGAAACCAACCGTCTTCAAAATTAAGTTATCAAATTTTCAGGTCCAGTCAAGAAGGTCTAACAGTGACGTACATACTACGTGCAAGACTGCACATTTCATTATGATTTTAGTTTAGATTACAGACAACATAGTCAGTTCTCATCACAGAATGAAGTGGAATTTCTCAAACATTTATGCCCATTATGTGATCGATCGATGAGATTATAACTGTTGGACCTGCGTTAGGAAGTGCATAGTGTAGATGGATATGAACATCATGGTATAAAATTCAATAAACACAACCTACGCCGCTGATTCCAAGATCATTATCGTTTAAATGTTGCGTGGGCGACTGTTGTAACGAGTGATTGTGCGTATTATAACAATGTGCGAGAAAAACACCTATGCTACACAATATGTGCATCGTATTTGTACCATAAATTAACAGTTATCGTTCATCGGAACAATGAATACGCTTCATTGGGACCGCAATAAAAGCGAAGTAGCACGATTCCAGCCCTGTATTCTCGTTCTCCGTCCGACACAATTACTATGAAATAAGTAATACACGACCACATTAACAGACGCAAGATGCGAATGAAGCACACCTACATACCCATATATATACATAACTGGCATTGCTTTTAATTTAGTCGAATATCACTTATTTGACAGTACAACAAGAGTGGACCCCCAATGCCGTAGGCGATTCAAATATCGACTTCAAGTTACAGTTACGTTGTTCTTTACTCGCCTTTACTAATTAACTTTCAAGAGTTGTAGGTTGTCATGCCACGTGCATTGATGACAAATGTGTTGGTAACAATTTTAAAGTTTACAGTAAATGGACGGTCCACAGAATATAAGCCGAAGAAAGCTTTGCGGTCGTGTACCTACACGATGTGATGAAAGAGACTCAGTCCTTTAAGGTCTTTCAATAAACATCGACTAATTTTTAACGCCTCACTACTAGTCTAGTCTTTTAACCCTCAAGTCTTGAGGTATAAGGATAAAACTGAAGGATCCCTAGGAAGCTTAAAAACTTATAGTACTAAAACGACTGGCGCCTCATAGCCTCGGGAGTCGCGAGTCATAAGCCGTATGGCGTGATTTTATTTCTACCCACAAGGTATTTATATTACGATTTGTATTATAAGTAAATAAACGTGATTATTTACTACATACTACTTACTGAATTTTTATTTATAAACTTCGGGTTTAATAAGACATAAAATAGGTATAAGTTCTTTGCAAATAACTCGACTCGTTTAAGTCTTTCAAGTCGTTTAAGTCTTTTGAGTCTTTTAGTACAAAGACTAACTCTTATTAATAAAAACTCGAATCTCCAGTCTTAATTTTAGAATCGAGTCCTATATATAGTCGAGTCGTTATAAAACGCCTTAAAAGACTAAGGGTCGTATTCTAGAACTCTACTCAATGCTTAAGTCAGGACTTGAGTATGATTCAAAGCACTAGAAATCATACTCAAGTCCCTGCCATTAAGGTCGTATTTCCAGTGCAATCCTGACTTGAGCATTGAATAGAGTTCTAGAATACGACCCTGAGTCTCTTTCATCACTACGTGTAGGCGTGGTTGATTGCAGATAACGTTCTATAGACGAAATATCAATTCATCGGCGTTCGATATCATTGCACGGATCAGATAGATTGATCTCGGCACGTGCCTGCAGGCACACGGGGCTCTATGACAACTTATGCTAAGAACATACAATAAATCAACTGTCTCTCCGCGTCGACACTCTTTGACTCGACAATTGTCTCACGAGATGAAATTTGACCACACGTGTTTTAATTAAGTTAAAATATGGCATTTGCTGTTGTTTTACCGTTTCCATTTCCAGAAAGACGAAATTTTGAACTTTGATTGTTTGCGGATCACAATAAATAACTATATATAAAAGTTCAGTTACATGTGCTAGGGACCTTCATAACAAAAGACAACTTACTTATTTTCAAATAATGTTGGTACTAATGAATTGTATTATTAAGGATTTATTGATGCATGCACGATAACAAAAATCTGTTTTTGGTGAAGACACTAAGGCTCAACTCACACTGGAGCAGAGTCGATGCATCGCGTCGCGTCCTGTTTTTCAACGCTTGGCGACGCCCGTTTCCATATTTGCATAACACAAATTTGTACCTTAATAATGGGAAAACAGAGATGCATATACTATGGGCAAAAAACATAACGCGTCGCGACGCTTAGACTCTGCGCCAGTGTGAGTTGAGCCTTACTCTGACTCCAATGTTATATGTTTTAAAGTACGAATACATACTATAAGGTCTATTGCCAATTTTTTTTTTAGATCAACGATAAAAAATAAAATTAATTCTAAACACGCAGGCGATTTAGAAGATTTTTTATCAACAATAACGGTAGTACCTAAACTTATGCAAGAATTGGTTCCGGTGTCTTCACCCACGCCTGGACACTTGACGCTTGTGCAACTGCACCGGACCCGCTACACTTGCATCGGAATCTAATGCTGCAACGCGCACATTATCATAAAATTTATTTTCGTCTATGGCTTTCATTCGAGTTTGTGAATGGATTAAATTGACCCAGTGAAACTAAACAATGGTGAGAGCTTGAAGAGGAGCCACCCAGGAAACAGGATGTTATCTGTTCTAACTCGAGAGTGGATGAGAGCACCGCGGGGAGTCCAGACCCATTTGCCCTACCTATCTGAACTAGCATTTAACATTTCTACTCATCTGACAGGATACGTGTTTCCATTATGCAACGAGTAAAAACACGACTTGAGCAACGTTGGCATTTCTACAGTTTAATAAATGGTAAATTTCCAAAGTAAGTGCATTAACATAATCTTAGCTATGAACATTTAACAAAGGCTTATCTCAACAGCACATGTGGTAACCAATACCGTTTAAGAATGATGTATTTACAAAAACAATGGAGACGTAGCAGCAGTAATCATTTAACAAATGATCACTTTTGTTACCGTAGTGACAACCGCCGGCGCCGCTTATTGGAGCCGATCCAAACTCTTTAATCTTGTATTATTCGTCTTTATCTCAATTTAACAGTATACAATTATTTTTCAAGCTAACGGAACATTTAAGATATCATTGATGGTCGAGGTTCATTGAATTTACCTTTGAAACTTTAAATACTTTAGCTAAGAGTTATGTCTTTTGTGAGACGATACATAACACAATTGGTGGACAATAAAGCGTAGTTCTTGTAGAAAATTATTTATTACCAGCGAATACAAGGAGGCCAAGGCGTACACAAGAACATAATGAAATATTGAAAGACAACGTACACAAGAATATAATAAAATGAAAGACACATTGCATTAAACTATGTGATGTGCAATAAACATCTTGGATATTAGTAGACGGGATGCACCAGATAACGTTATTATGTCGTCTGCCCTAAATGCAGGCGCGGTAAGTATGCATAGTTATCTTTCAGTCAGACACGAATTTACGTGACAAAAATAGTAATGGGATTCGAAGAAAAGTTGCGGTGCCTCATATTAAAAAAAATGTTTCTCAAATAATTGTCTTTTGACGAGGAATGGTTTCATTGATTTTTAACACGTCTGTGGTGCAATTAAAAGAAAGGGTTATGTCTTTACCAATGTATATAACGTATAATGTTTGTGCTCTCACATCGTCAAAAGTTTTACACGTTGAAATTTTTATTAAAAAAGAACCCAACGTGGCGTCTACGGTACGTTTTAAAGTTATGGTAGTTCGGTCATGATAGGTGGCATGTGGCAAAAGTATGATTTACACTGGACTCACTTTGTCCTATTTCGCTTCTTGATAAAAAATAGTAGTACTGAACCTTCTTAATATAGGTAAAAAATATGTTTTTTTTTTTTCATAATACATATATCCCCACTGTTGTCGCTGACAACAATTAACCATTTGAAAACACACGTTGAACAATCTAAAACTTTTCTTTTGGTTTGTTTAATAAATTAAAACTTGAGAATCAGGATTCATTTATGAATTGTGAGGACAAGAAAATCATTGCGAAATTATCACCTGGTTATTACTGAAAAACTGTATAAAAAAATAAAAGTGAACACAGTTTTCACTACTTAAAATTAAGAAAATTACTTAAAATCTATGACACCATTATGCGCAACCGTCGATATGTTTATACTTCTGATTCTACTCTGACTATGAATCCGTTACCTGTGACAGACACATTTAAAAGTTATGAGAGTAAAAATTAATTTAACAAATAAATTTAGGCTTTCGGTTTTTTTGTCGTAGTCTGTTTTTATTTATTATTACATAGTATAACTTCTATTTCATAATTAATAGATTCATGAGATACGTTGCTGAAGTCCAAGTCAATAAAAATGCAAGCAAATTAATTTGCTACCCCGAGAACCTAGTGGAAGTTAAATCGTGCAAAACAGCCGCGCAGGTGTTGAATATTTTTTAAATATTTAAAAAAAATTAATTGTATGAAAAAATATTGAAAATAAACACATCTATTTTGCACGAATTAACCTCGACTGGGTTCGCGGAGTACCAAATTAATTTACTTCTATTTTTATTCTTCTCCATTTGCGATTTGGTTGTATTGACATTTTTAGATAATATTAAGATTTAAAATAAGAAACCGAAATAGAAAAATAAAAACAGTTTGTAACTGAGTGTAGTATTTGCACCTGGCCGGGTGCACCAGGGCGCGGCAAGCGTCGTCGTGTTGTCTAGACTATTTTGCGGCTCACGCGCAGCCGTTCTTAGAACTCAGTGCAGCTATGCACGACCCCGGATGACGCCATGCGAATGATATGGCTTCTGATAAACTTTAGGTGTTGAATTACCAACTCGCCATTGCAAATTTTAAAATTAAAATTCCAGCGTTTAGTTTTGTTGTAGTAATGTGCACTTGACTGAATATTTGGTACATTTCAATTATTTATAAAAGTGCTAAGACCGCAAATTCGGAACAGCAGCGCGTACAGCGGTGCGTTCAATGTTTGCGCGTAGATTGTGTCTTGTGTTGGAAGTATCCAACATCAGATACACGTTTGCGCGCAATGTACGCGCAAACCTTGAACGCCCCGCTGAACGCACCACCCGTTGCGAATTTGCGGCCTTAGACTTTGAGTATAAAACCAATTATTAGCGGAAACAAAATAGTAAGCCTATAAATTAACAAAAGCTGTGAATGATAGATTCCCTTCGCCTTCGCAAATGTTTATTGCTCAATATTTTTTTAATAAACCATAATTGCTATGATGAGGCAAATTCAAGCATCTCACGTCTAAAAAGAACGAATAATTACATAATATTACTTGCTTACTCTTCGGTCAGCAACATGAATGGAATGCAGGAATAATAAGCTCAGTTATGCCTACGCTTAAATACAGAACAAACAAAACAAATAGTTACAATTGCAGTGTAATTTTAGAAAAAGTAGGCACACGAAGATTCTAAGAACGCGTGTAACTTTCGTTATTCCTCGTAACAACCTCTTAGTAAAGCCGTTTAACTATTAATATCATAAGCTCTATTTAATTTTAATTGCCTGAGTGGCCAGTGTGGGATTATTTGCAATAAACAGCAAAATGGTGTCGAAGCATGGTATCTTAAATAAATGTATATCATAAAATCTATATAAATTTATTTAAAATTACGGACACGTCGGGTACTAGAAATGCAGTTTACAGACATGTTTTACATTTAGTCCAATTTAATCAATAGAAGAATGTGTCAGAACGGATAATAAATTTCTTTATTGGTTTGAGGGCGTTACGTTTAACTGTAAAGTTGATTTCAAGATTAGAGGGGTGCTGAAGCTAAGACTTCTCGGAGCCGACTTGCAGAATGCAGTTCGCTGCAAGCTAAATCAGCTTATTCCGATCGAGCGTCACGAACCAACAACGGTTCACGTATTGCCTATACGGTGTTCCCCGCCCTTATTGATTCAAAGTAGCTTTCGTATAATATCTTCATTTCAAATTATTTCTTGGAAGTTGATTATTGATTATGCAGGGCTCGTAGCGACGTGGGAGCAATTTTCAATGAGACAGCCTACTGGCCTAAGGTATCGAAACAGTTTCGATTGTCTGGATCTATGTTTGCGGTTAGGTCGCGGGGGATGGTGGCACGCTTGAGCGAACCACAAGGCCGACCGCAGCACCGCGCCTTTTGCTAGATCTACACAAAACCTCAAAACATAGAAGTAATCGTCAATGTGCTGTGAAATGTATCAAATAACGACCCAAATACAAAAACACAATAGCGGCCGTGGCGCGTCGTATCCGAGATAAGCGCCCAGGGACAAAGGTGTTGCGAGCATATGTCAATAGATGAGACTTTGGCCATTCAACAGTCACGTACGTTATACTAAATCCGAGTAAACGCCATTTGGGAAAACTAGACGCAGAATTACTGCAGAGTTTGTCTTAATGACCTCGCGGAATTAATCTTTACGCCTTTCCAGTTTAATGGATAGAAGGCGTATAGTTCATTGAATTTTTTTTCACACGGTGATGCCGCGTCTGGGTATAAAACGCATTATAAAACATCTTTAACGGATACAAAAATGCAAATCTTATCTCCAGTGCCGGATTAAGTGCCTTGGCATCTAAACCCCTTACAAAAAGCCTGTCACTGTATTAAATACGCAATTTTTACCAATTTAAACAAACTAAAAAGGTGGCGCCTGCGACTGAAACCGCCCATGCTAATGTGCGTCAGGACTTGAGTATTGCAGTGAGCACTGAAAATCATACTCAAGTCCTTGCCATTAGGGTCGTATTTCCAGTGCTTGAAATCATATTCAAGTCTGCTCAAATCCTGACTTGAACATTGAGTAGAGTTCTGGAATATGACTCTTAAAAATATTTGAATAGTTCCTGCTTAAAACGAACTAAAACACATAATAATAATAGTGGTAGTCTCTTTTTAATAAAACTTATTATACTTAAGTAATTCTTATGTCCTTGCCAAGGACTGGATAAGGCAAATGAAAGACACACTGTAGTAACTTCGTAACGACTTTCGATAATAACGAAATTTGCAAGATAGTGAAGCCCACTACATACAAAACCAAAAAAGGTGTTGGTTTAGCTTTTGTGATGACATTACAGTAATATGACATATTTAAAGTAATTGAATTTTGTACATTAAAAAAAAGACTCGTTCTTAATTACTCCCAGGTCAGGGCTGGGAACTTGGTGTACAAAGGACGTGATAACTTGAAGAGTTGCTTATAAATATAGTACGGGTCTGCTTACATCGATTAATACGCAGGGCGACGCTTTCTTGAGGTAACTCACGTAAATTATTGCCTCCGCAACACAGCAGTCATTTAAATTTCTATCTTCTTTAAAGGCTATAAATCGTTTAATCTGTCATTGAATTCTATAGCAACATCTGGGAAAGTTAAATGACATTTGTTAGTGGCAATGGAAATATAAATATGCACTGCTAAATTACGACAAGCTTTTAAACGCAGATAAAGTTAACAGTTGTGATATGATACCGATGGTAACAAGGACGTTAAAGGTATTCAAGTGACGTTAGCGAGACTATGAAATGCAGTTGAATATCGTGAGAAAACTATGGAAGTCCTTCCGTAGTTTTACCAATAGTGTGGATGTAATAACAGAGTTCACGCGAATTAAATACTCGTTTCTCTGTAAATTCAAGTAATAGTGGCGGTAACGATCATTGCTAAGGTTGGGACTGTGAAGTCATAAGTCCTTCATGCCTTACTGAGCCTGCGTCTATTCGCTGTCGTAATAAATGATTATTCATCATTATTCACGAGATAGTAAGTCTGTCCATCCACCGCCTCCATAAAATCAGTACGACGGATATAATGGCCAATTCTCATCATTGAAGGGCAGGAGTGTGTGAGATATTTACATGACAGGCTTTCAGCATTACAAGTGGTTATTCACAGCAAAGACGCACTTAACGCAATGTAGTTAAACTAGTTGACTACATGCGTGATTCGTAAAATATGTCTCGTTTGGAATTAGTCCCATAGCTTTCCCCTTAGTACCGCACAGAATTATAGAAACTGCTAGTGGTTTTCTTGATATACTTAGTATAAATAAAATTTTTGTATATGAGGTACTTAGAGCGACGCAATATACACTACAAGGTAAAAGCTTAATAAAACTGATGACAAATTTATTATAGAGTCAATTTATTAAGTAGAACAAACAAGTCTATTAAAGAGATTGTCGTTAAGCGTACTATCGCTAGTAATATACACAGTAAGTACACACTTTATTAGCTGATTTCACTAATATTTCAAAATAAGATATTTCGGTACTTATTATACCTACAAGATATGTCTTCTTACAAGTAGATGAGAAATCTTATTCATTATCTCATTTATTTTTAGATTCGAGTTAAGGCGCATGATGTCATTGGGCCCTTGGTGGCATAATTAAAAGCGACATTACACACTAGCATAATACAACTTGCTTATGTAAATCTATTTCCAAGATTTAACTAGTAAGAACCAATGATAACCGAAAAACGTATATTTCAATATATCGCTTTAATTCTAAATGTCTAGAATTTTAATTAAAAATCGAATTTACTAAACAATAAAATAATGTGCCAGACAACTACATCATTTGCCTGGTCTCAAACTAGGGAATTCCTGGTAGATAGGTACTATGTGTACAATTGGTTTTTTATATTTTTATAATTACCTAAATAGCTCCTACCTGGAATCAAACCCGCCCCGGTTCTCCTTGTCCAGTAGTGTAAATCGTTGAGCCACCGAGGCAGTCACAAAAGACGAGAACTACATAAGACGTATTTTAATTTGAGCATTATTAAAATGAAATTGAAATATCTATTCCAGCTAGGACTTTATTTATTTTGTTAAATTTGTTTTATTATTTTCTGCGGCCTATCTTCTTAGTCATTGGCTTACAATCACATGGGCTTAGAAGCTTACGTCGTATGTGATTCGTGTAAGCGTGAAAGACCCAGTCGTCTGAGTAGAACCGGCCTAGGCTTTATTAAGTTTCATAAACGTCGCGACAGTCCGTCTCAACGGACTTTGCTCACTTGTGAATAGATGTTTTATACAAAGTGGTTAATAATCTTAGTAATGCTAACGATGAATAATTTATAATTAAATCGCTTTATTATATACACGCAAGTTACGCGAAATCATTTTGATCGTGTCGATTCTGCTGCAACTGCATCTCAAAAGAAGAAACGATTTTTTTTTTGTTTGTCGGTACGAATTAATGCAATGGAATTCAAACACTTCTTAAGCCACGACGAGTATACTTTTATAATATTAGGGGTTAAAGTATGAAATTGCCGTTTTATTGCAATAGGTTCTTTGAAT
>NW_020654748.1:10295792-10326555 GCF_003589595.1 Hyposmocoma kahamanoa
GGGTTAAAGTATGAAATTGCCGTTTTATTGCAATAGGTTCTTTGAATTTTCATAGAATCTTCATGGTTTGAGGTTTTCGAATGAAACTTTTTTCAAATGGTTTCTGTGATTTTTTTTTTTTAAATTTGAAACATTTGAATATCGACTTTCAATTGTTTTTGTTATTCAATTTAGACAAGAAAGATGGATACTGCGAAAATTCGAGTGATTTTTGAATACGAGTTCCGACGCGGAACTAACGCGGCAGAAACAGCCCGCAATATCAATGCTGCGTTTGGAGAGGGGTCTACTAATGAGCGCACCGTGCGATTTTGGTTTAAACGCTTTCGTGATGGAATTTTCGACTTAAAGAACGAGCCACGAGGAAGACCGCCCACACAGGTGAATAACGATGAATTAAGAGAGATAGTGGAAGCCGATCCTAGTCAAACTACCCAGGAATTAGCGGCATGGTTTAACGTTACCTTACCCACAATATTGACTCACTTGCGTCAAATCAATAAAATAAAGAAATACGAAAAATGGGTGCCTCATGATTTGACTGATCTGCAGAAAGAAACGCGTGTTGAAACTTGTGTTGCCTTGTTGAACCGGTACAGAAATGAAGGAATATTGGATCGAATTGTAACATGTGATGAAAAGTGGATTCTTTATGATAACCGGAAAAGAAAAATGCAATGGCTGACCCCAGGTCAAATGCCACAACAGTGTCCTAAAGCAAAACTTACCAATAAAAAGGTAATGGTAACTGTTTGGTGGTCTCAGCATGGTGTTATTCACTATAGTTTTCTCCGATCTGGTCAAGCAATAACGGCAGATGTCTATTGTGCCGAACTCCGAACCATGTTGACAAAACTAGCAGTAAAACAGCCCCGACTCATGAATCGATCTTCACCATTATTGCTCCACGACAACGCGAGACCTCACACAGCACGAGAAACCATTTTGACCCTTCAGGAACTGCAGTTAGAAACCATTCGTCATCCTCCGTATTCACCAGGCCTTGCTCCAACGGACTACCATTTTTTTTCGTGATTTGGACAATTATCTACGTGACAAGAAGTTTTCTTCCCAGGAGGCAGTACAAAATGCTTTCACACAGTTTGTGCAGTCTAGATCGTCGGAGTTCTATCGCAAAGGCATTAATAACCTTCCCATTAGATGGCAGCAATGTATAGATAATAATGGCAACTATTTTGATTAAATAAATTTGTTAAAAATTTAAAAAATAAACAATTTAGATTTTCAGTACAAATCGGCAATTTCATAATTTAACCCCTATTATTTATTATATTGAATATTATGATGTTTTTTGCTACCATGATTTAAAAATGTTTTTTTAAACTATTTCACTAGTCCACTAGTTTCTTGTGGAAAAAAGGTAAAAAAGGCATTAAAAACCAAAAATTAAGATCTGCAACAAGCACATCTACTCGGGTAACCAACCTATCACAAACTCGAATTCCGTTTTTCCTAAATTCATTACTCCGAAAACGTTTCGACTTGTTTTCATTAGTGCGATGAGTTTTGGTATAAATTTGCAATGCACAGAAATGTCTTACAGCAGAAGTATCATTTGTCCGAAAACCTATTATTAGAATAATTATTACCCATACGTATTCTTTGGGCAGAAGTTTGTTTAGTCCAATCATGTTTGTTATACTGTCTGTTTTCCATATAATTTAGATTGCTGAAAATTCGTTTCGACAAATTATTATTCTTAGATAAAATTGTACCGCCATACAATTTTATCGTATAGCTCCAAAATTCGAAGAGAATGACTACAAAACTCGATCAAATTAACTTGCATCTCGTTTTCGTTTTCGTTTTGTAAAAATGCGAGGTGCTTTAATTTGATAAGTTGTATTTGGCGACACGTTCTAATACTTTTAATATCTGTAATAAGAAACAATATAACAAAAATGTATGATGGATATCGTTTTTTAACTTAACTTTTTTAATTAACGGTTTATTCGGGAAATAAAAATCGGGAAAATAATAATTTGTCAAAATAGTAAAACTTAAAAAATGGTGTAATGGAAAAACCGTAACGAGTTTACGGACAAATGAAACAAAATGTATTCAATAAAAATCTAAAGGTTTTCGGAGAAACAAAATTCCATAAATTATTTCTAGTTCGTGATAGTGATATAAATATGTTAACCATCTATTCGTTCCATAGCTGACTTGGGAGAGCGATAGCCCCGTTTGGCGAAAAAGCAACTGGTTCGAGTCCACCAGGATACAAGGGATTTGTCTTTGTGTTTGTTCGATCTTTGTATCAATAATAATACTTTTACAAATTAAGCCAATTGCAATCAGGAAACATACAATTTTACGAGACCAATAAAAACCTGAAGTTCTTACAGCGGCAAGCGCACTGCAACGTGAAATATGGGTTAGAGCAATTCAGCATACATTTCTCGCCGAGAAGTAATATCGCCATAAAATGACGCTTGCAGTTTAATGTTGAGCGAACTCAAGATCAACTTGGACATTACCTCTCCCGCACTCCGCACACCCTTCTATAACCGCATATCCCAATTGAACGCGTGAAAGCGAGGATGTTCTTGCTTAGTCGTCATAAATTTACATCACATTCCATCCACTAAATGTCAAAGTGTAGATAACGTTATATATAGGTATTTTTATGCACGTAAGTCAATCAAATCTGTTCCAAAAGTATAGTAGTATAGAAAAAAATGTGTAATGTAATTTCATACATTGACAAAATTATATTATACGTCACTAATAAAAGTAGATCACTTGCACAATCATCATCATCACCAACCCAAATGGGTTGGGACGGAAGGTGGGACGTATGAATATACGTCCCACTGCTGGGCACGGGACCTACTCAGGCGAGTGTTTAAGGCCATAGTCCGCCCGCTAGCCATATTCGAGTTGGAGACTACACAAGTATTTCAAGGTTTGGGGAATACACACGTTTTCCGAAGATTGTGAACCTTCGACGTGCAGGTTTTCTTCACCGAAAAGCACGTAATAAATTTCGCACATAAATTTCGAGACACCCAGAGATGCCAGTCCGGATTCGAATTCACGGCCTGCTTGAGAGGCGGTAGTCTACCACAGCTTTTTTAACGAATCCTATTACAGTAAATTTACTATAACCCTATTAGTATGTAGTCTAAAATTAAAATAATAATGCCGTTAAAGTGTCTTAATTGTGCAGAGTTGATACTACTGTAAGTTTCATGATAATTGTAGGTCAATTTCGAAATCATCATAAAATTATTTCAGTACATTTTGACCGCGGTGGATGCCTTTCATCTTAGGTATATCTGCAAACACCGTGCAAAACGATTTGTTCACCTTTGACACAAAATATACAGTAAGCAAGCCGTCTATGACGCGAAAGCCATGTACACAGGTATGCTACATACAAAGTCAATTATTGTGACCATGCTAAAGATTTGTTTAACTTGGCACATTTATATGCAAGTATAAGCTTGTATAATTTTAACCAATAAAATAACAATAACACTACGGCGTTGCATTAATTTATTCAAAGATTGCATAGTATTTTTATTACATGTATCAATTACATTAATTTACATCAATAAATTTTATAATTCATGGTGGTGTTCCGAATATAGCTATAACACAACAAACCACTTTATTGAAAGGCAACTCCTGCGACTCATGTAGCCATATCAAAAGCATTAGAGAATGCATGATTATGCATACAACACTACGATTCAATTAACAAATACAAACAAATATAGATTACACTGTTTTTGGCTTTACATGAAAAAAAAAAATTTGGCTTTGAAATCTAACAGAGCAAACTATAATTTAGCATTTAAAAGGGAAATAGACGAGTGACACCAATACAATTTTATCAGTTTGTTAGTACATGTCAGGGTTGTTGCTGATGTAGGTTTTGTACTCATCAGCAGTCAGCAGACGCGGACGCTGATTTTTGACCTAAACATCAGCATTAGCTGATTTCATCTATTTAAAAAAAAGTCGTAAAAATGTACATAATAAACTTATTTAATCTACATGAAAAAGCGTTTTTGATGATTTTAATTTTGTTTAGGGATATTATGACGATTATCAATCAATCTTCATAAAATCAATCAGTCTGCCTGACTTCATCATACTGAAATTTTTTCAAAGGTATTAGGTATTATATATTATATACAAAAGGTATTATATTGTTGATCTGATTGTTGGGCTTGCAGTCTGATTCTGGATGGTTTGTAACTTAATGTCACGAAGTTAATATCCGTACTGAGTATCCGCATCGTCGATGAATGAAGAGACTAACGCGTACGCGGATATTCTAATTTATGCAAATCATCCCCGAATGCAGTTGCTGATATTTGCAACAACCGTGGTACATAATCTACTCATTTAACGATTGTAGTCAATAAGTACAGCTATATAATAATATTAATTATTGTCGCAAAAAAAATCCAGTGCACAGTAAATTTTAATTCCAATTAAACGCCGGAATTCTATTCTAGCTGTGACAGTTTTCGCGTCGTTAATATGCCCATTAATGGGATAATAAAATCGGTATCTAATTGCAAAAAACAGTTAAATCAGTATATTAAATATGTTAATTGTTTTATCAATTAAGTGATCTGTAAGAAGTTACCATAATTATAGTCAAATCAAAATGTGCCAAGGAGTAAAATATTAGCTTACAAGAAAATAATTGAAAGGTAATTGTGAAGTAAATCACAGATCGATTATGAAACTTAATAATTTACGAGTATTTGAAGCGTAACTTTTAAATCAATTGGGAATACTAGAAGAAAGGTCGAAGAGACATAGTAACCAAGCAAAAAACACACAATGGCAACGGCCAGTTAACAACTGTTTAATGCAAATTCATTTATAGCCAATCATTCGCGAGCTGCCGCATACAGAACAGATGACTATGTGACGTCCGTGAGTCGTATATCAAAAGATTAAGCGTGATTTTTATAGTGAAAAGCCGACATCCCGCATTGCGAGCTTTATTGGCTTAACTGCGCTGCGCCAGTTTAGGGCCGTGAAACTATATAAAGAGAAAACCGAAAAGAGGAATGTGGAGTTAGTGGAGTGTTACTAATGTTGCCGAAACAAGAACTGTTGCTAAGAATAGTGCGGCTGAGTACAAATTTATTATGTTACTGTATGAGTCGTATGAGTCACTAGATTATTAAGAGTACGAGAGTTTACAGTGAAGCAGTATCTGCACTCTTAACTAGATCTGGAAAAATCCAAAAGTAGAGTAATGAGTAATCGATTAACCTTATAATACATGGGTTCTTAAAATAGGGCACAATTTTTTTTACTGGCAACAGCATAGTGAAAGGATTTGAAATACATATTTGACAATGTAACTAAAATTCTCATAGTTTGTGATGTCGTCATTTAAAGTTGTTATAGTAGGAAGATTAACAGTATTCTCCGAAAATTTCAGTACTTTTTTTTACTGATAAGAACATAGCTGCAGGATTTGAAATACATCCTGACAATTCACATAAAATTACCATACTTTGTGACGTAATCATTTAAACTTATTATGATAACAGGAGGATTACAGTTTTCACCGAAAACATTAATACTTTAAGGTTGAATTCCGCAAAAAGCAGTGGGCCACCCTGGAGTGGGCTGTGCTGCCAGCGCAATGATGCAAAACTCACAAAACCTGTCGCCAGGAACCGGTAGTCGACATGGTCAGTAATCGAAAATTGCAATTGGCTAATTGCGAGACGGCAGAATCGCACCACCCGCGGTCATGTGCGCGATGGTTACTTTATGGTTATTAACCATCCAATTTATTATTTGTTTTATAAAAGTACTAAGCTAAAGCAAACAGAAAACGGGGCAAAATAACTTAGATTTAAATAATACAGAATGATTAAGGCACCAATCATTCCGTGTTGATTTAAATCTATGTTCTAATCTATGCGAGCATGTCATGGATAAACCTACACATTCAATGAAGTTTGACAAACCCCAGGTCCTTGCAAAAGAAGTCCGTTATCTACCCAGGATGCTGCGAGAGGCCATTGAAATTAAAAAAATATCCTAATTTCAACAAGGAAGTTGGTTTCTCCGTACCACCAGGTTGAGATCCAGTATTTCCTCTGATGAAAAATCCCAAACAGACGTAAGACTGCAGTGCTAATTAATGTTTTAATTTATTCTAATTTTCATTATTAAAGAATAATAAACTTAATTCCATAAAAATTCATGTTGTTAAAATGAAATAATTTGTAAAACTTAATGTAGCGTAGAAGGGAATGTTCTTTGTAAAATTAAAAATAAGGTAGATATTAATAACTTTTGTAACCATAGTGAAAAAATAGGGTGGTTTGCATTAATATTAGACATAACTGGTTGATGACTGTACCACCTCAGTAAACCGTGACCATAGGACCTGTAATGGGCCCGAAACGTTGGTTTGTTTGAAAAATATACGCGATTTAAAGCCGGAAAAATAGCTTCATTTCCTATGTGTAACAATCGCGAATACCTAAGAATTCGATAATTAAACCTATGTTATCATACGATTATATTAAGATTGATCCTTGGTCCTTTATTTACGGCTTATAGAAACTAAAAATATATGAAAAATAATAACTCCATATCTGTTGATTTATACTATGTATACAAATGTGCAAATTCTAAATAAGATGTAGATTTTTGTGAAAGAATTTTAAAATGCAAGATCTCAAGTAGTGTATAAGAACCTACTTAGTTAACTACCGAAAATAGCTTAATACTGTGCAGCGTTCTATTTTATAACAGAAAGTCTGTGTAACAATAATGAAGAATGTAGACTAGTTGGCACTAGTTTGTCTAACAATAACGGCGATAAGGATAAGGTTCGCAAATATTGAACCTGTTGAGAATAGCTACGAAATCGGGCAACGTCCGAATCTGCGCGTTGTTAGTCAAAACGTTATGCTTCCACATAACAGTCTAACCACAGCACAGAAGTAAATGCAATCAAGTACAAGTTACTACTTGTACTTGATTGCATTTACTTTCTACAAAATCACGAAACATCGAGCTATGAAGTTCACAGATTTCAGATTTTATATTCAATATCAAATTTTGGACGGCTGTACCTAAATCCTAGATTTTGAATTATTCTTATGTATAACTAACTAAATAAGCTATGCTCATATCTCAACCTTAACACATTCTTGAAAAGACTTGTTAATTTGCAAAAGTACACAGCAGGCGACATAAGAATGGTTAAAATGCTTATCGAGTTTTTATATAAAGCAAATAAGCGTCGAGAGTCAAATAAGTACCTGCTTCATTCAAGTATAGTTTTTTTAGAAAATAAATCGACTCACGTGAAATATTAATTTTGTAGATACGGTTGTAGTGTAAATAGCAGCCTTTCATACGTGACTTGAAAAACGGTATTTAGTTAACGTAGGGATAGTTCGTAAATAGCGGTAATTAGATTTATGGCTGCCAGAATTAATAGCTGGATACTGGAATTCAAAATGTGTTGTGCATTCGTGCTACTATTACACATGGTAACAGTCACACCTTCAAATAAAGTGCAGCTTAAATATCAAAACAAAAATAGCTTTGTGCGGCTGTGGTATAATCACGAATGAATATCCATTAATCTTTCTGTATCTGGTACTTGCAGACAAAACTTTCGATAGCTGTACCATTATTTAAGTACTTGTATCCTCAACGACCAATTGAAGGGAAAGTCCATTTATGTAACTGAAAGTAGCAATAGAGCTAATATTGATCAATAATCGTCATGATTGATCATTTGGGGAGACAAAATTTACGATGTGATGCAACCGCTAAAAGTGGCTTTAAAACTTGAAGACGCGACATCGTTTTACCGTAAAATGACTTGTAACTCGAAACTCACAAAGAATTTCTTATTTCGTTAATTGGTGTCTAATGAAGGGACATATTGAGTTAAATTCGATATACGATTTATGGGCGATGGAAAGCGGACTTTCTCACGCGCATGTGGAACTGGAGATTTGAATCTGCAGTAAAAGTAAATGATTTTGAAATTATAAAAGGGGAAATTAAAATTGATCCTCGATTTTGAAAAATGATTCATTCATAATGGAATTACGCAGCGGTTGGACACAACAGAGAAAACCTACAAGCACACTGATTTTGTGTCTTCATTACGAATTGGAACATACTCGTATAAGTAATTTAGTTATGCAAAATAAAATTACGATTAAAAACTAAGCTAGTATATAAAAAACTGCAAAGTCACACTTCAGTCTGTTGACTGTACGATCATTAGCAGTAATCCGTAGCTGGCACATAACGATGATACCACCCAAAATGGAAAGTGCATCTTGTCTCGATTTATGACAGACTCTTGTTCCGGGAAAGTCAGAGGCGCGGATTTACAAACTTTTATAAAAACAAATTATTCTTAAACGTTTCTAAAAGTCTTTATCTTCAACAACATTTCCAAGTCGCAAAAGCTTTTGTCTATAGCCACGACGAGCATGGAATTATTAACAGGGCGCTATTATGTAGTAGCAAGACGATTTATTTTGCTAATTAGCTGTACCTAGGCTTTTCTTAACAGCCCGAGCAATACAACAACAACCTCAGCGCACTTTACGGTTACCTTTGTTATAATTTGCAAGTCATTTGACTATTTGTCTTCATGAACAACACGAATAAGAATGCATTAATATTCTGAGTAACAAATTACAAGGACAAGAGTCTCAAGTAAGAGCAAACGATTCACAAAAGTAATTTGTTACTGTCTATTGAGATGAAGAAAGTAATGCGTTATGAGCAATGTTCCTATAACGGAAATTGTGTATGGAAATCGCTGAAAGGTGTCGAAGATTTCAGCGGGCGGGGGAGGTGCGCGCACGCACGGGGCGTGTCGCGGCCGGCGCCAGAGCCGCTGCGGATGCTGCAGCGCGCGCACCTGCCGCACGCACTACGGCGCAACACAACAAAATAAACGCGTATCGCAACCACATACATCGACCACGCGAGTGCAATGATAGCAAATGTGTATTTAGTGGTGGTGATTGTGAAGCAAAGTTAGAAGAAAAGAACTCCGCTACGCTCCTTCGGACCCATCCGAGGTCGGTAAACGCAATGTTTTATCAAGTATCTTCTTATCACACAGCATGCATGTTTTGGTTGCACGCGCAATATCCGCCATGCGAATATTTATACGGGCTATCTAATTTTATAACAAAATTTGAGTGTTATCGCATGGATGTTAGTCGTTAAATAAACTGAGTAAATATTCGCCCTAAATATTGTGGAAAAAACGATTGAAAGGAATAAATTTGCCAATTTAATTTGCGCCGATTAGGTCAGTTTGTAAGTACCTATAATAATAATTGATTTTTAAGTGAAATCTATCTAAGATCTATTTTATTGTTTATAATACAAATTAATGTAATATACAAAAAATTATTAAAAGCTTAAAAGAAAAAATACATTTTTTTAATGAACTTTAAAATCAATTGTCCAGCTTCAAGTTAGATGCTTATGGAGAAAATTAAGCTTTCATAAAATTTTATGTACGCTTTTAATGTTGATAGGGCCGTTAAAAGAGTAATGCAAATCTAGGCTGAGGTGATTACGTTCTGAACCAATGAAATACGAGAGGGCGGCAATAAACTCATCAACACTTCAGTCGTGATTGGAAAAGGGACGATCGAACGAGCGCCAAACTCGTGCCGTTCGTGATACATCTAGACGTTAAAAACGACACAAATCATAATAATCTAAGCTTTCACATAAGTGAAATAGATATAAATCTGGAACGCGTCCAGGACTACCTTTATCTGTATAAAGTAAGGTGTTGAGAAATATTATATGCTGGACTTTTTCTTCGAAACTTCGGATACAAACGCTAAATTTCTAAAGTGTGTAGTGTAGTGCGCCTGGTGGTGAGCGATACGCCTGTCCATTGCAGTTACAGTACCACACAGAGCCTCAAATCGCAAAGACCTATGGGGCACTATCACAGCACCCGTCATCTTGAGACAGTTGACAAGTTTCATGTGCTTGTAATTCCACCAGTACCCTTATCTTGCAAAACTGGAACGCAGTAATGCTTACATTATTGCTTGGCGGCTAGCCGCAATTACTTACTTATTTTGCCAGGGAATTACTGCCACGTTACTTAGGTAACGTGGCAGTTAATTCCCTGGACAAACTCTTCTACTGCTATTACTTTCGTATCGGACCTTTATTTTCTATAGTGAAATAATTAATTAAAAAAGAAATATAGCGTTGCACTGTCAGTATTTATTGGATGGACTGGTTTCTTAGCCGCTACCGCTACATGCCATCGGCGTATTGGCGAACGCAGAGATAAGAATTTAATTACATTATATCTTAATGACGAAATTCATATATTTCATACCCAACCCCAACGCGAAATCCCATCGAAACGCATTATTAAGCGGCGATATAAACGATTATCAACGCGGAAACTATAATTATAATCTTTGATGTATTTATACTACCAAACTCAACGGATCAATTGCCTGCTAAATTAGGTGTCTAACTAAAACTACCACTCGTTTCGTAATTTACGACTTTGTATTGCAAAAGCTTAACGGCGCGTCGATTGGCTTCGGAGTTCTTGAAAATTACTTTAAGAACATACGGGTGCATCTCCCCTTGACAACTAAGAAATGTATCTTCATCTATAAAACGGTTATCCTGGAATACACATCGTTAGTTAAGCAATTAATCGTAAAATGTAACATTACCATTTAAAAGAAACAAGCGCTTCTCAACAATTGTAAACGAAAGGGCATAAATCAAGGCATTAGTGGACTTGACATTAGTTAACAGGCGAAGCGCTGCGGCTGCGCTAGATATCATAATCATCGGACAGAGTAACTAACGCTAATTATTAATAGCTATCACGAGTAGCTCCTGAAAGCTACTTGAAACGGCGAGGCCCTATCGTTGCATAATGACGTGGGAAGGGATATCGGTGAAGGGCAATATGAGAGCAAACACTCGTTAGCATCATTGATGATTTCATACCGGTCAAGGAAACGGTCTAAGAAAACTATAAATGTACGCTTTTTCTAATCACAACGTGAGCACGAGTATGTAAATTGTTGTACATTAGAATATTAACTACCGTGTAATAAATGTTGGTTACTTTATTATTGTGTTTCATAATATTAGGTATACATTTTGTGAGTAGAATATCCAGGGTTTGCCTTGAGCATTGATTAGGTAAGCCCTTCGGTAGCGGTAGCGTAGCGAGTGACGTGAGCTCGCGTAGTTACGGAGTTTTCGAAAGATGCATAATTTGAAGGCTAGTTATCTCACAAAGACGACCGCAAAACCACGACAAGTCTTTATTATCAATTATGGACTATAAGCATGACAGTGTGCGAATAATAATCTTTACTTCCCTTCCGAGACGAGAACAGGTCCAGGCAGTAAACTTAATTGAATAAGCGCCATAAGATTATAATTAGCAGTTTCAGGCGTACAGGTTACCAACAGGCGCACGACTTGTTCGACCCGTCCCTTGATCTTATACAAAAAGTCATAAATATTGTTCATACACTGATTGCGCTGGCTCCAGGTTCTTCAATGAGTTTTTTACATATTCTTTCTAAGTGTAGGGAGAAAATAAATTGGATTTTTTTTTATTAAGATGACCTCCCTTTGAGAACAAAAGGAAATCATTTCCAAATCAAGTACCTACGCATTGTTATGAGGCTAAACTTGAATTTCCCTAGGTTACTCTGCACTCAACCGTTGATAGTTTTGTTTAGTGGCAAATTACGCGAAGCACCTGCATATTACTAGCGTTAATACTGAAACGTGAAATTATTGGTATTGCAATTCTACGACGTGTAATTGTTCTTTCACACAATTCATACACACTTATACTGCAAAGTGGTATCCACTTACTAGCAAATGAATAGCAAAATTGTATGACCCGTATTGAAAGGTGACAATTATGCTGTACAGTAGTACAAAATTATTTAGAAGACGAAAATGTCCCTACAAGTGAATTACATAACCTATCCTAAGAGCTTGTCTCATACGGTAGCTGTTTGCCGCACGTGCTCAAAGGGTGTTACCTTCGGCAGCCAGGCAGCCAACGTGAATAAACACGCTCCAGAGTGAAGGCACGGGCTCCCGGTTGACAAATGTCTCTTGTTTGTCCTCAACAAATATAAGAAGCAATGGCCTCGAGGCCTATAGTGTATTTATACGTGATGACATATACTATTTCTGAGTACGTACTATTTATCTTTTAATACAATCATGAGCACATTTAAAAGTGAAATCTAAAAAAGTTTTGCAATCAGACGTGTAACTATATACTACAGTACTTTATTTTATTTGTCATGATCGCAATTGAAGTTAAATAAGCTTTCAATTCATAGTTTAATGCAAAATAATAAAACTACAATAGGCTCGAATCCTACATCCAAGCGGAGAGGAAACTTTGTTATCTTAACCTCCATACTCCTCGCATCAGTTGCGAGACAAGAGAAAGTACCAGCATTTACATTTCGTAACTCCTGCTTGAAACAAGTAAGAAAATCGATAGTACGAATTGTTTTCTCAGAAGACATTGGCAGAAGTAAATATGCTAAGTTCATCTACCGCAAACAATGTTTGTTATTGCACAGATAGAAAACGTTAACAGTTGCTAAGACAGATTACGCATGTCTAATATTGACAAATGAATGCAACGGTACGACCATTAATTTGCGGATCAAGGCGTATACACTGAGACGAAAGTAATAATGCCCTTAATATGAATCTACTAACTGTATAACTTGGGCATTTCTAAAGCGATATTAAAACAATATAACTCTACAACAAGTGAAAGAAATTATTTGCCAGATAAAACTACGTTGATAATAAATTGTGGCAAATTAAATCTGAGCAAGTTGATAAGTGGTGTGACAAGCTCTGGATCGGCGTTGAGCGATCATTATCAATTTAAGTCGAGAAGCCAGGAGGCCGCGGGGTGCGGTCCTCATCCATTTGCATGTGGAGCGCAAAATGTCGTAGTGAGATGGCTAGCTCCTCCTAATGTGTATTCAAAGCGAATCGTCTTGATGCTAATATTGTAATTAAGATAATGTCGCAGTGGGGCCGGTTTGCTAAAGCTCACTAAATTATGTGTCCGACACCGAAGGTGAACGTTAATATCGGCAATATTGAAAAACAAAATAAAAACTATAAAGACTCGTTGTACAAGAAAAACATTCTGATGTGCATTCACAACGTCGGATGTCAGATGTCTAGGAAACGAGAAGACATACATGGCTCATAATAAGATTTAACGCGGAAAAATTTGATTTTGTATATCGCTATGGTATGTTCTGGCACCTTTTAAAACCACTTAAACTTTTAGAGTACATTATCTTTCCTTATTGTTTTAAGAGTTTTCTACCGACACAAAAGCATTAAGTATGGAGACATTGAACCTGAATGTTGACCCTCGTGGTATGGTTGGTATCACAGCAGGTCTGTTCCCCGCCGCTATGAATCAACTCCTTTCTAAACAGCTGTCTGTTACTAACAAAGCAAGCAATGATATCACACGTTTTGTGAATGTCTCAAAACAAATGACTACAGCCACGAGCAATTCTAAAAGGATTTGTACTGGTGCTAATCTGCACAAGTGGCATTAAAGGCAACGGAATTTGTTATCATCAAATCTCGCTCGGGAGACCTGTTTAACTTGATTCATGAAGAAGCCGATACAAAGCATTAATATTCCGGTTCAATGGAAGACGTATTGAGTAATAACAATTGTCTCGGCTAGATACACTTGATTACATCTTCACTGTATGACTACCGTAACACATAACTAAGTATCACTCACGACTATGTTTTCACAATGCCATATTTGCATTGATACCAGGTGTAAGTTAGAAAACTTACACCTGGTACCAATAACAATGAACTGTACGATTAAATTAACACTTCACAACAAGAATTTTCTTGGTGCTAATTTTAAAAACATACTTGTCAAGTATCAAAAACGTAGTTCCTAATTTAATTAAATATTTCTTCTGTTTAAAGTATCGAAAAATCTCTCGAACATGTAAGATGTATATGAAAAAAGAAGCACGTAGCATAGTCTAGAATATACTGAGCGTATGTGGCTACGGTTAGAGCTGTTGAATAGGACGGACCAGAATAATAGACATTACTAAGCTACAGCTTTGTAAGCTCTCGGATTAGAACCGCTCAGACATGCAGTCCCGAGATTGCACAATCCGAGGTGCAGCCGACTGGGATAAAGCATTTCAACTATTTGATAAGGAGATAAACATCACGTACGGCGACGACGTGAAACAGTAAAAAAATATATAATTTTGTTAATGCTTAAGTTTGAGTTGCAACTACGGCGTATCTGTATTTAATAAATAAGGAAAAATTTGTTACAAAATATTCGTCTTAGAACGTGATCAAATTTTATTCTATTGCTTACTAAGAGTCCTTGACTTTTTTTGATCCAACTGAACTTACAGCTATACTGTTTCCTAGTCAATAACATAATTAATTTTTAATAAGATTTATCATTTAGAATTTACCATATTAGAACGTTATCTCTTAATTTTTCTTCTCTTGTTTTGTCTTCTTTAAACTCATTACTTCGAATGCGCAATGCAATATTTTAGATCTGTAAGAATGATTTAAGATTAATGTTCGTTCAGAGTAAACGTTAGTACAATTACACCCATATTGTACTATAATCCAATTTCATTCACGACTATTATAAGATGACCCTTGTAATTAGGCTTATGTTATTGAGCTCGCGTGTGAGTTGCTATTAAATATTACTTTATAGTTTAACCAATAATGTTATTACCTTAACTAGGCAAGTATTACGTAATAATTTACTTGCAGCCCACGGGGCTCACGCAATTTATCGACGGTTTTGGTCCCCATTAAAATTTTTGGATGAGACCACTTTCCTTTATGGTTTTTAAAAGACCCCAACACTTGGGTCAACGGTAGTTTTTTACAATCTCAAATAAAAGAAACCGCACGGTAGCAGTCACGCAAGAGCACCCTCATTTGATATGAAATACATAATATGTAAATTATTGTGACCAATTAACCTTGTTAGGGATGTGATGAAATCGGAAAACGGAATGGTTCTTTTGATATATATATATATATATATATATAGTGGCGGTCGTTTAATTAGAAACACTTCTTATGATTCAGGGAAGTTTAACTTCAACGTATAAATGTTCGTGAAAAATATATAAATTCAATAATAATATAGCCACTCAAATAAAAAATAATTAAATGCATAAAAAATAAAATGTATCTTACTTTGAATTATAAAATGAGTCTTGTACGAGTACTTGTACACAATGTACGAGTATATTTTCTGTTCCTGGCCGCTTGGACGTCTAATTAGAAACATTTGAAAAAAGTATCTATAGCTCGTTCTTTTTTTGAAATTGAAGAATAACATTTCTTTCTTGATGGTTTCTATTAATTTGGCGGCAATTCAAAATTTGATCTGAATTTAATTTTGTTCAAAATGGGCAAAAATAAAAGCTGTGACGCGTCAACTAGGCAAATAATTGTTAATTTACATTTAGATCAAAAGTGGACGTACAGAAAAATAGCTGAGCATTTAAATTGTTCTGTGAAGAAAGTTTTTAATGCAATTGATCACTATAAAACACATAGAACTGTTGAAAATATTCTTAGAAAGGATCGGCCAAGAAAAACCTCTCCCAGAGAAGATAAGCTAATCGTTCGTGTTGCGAAAAAAGACCCATTTAAAGGCTCAAACCAGATTAAAAATGAAGTTTTTTCGCCTGATGACCCCAGAAACGTCTCATCAAGACTGATACGCCGAAGATTAGTGGAAGCTAAATTGTTTGGAAGAACCTCTCGAAAGGTACCGCTTCTTACCAAGCGACATCGAGAGAAGCGATTATTATTCGCAAAAAAATATGTTAATTGGACGGTACGAGTCTGGAAGAAAATAAACATGGCAAATTCAGATGGAAAGCGCTATGTTAGACGTCCTGTAAACAGTGCTTTTAATTATAAATACACAAGGAGCATAGTCAAGCACGGTGGCGGAAACATTAAAGTTTGGGGGTGTTTTTCCGGATGTGGAGTTGGTCCCGTTCGGAAGATTGAAAGTACAATGGATCAATGGCAGTACAAAAATATCTTAGAGGACACAATGATTCCCTACTCGGACGATCATTTGCCTGTAACCTGGATCTTTCAGCATGACAATGATCCTAATAACACGGCCAACAGCGTCAAATGTTTCCTAAGCGAACAGCGTATATCCGTTTTAGACCAGCAAATAGTCCGGATTTAAACCCGATAGAAAACCTGTGGTATATTGTTAAGAAGAATGTCTCAAACAAACGTAACACCAGTCAAAATATATGAAGCATTTGTTGAAGCATGGAATTCAATCCTCCTAGAAAAATGTATGACATTGATTGAATCTATGTCACGTCGTTGCAGAGCTGTTATTGAAAATAAGGGATACGCCACTAAATATTAATTATAAATATTGGTAGGCTGTGGATAGTAGCTATTTCGTAAATAAAAATACTAATTGCTAATAATTAAAAAAAAATGTTGTTTTTTTTACACTTTTTTGTTGTTGTTTCTAATTAGTTGTCCATTATTGTTTATACCTTAAAACTGATTTAAGAGTTTGTCCGTAATGTAATACCTATTGAAACTGCACTTGTGTAGTGGGATTTATATTGTTTTTGTAATAAATAATAAATCGTTGAACCTATTGTTGTCCTACTTATTGTTTAATTTAAAATAAAAACGATTGCGGTGAAGTTTCTTACATAACGTCAAAGACCGTTTGTAGCGTTTCTAATTATACGACCACCACTGTGTGTGTGTGTGTGTGTGTGTGTGTATATATATATATATATATATATATATATATATTGCATTCTCATTAGTACCGTAGGATGGGGTCTGGGTAATTATTTATTCACTCGTCACATTTCGCAAAGCATGTTTTTTACGCCCACCTTAGCGCAATGCAAGGTAATGGCCTTCCCTAATGCATTTCTCGTAAACATGTGATAATAATAATGATATTTCAATAATAATTATTGTCTACTCTCCCAGAACTTCAGGTGGTAATGTAAAAAATTGTCGTACAATACAAAATCTACAACATATCAATTATTTCCAAACATATGTCAGAAGTGTTACTTTTTAGGGTCAAAAAGAAAATTTCAACAAGCTTTTAATAAGATCATTCGTTACTATACAGCTGTTAATTTTTTTTCTATACCTTGCTAATAAGTCATCATGAGTAATGCCTTACAAGAAAGACGTAAAATAAAGGAACGGTAGCTGCCTTTGTCTGCGGTGTAGTAGTTACGTCTACATATGCGGCCTTCGAACGAAATGCGTTTAAGTGCCTACAATATTCGTCTCGTCATGTCTAAGGGAATGTATTGTTTCCAAGCCCTTTAAAGTGGGTAGCTAGTTTATGACATTTGCTATTTCCATCGTAACTAATTTTGCGTGTTTGGGAAACTTATTCTTAGAACAATAAAGCTCGACGCTAATTAGTTAGCAGTTGTTGAAAGTGAAATTGAAAGAATATACAACGTATTTTATAGGCATAGTAACAAAAACGACGATGTATTTAAACAAATTAAACAGATAAGTAGTTTGACGAGTACGTTAACTGTGTAAAGTACCATAATTATATAAATTTACAATAAAAGAATTAATTTCTTTTATTGTAAATTTATATAATGCGATGATTCACTATTCCGGCTTTGCAATGACCGCAATTGCTTCATAAAATGGTGTGCGAATAAGTTATAATATAAATTACATTATTATTAAAGTTCATGCGCAAGTCACTATCGTGTAAAACAATTAATTCTCTTTTATCTCGATTCGTAGAATTATGGGAGTGTATTTATTATGTACACTTGTATATCTTATAATGTGGCTACCTGCGCGATCGACATCGAAATTAATTTATTCTGCAATGTAAAGCTTAAAAATTCATAACAAAAAAATAACTGCAAATTTATTCGTAATTACTCGCCGGTGGAACCAGAATATTCAATGAATTCTGCAGGTAGTGACGTGATGAGACAAATAAGTTACGTTTAATGATATTAAGCACCTGTAGCCTGTAAAGCATGCCGAGCTCAAGGAGCTAGTACATGAAAGAGTTCGAAGCCAAAATTATGAATAGGTCGAAGCCAGTGATTGCCTTCTGTTAATCGAGACACAGTTTGCGTCCGCCGCGCTGTCTGGTCCGACATACCTAACCTATTTGCGAAAACGAACACTTGGTCACGACACAGCACACAACGAAACTACACAGGCTTTAATTTAACCTTAAAGAAATAAACAAAGTTTTTGAAAATGACTTAAAAGCTTATTGAAGAAATTTACGTGGCAAATTATACAAATTAAGTAACTACATGAATTGCGCAATTGCTTTGTATTTCGAAACTAACACCAAAAGAAAAATAGTTTTGCCAACCAAGGTGATTCAACAGCAAAACAATGTATATAATGAGGACGAACGATGACACGACCTAAGACAAACTGATAACGAAATACAGAAATGTCCCTAAGTACATTCCATTTATAGGAAATAATTAACAAACAAATTTAGGCGTTGACATAAAATTAAGTACATGTTCTCTCTTGGAAGACATGAAGTCTTCCAAGAGAACACATCGAATGGATTAACTAGCTCCGTGGTGGGTGTAAAGGAGGCAGACTCACATGTCAGACGTCTCATCTCATATTTCTGACGTGGGTTGATGCAGCCATGACACGCGAACCCAGAGGGCTCTTTATATCTACACCCGTAACAAGCGAATTAATTAAGCATACCTTTGATTTACTTGGTACTTGGTGTAACGGGCTGGTGTCCGCAACTCGACGACAAGGCGCCTATTTTGCGTGTATACCTTTGATTTTCTCTAAGAAACTTTTTTATAAGAAATCGTAATTTATTACCTTGTTTAAATAAATCATTTAAGACCTCGTTTGCTTGTTAAAGCAAACAATTTCTGATGTGAGTCACGCATTTACAATTTAAAGCAAATTTATAATCGGGCTACCCAACGACATTCCATGCAACCTCTACATAAAACTGGAGACGGGTAAAGTTTGCGCCCAATACAGCGATTACGCTGTATAGGCGACTGCGGACACCAATGAAATTCCAGTGAATCTTTGTGTCACATATCGAACTCAGAAGAAAATTTATAAGCATACTAACTTGTATAGATAAAAGAGACGGATGTGGTATACGATTTATTTCAAATTGTGAGAAAGTGGTATAATCCATTGATACGGAAACTAATTTATCGACGCTTTCGTGCTACTTAAATCGATAATGCCCGTTTCCCGCTACGCACACGAACCGCCTTACTAGCCTACTTTTGTGTCATCATTAATACCCATTGCTTATGAGGACATCATTTTGATGCTAATGCCAAACTTAAAGGACTTAACAAGCGTCAATACGATTATGTCTGCTATTTATCTTTATTAACATCGGTCTTTAAATTCAACGTCGGGGCCTCTAGGCTGAGCAGTTAGCATCGATCATAAGAATTGACCAGTACAAAAATATTGCCGAAGTTTTACATGTAAAATGAAAATATCAACTGTGTAAAAGCTCATTTCGTTTGTAATAAAAACGTGACTAGCTATTTGTGGTTTAATAATCCTTGGGTGCAATGCAGTGCAGTTCTCATAAAAAAAGAAACCCACAATATCCAAGTTGAGATTCAGGCAACGGTCTCGGTGGTTTCGTCATTTTGTTACGTCAATTTCGAGTATTGAAAAAAGGAACGTTAGGACACCTTCCTCCTGACATTTTAATTTAACAACGGAAGCGGCATGACTCGACAGGAAAAAATCAGATTAATTTCCACCGTTGACCCGAGACAACCGCACTGTTGAAATAAATTGCCTCAAACTTCGGCTTTGGCTTAAACGTAAAGACAGGAAGAGACAGTGCTTCATAGTCGGGTGTGATTTGAGCTTAGAAATAATCGTGATTTCACTAGGAAGCTGTCTACACAATAGGGTCGTGCAGGACGAGAAGGCCAATGACATTGTGAAAATAAACATCTTTATTATACTTCTATAATCTTTCATCTAAAATGTTTGTGTTGGCACACAAGTTGAATTTGCTTCCGCATTGATTTCAATGTCACGGAAGGCAAGATAAAGGTATACCACATCTTGTCCAGAACAAAATAATAGCTTGGTCAATAAACAGATGTAGAAGAGCGTGTGCATAGTCCACGTAGACATCAATTAAGTTATATTAGTGTAACGTAATAAAAGCAGTATAAGTGTGTTAGCACCTGGAAGTAGCCGCGTTGGCTCGACTCCAGCTCCACTGAACTTTGACAACCAGCTGTAAATCGAACATGTGGTTGCACACACTTATATTCATACATATACTGCATATGAAAATTTGCTAACTGCTCATAAACCCTGAAACGAAGAAGGAAAGCTGTGACTGTGTTACAAATACACATAATACAGTTACATATAATAAATAAGACAATATCAGAATGTGTTTAATAACACTACATGTAATTTTTTTGTATAATTTGCAACTTTCAAGTGTTGCATGCAAGTCAATGCCCTCTCAAACCCACCCAGCATACAAGGAATGCATTTCCCTTTCCGAATTTGAATCCCTGGCAGGTATGCAACAGGAACAAAAACGTAATGAGGGGGTCTGTCAATTGAACTGCACTTAACAATATTTCTTTATGAGCTGCCCTGACATACTCAACGAGGCTTAAGTAAAGACTGAGTGCTTTCTTTATAGTTTTAAACATGCGGGACGCCCTTTCATAAAGTATCATTAAATGAAATTGCTATATCGACATTGATCATGTCCGTTTTGGGCGTCATTGATCACGACTGTCAATACAGATTGTAGACAGTCACGTTGAACGGGAGCAGGGGAAAGATGGCCGATCGGGCGTCAATTAATAATGGTACACGTCATGGGACCGGCCGGTCGTGACAAATCACGCCGCGTGCCGGTTACCGAAATGAGCGCAGCTATGTACGTGCCGCCTGCCGGGTCGTTGCTGCAGTCCACCGAATGCCGGCAGCTGACTACCCACTTCGAGACCGACCGACAGATAATTCACTCTGTATAATCAACGACTAATAAACCGTCACACTAATAGACCGCTACCTATAATCACATCCTCGGCTAAGACATTAAAACGTACTCATTTGACTGAAGAGGTGGCCCACACGTTCCAAGAAGATATAATCAAGGAGCATAAAGTGAGATTGACATTATAATAGCTGGGCACAGCTGGATTGCATAACCATACGGTGTAGATCGAAGAGTTGAAGAAAAACTGACCTTTGGGAGTGTAGGCGGTATATGATAACTCGGACAAAAGCTATGATCACCCGGGACTCCGGGTGCACGAACCCAGTCGGAATGCAAATAAATTGTTGCATATAAACAGGACGAGTCGCACCTGTCGGCAGTCGCCGATCGGCGGGTAAACAATGCATGTCATCGCGGTAAGAAGGATGGTGCACACCCGCTACATTTCAATGAAACAAAAGATCACAAAGGTCTTTAACAACGTTTGAAATACTTCATTGGTTCATTTATAAGAGGCATTATTTAAAAAAAAAGTTATAATTCACTAACATATATTACACCATATTGTGCAAATTCAACCTCCTGCTGTATGCTGTATGAACGAAGCAGAGTTTCTTGGGACTTTGAAGAAGCGATTTGATAATATTCCCTAGGAATCAATTTGCAAAGCAGGCAGTTTGTTACAACAGCGGCCCGGGATGATATCAATGACCCCGAGCCTCAGACAAGAAGTCCCGCCGAGTTTATTTAGCATAATAGAACAGACGAAAACGGAAACGACTTAATATAAACATCACAATTCATAATGAAGGTTGAACAAGATTGGAAAACTATCAATAATCTTCATTATTATAATTTGTAATTATTATCTATGTAAAATCCAATGTTGTACTTCATATTTAAATCCGTATCGGTACGTGAATAACAGATTTTACTGTTATGTATGGTTGTGCGTTTTAGTGAGAACAGATAAAAGTTCAAATCAGCTATCGAATTTCTACGGAGCATGTTTACAGATATAAACGTCAAAAAGATTTATATGGCGTATTATATCCATTGCTTGGTTCAAATGGTATAAGAACTAAATCTCGTTTATTCGGGTCTTCCACAATATGAATGACTTGCACAATATTGCCCATTGAAAGCTTTGCAGTAAGACGGTTTCCGAAAATTATTTAAAAGCAAGTCATCTTCAGGTCGGATGTCCGAAGTACGTATAACAAAAAATATACTTATTGGGGAAAAAAATATGTAAAGGAACTTAAGAATCATTAAGCTACCTAATGGAATATTGTACAGGCGCGAGGATAAAAAATTTAAAGTTAATAATTCATGAAAGTGATATTCGACGTAAAACAGATCTTCAAGTTTTTCAATGATTTACTGTGGCAATATTAACGAAGAACGGTGAATTTGTTACAGACAGGGCGATGTTAAGCGCGGCCGTAGCGGCGCTAGCGTGCCTCTGCTTGGCGCGTTGCTCGCCTGCAGAAAATTACGGCTTGCGGCTCTATATGCACGGCAACGCACATAGTCTTAAGGTAAACCGTAATGCTATGTATTCGTAAAAATTATTGATTTTATTTTAACTGCTTCTTAATTTGCTTTGATCATTGAAATCTCATTAATTGGCTTTAATCATTGAAAAGTTTCTTACAATATTTCCAGGAATTGAATAAAATCCTAGCGAGCATTGACGAGAGACTACGGACATTGGATACAATCAGCACCGTGCAGATGAAGCAAGCACGACGGCTTGACGTCATTCAGGACAAACTTGGTAAGATTAACAACCACAAATACTTACGAACACACAATGCAGGTATGTATATATGCGTCAACCACCTAGAGTCTAGGTCCTAGACGAAACACCCAATTGCATTTAGATTATAAAAACATTAGACTGCAAGAATGTTTCTCGGCCATGTATGTACGTGACACAATGTTAATAGAGAAGCTGTTCCAATACCTTATGAAAAAAGAAGAGAGCAAAAACATGTCCGGCATAATTTTGCCTGACTATGCGACGCACTAAACGAGATCTCGTACTTCACTCGCTTTAGAACAGTACAAAGCGTTTTCCATGCGGGAAACAGGCGAGTTCATAACCGTATTGTGTCACATCCTACTTTAGATTAGTCAGTTTCACTTTCGCAACAATTCTATACATCACCCGCAAGTGGTCAAATAAGGGCGACGTTCAATCAATTGGCAGGAGGATCCGGTTATAGCCAACTATTGGACATAATGACTTAACATATGACCCGTCATATGGGAACGATGATAAATAGGAAGCCGTAATGGATTTTCAATTAATTGCAGAGCGGGTGGAGACAACACTCTCATTGAGACTAGAAAGGGCACAGTTGGCGACAGAAAGGTTGGAACATCGGTTGCATATGCTACAGACTAACATACAAGTACGTTGTGAAGAATTACTTATCTCGAAATAATCTATTCAAAACTATTATTAACAAATGCTCCCTTTCAGGCGACCATCAAAGACAGCAGCGAGAGGTTAGAACGAAGTCAGCTGAAAATTGGTGAACTGGCACAAAACTTAACCGATCATATTGGGATTCATAAAAATTTGTTAGAAAAGGTAAAATATAGTCAAAAGTGTTACTGAAATAAGTTTAAATAATTTCCATTGCACATTCTGAATAACAAATAATAACAATGGAGTCATGATATAGTCTCACTGTAAGTAATGTAAACTGTTATCTACGTCAGGTAAACGGCGCGTATGCAGACACATGGCGACGAGGACTGCTGATAGAAAACATGATGCGCGACGGGCTGTCACTCGTGAACGCGACTCGACGCGAACTCGCTGACGGCCTACGAGCACTCGCTCGCCGACAGAGAGACGCCAGACTGACGTCTGTCGATTTAGAGACAAACTTTCGAAGAATGAACGAAAATACCTATAACATCGACTTGAAGGTATGCTCTTTCTATATACTCCTAAATGCACTCTTACTGCCTTGCAATATTCAGAACAACGCCGAGTCTTTTGTAGTTTATTCAAACAGTCAATACAGTTATTGAACGATAGCTGTGTAGTAACTTTAAGCATACATAAATAAGTCCTAAAAGTCCTATACATTGTTAGTTTAGTGTTTTGTATGTTATGTTTTTCATTGTATGTGAAGTACTAGTGTGATATGTTACTGCGAAGTATTATAATTATATTATGTGTAGTATTACTGAAAGAATAAAACGCAAATGATAGATTTAAACAAAAAGGCTCACTTCATCGAGCCTACATTAGGAACAAAATGTGGTAAACAATTAGTATCAATTTTGGGTAAAAGGGTAAGATTAATTGTGCTTTTCGGATTACAAAAACTATTTATTAGAATACGAAACAAAGTATGACACATGTTTCTCTACTATACTACTGTCATATTAATGTTATGGATATGATTTTTAGTTACAAGAAGTGCTGGAGGCACAAAAACGTTTCGTGGATTCATGTCAGAGGGTGCAACTTGATGATCCGAGCCATGTCGCTGATGTTCTTGACAAGTTGATAGAAGCCCTCATCAACAAGTACGTTTATGTTTATTTTTATGCATGTTTTTAAATTCATACGAAACACGATGAGAGATCATCGACAGCTCATTAATAACATAATTTTGTGCTTTCAGGACCGCGTCAACGTTCCACGAGCTACAAAACATTCAAGTGACGATTCGAAACCATGACAATAAAATTATGAAGCTTCTGAGTACAGGACGGCCTGCTCAAGTAAGTTTGATAACTTGTAGAACCGTTGTTGTTAATTCCATGAAAACCATAAGGATGAGTCTTAAACGTGGAGAATAAAAGAATAGGCGTAAAAATAAACACCAATTTTTAATTTCAGAACGAGGCTACATGTCGTCGCCTAGAGAGTGTGTTCCGCAATGCATCACACAACTCTCTTAAAGAAAATGAGCTACAACAGTTAACGGAGAAATTCGTAGCGCTAACTGACCGTGCCGACGCTGCCTTACAGCGACTGGAGGCGCAGATGGGAGACGACAGAGATAGGGAGCCCTCTGACGTCACAGCTGCTGCTGACCAACTTCTACTCAAGCTAAATGGAATCAAGTAATAAGTTAATGATTTTGTACCACCCGTGACAAAAGAGACGTCTCTGTAAAACTGATTATTTTTAGAGGTTCTCTTATCATCCTGACAGTTGAATTGCTCATTAGAAAAATAAATAAAATTTGCAATAATCACATTTTGGCGGCTATAATATTATTGTGGCAGGAAAACGTAGGTAATAAAATCATTTTCGTGCCTTTTTACTAGTTATTTTGTAAAATTATTTAAACTACAATTTTTACATAAAAAGTAACTTTAATGTTGTATATACCTGAAAATAACTCTACTTTAAGTCTAAACAGTTGCAATTGTTTCTTAATATCTACAGATAGATATATTTTTATAATTAATTTTCAGCTGACGCCATTTATTATTTTTACATCTGGTTATCTAGTTAAATTATTATAATTATTAATACAAAGATCGAACATTCAGAAAAAACACTCAGAAAAAATTCCTTCGATCCGGTCGGATTCGAACCGACGTCTTCTTGCATGCCGTGATAAATCTGTAATAGATTTCTCATAGATGGCGCTACGACTAAAAAAGTCGTTGAAAGACCAAGTACAAAGACACGACGCAAGCACATAGAAAAATTCGTGAGGTCCGTTGGTTCGTTCCGTGGCTTAGTTGGTATAGCGTCTGACACGGTATGCAAGAAGACGTCGGTTCGAATCCGACCGGATCGAAGGAATTTTTTCTGAGTGTTTTTTCTGAATGTTCGATCTTTGTATTAATAATTATAACAAACTAGTGGAGTAATTTCACAAAAAATAATTGAATATCAATTCAATAAAAATTTAATTAATACAGTGAATAGCGACATCTCTCGCCAGGACACTGGTAGCTGTAAAGGTACTAACTGGGTGATAAATCTGTAATAGATTTCTCATAGATGGCGCTACGACTAAAAAAGTCGCTGAAAGACCAAGTACAAAGACACGACGCAAGCACATAGAAAAATTCGTGAGGTCCGTTGGTTCGTTCCGTGGCTTAGTTGGTATAGCGTCTGGCACGGTATGCAAGAAGACGTCGGTTCGAATCCGACCGGATCGAAGGAATTTTTTCTGAGTGTTTTTTCTGAATGTTCGATCGTTGTATTAATAATTATAACAAACTAGTGGAGTAATTTCACAAAAAATAATTGAATATCAATTCAATAAAAATTTAATTAGTTAAATTATTTATTGAGATCGTAAATCTGTTATTCTATATATCTGTTATTCCAAATATTATTGCTCAGATTTTACATTTGATTCTGATATTCAGCATCGACTCCATTTCTGCATGACATTAGGCATTGTAACCATTTTTATTTAGAAGTATACTTGTGATATAGGAAATAAAACTAATTTTCGTCTGACTGTCAGCTATGACCATGGGACCTGTGAAGGGCCCGAAACGTTGGTTTGTTTTAGGTCCGAAAAAATAGTTTCATTTGCTATGTGTAACAATCGCAAAAAACTAAGAACTCGACATTCTTGAGCTAAGTTAATCGATCAGCATTTTAATGCTACAAGTGAATAATTATAAATATATTTTAGAGGTGAAGACACGGAAGAAGATTTTGACTGGGAAGAGTCTGAGAGCGGGTATTTTGACGATGGCGGAGGTGGCGACATGATGGAAGAAGATAAGAAAATTTTGGGCGCGCGTCACGGGCGCAACACGGCAAATCGGCCACGCGCGCCGCACCGAAGGCATCACCATAAACACCCATACGACCGAGGTCCTCAGCCCGACAAACATTCCGTGCCATAAACATAAGCTAATAATATAAATGTAAGAATATTTTTAAATTAATATTCGTGTTTCATTTCACATCTCTTTCCAACAATTTTAATGGAATGAAGCGTTTCTTAACTCAAATGAATTTGTGTCTTCAATACAATCAACGAATGTCTTTTAATCTCCCAAGGCTCTATGTGCATGAAAATGTTGATAATATATGAAGGAATTCAGACGCTGACACAACAATATTCTATGATCACGTAAATGCCCATTATACATGATAATGAAAATATCGCATTCAAATTTAGCGCTACATATTTGACATGAACATAGGGTAGATAATAGAGTATTTACATTGGGCGTATACAGGTTGACTTTTTTCTCAGTAGCCAATTTTTTTCTACGCATTAGATATCATTCAAAGACTCCATGTTTGAAAAAAGTGGATAGTTCAAATTTTCACATTAAAATTATTTGTCCAAAACAATAATTGATCATTTTTGGTTACAATACGCTTGTCAGGCGAATGAAAGGAAATACAATCTCGAATTCCCTCACCGAGTACAAATGCTACAATGTTAATAAATAAAATCAACTACCCTAACTTCTTTTCACTGTAACTGTTAGTATTATCTACTGTGAACTTATGTACCACTTTAGGTGCTATGTCGTAGGATGCATACTCTCAAGTTATTGATTGACACATCTACCTACAGCTCAATATTCATGAAAATCAGATTACAGTACAGAATAGCAATTCAAAAGCCCTTGCTCGTTAAGAGAAGAATCTACAACACCTACCTCAAGCTTTGCGCTATTCTGGAAAATAGTGAGAGCCTTGTGTGTGAGTTGTGCAAAACAAGAGCTGAGTGTAGCGATCTTTTGCCGCGCTCCAAACACTGTATCTGTTTCTTCGGATTCCAAATCCACTGTAACAATTTAAATTATTTTTACAATCTGAAAAATAGAACAAATTAAAATAAAATGTATCAATTTTGTAAATGTAAATATGTTTTTGCAGTCACATAAATTCATTACATTTTCCAAGCATGTAACAAACAGTACAGCACTATTTTCTAAAGCTTAGGAGACATTCCAGTTTTGTAGAAACACCCAAATATTACTAGAATCACTTGCTCTTTAATTAATTAGGCAAAATTCCACTTGTTTTCATCTTATTTCTAAGCAGTTAAGATATTTTTTTAATTAATAATCGTAATTCTGAAATCAACACACATGGGTCAATCAACTATTTTACTGGCACTATGGTGAAAGTATGAAGAAATAAAAAATAATGTTTAATAATCCTAATCGAAATTACATATTACAATTACATACATACACGTATTACAAATTACATATTATATTAAAATTAAAACTAGTTAATATCTTTGCACGTCGAGTGATGTTAATGAATTATTTTTGAAGTTGCTCATGAAAAACTAAATTTTTTCCCAGTCCCTGTGTCTATTACGTTCAACAGAACTTTTTTTCAGTTCTCATGAAATTCCGAAAATCGTATTTTCTATATTTATGAAAAATGTTAGGAAGAAATTGTATTTATTATTCGTAAATTTCATAGTACTTATGTAAATAGTTTTCGATGATATAATGGTCCCCAAAATAAATTACTTTTAAGAAAAAGTAGGGGTAGTCAGAACATTTGAGGCTGAGTAAACTTTCAAAAACTTATAAATACATTTACCGATGATTAAAATGCGTTCACAGATCGAGTGAAGGTAAAAGTGTGAGGGAATGATTTTGTGAGGACATGAATAATATATATTTTTTAAATTTATTTATCGTGTTTCTGCCACAGGATGGCTTTATTTCACAGTAACACATTTTGTTTGATCGAAAGTTTAAAATATACATGTTATTTTTGTTAAATGTGTTGATTTAAAACACAGAACGTGTTTGATTATGGAACATAGTGAGGGGGAATGATTTCGAGGACATTTTTTATATTATTATTTTAATTTAAGTAGAGCTACCAATATTTTATGTAGGCATTAGTAATCATTATTGAAGTATAATTTTCTATTTTCTATTATATTTCTATTAAATTTGCTATTAAATATAAATTTTATGTCAAGAATCAAATACTATTTCTATAAACCTAAAGGACAAGAATTCCAGACTTTAAGAATTACCCATGTACAGAGATTATTCTATATCTGAAACTGAACCCAAATCGCTAAGAAAATAATCGCAAAAAAAAAAGGCGTCGATGGAGAGACGAGCTAGACGCGCACTTAAATATAGACCACAGTGGCGCAGAACAGAGAGGTGTGGAGAGAGTGGAGGGAGACCTTTGCCCAGCAGAGGGACAGTATAAGCTTCAAAAAAAATATGATGAAAATACATATGCAATACGTATAAAATATGTATGTATTTTTAGGAGCTAGAGTTGAACTACAGGCAAAGTTTTAATAACTTTTATTTACAATTTAGGGGGCAGCTGTGTCTCAGGATAGATAGAAATGATTTTCAGAAAAATACCTGATAATTCAGATATACAATGTCAATACAAACCTTAATCAGTTTATATCTAAACAGTTAATGTGCCTTTTAATTGCCTGGCAAACTGGTAGCGAGAAAATCATGCTGTAGGATAGTACATTTAAAATAAATAGGTTAGTATTACTTATTATATTACAATCATCAATTTCAATAACACTTTATAAAGGAGCTTTGTGACAAAATTAATCAAAGTAAAATATTACAAGATTTTGAAGTAAGAAAAAGAAGCTATTAAGGTTTCCTAAAAAGTACACTAATCTAATATTTACACACATAATGGCATTTTATCATACTTTTCCAATTTGTGTCAGCAGTAAGAAATAAACTTTTTTTAAAGTTGCTCCAATCTCAACCAAATCATTGTACTTTGGTGGTGGAATTTGAGACCACAAATATAAACAAAGGTGTTGCCATTACAAGCAAATATTTTATGAATCCTAAATAATAATAATAAATAAACGCAAACCAGTGTGATTTTTTTTATATTGTGCTAAAACAAAACATTATTGAATCTTTCTTAAAAACACTCTATTTAATAAAATAAGTTTGTGGTAATTTATTTTATTCTAATGGCAATGTGTGCTATTTAAAATGTGTGCATTAGTATTACAAATAAATTTTAAATTTTGTTTATACAGGGTGTCCCGGGACGCGACGTCAAGCCGGAACGGGGTGATAGGCCAGGTCATAACTGTTATCAGAAAAATAAAAAATAAAATCTATGTCATGTATTTTAAAAATTGACCATTTTGAAAAAAATCGCAAAATATACACCCTGTGACGCATTTTCACTTCCCGTTTCTACAAATTTCCACTTTATTTTAATTTTTTTATTATTTTGTAACCCTGAGTAATGCTCCTGTAGCTAGTCGTCTAAAATTTTGACACAACTGCTCTAATTTTGAAAAAAAAATGACACATTATTCCCATATCAAAAGAGAAATTGAATTTTCGTTCAATTTCAACTCACTCTACCGAAAAAAAAATGTACTACACTGGTTGGGCAAGTAGCTTTAAAAGTTGGCGCATTTTAAGAGGATTCCAAAATGGTATTACACTTGCTACTTTATTTCTTAGATTATGGTCAAATAATTTTTTTTGTGAACAAAACCGGTTTTCAACTATTTTTTATTTCTTAATTTAAATTTATTTAGTGTACCCAATCCTTCGCTCGGAACGGTAACTATGACATAATTCTTAACGGTAACTATGAGAGAGACGGAGAGAGCTATTCTACGAAGTGTGAGTGAGATAGAGAGTGACGCCGCTAATGTGTGA
>NW_020654748.1:10326565-10360755 GCF_003589595.1 Hyposmocoma kahamanoa
TCACACATTAGCGGCGTCACTCTCTATCTCACTCACACTTCGTAGAATAGCTCTCTCCGTCTCTCTCATAGTTACCGTTAAGAATTATGTCATAGTTACCGTTCCGAGCGAAGGATTGGGTACACTAAATAAATTTAAATTAAGAAATAAAAAATAGTTGAAAACCGGTTTTGTTCACAAAAAAAATTATTTGACCATAATCTAAGAAATAAAGTAGCAAGTGTAATACCATTTTGGAATCCTCTTAAATGCGCCAACTTTTAAAGCTACTTGCCCAACCAGTGTAGTACATTTTTTTTTCGGTAGAGTGAGTTGAAATTGAACGAAAATTCAATTTCTCTTTTGATATAGGAATAATGTGTCATTTTTTTTTCAAAATTAGAGCAGTTGTGTCAAAATTTTAGACGACTAGCTACAGGAGCATTACTCAGGGTTACAAAATAATAAAAAAATTAAAATAAAGTGGAAATTTGTAGAAACGGGAAGTGAAAATGCGTCACAGGGTGTATATTTCTCGATTTTTTTCAAAATGGTCATAATTTTTAAAATACATGACATAGATTTTATTTTTTATTTTTCTGATAACAGTTATGACCTGGCCTATCACCCCGTTCCGGCTTGACGTCGCGTCCCGGGACACCCTGTATACTTTATATACTATCGTATGTAAACAAAAATCACTGCAAACTTCCTATATAAAAACAAATATATAAATAAATATTGAATGTGGGGACTACAACAGTCCAGAATATATATACGTAAACAAGAGGGCGCAATTTCATGGAATGACATACTCAGAATGATCAGTCAGAATTAGAAGCAAAGACCACATGGATATTTCTTCCATAAAAATTATTACTCGTAATATCAATCTGAAGTGAGTGAGAATAGAATCTGAAAAAGTGTATTATTAATGAGATGCTACTTTGACAGTAACTATTTTTACAATTCTTCACCTCGAATTTCATTGCCGAATATAAGGCATCATATGGCTTTGTCTGCTTGATGTTATTGAACTTTTCAAGTAAAATAATTACAAAAATAAAAAACAATAACATGCTACGTTAATTAAATCATCAGCAAATAAGCGGCACCTTTTGACACTTGTCATCACAACGTAAATTGGGATGTAAGTAAACATATTGGTAACCATATCAATTGATTCTCACGAGAAATCGATTCGAAATCTATCAAGTCAGTGATAACTTAGATTATTTTTCGGGTCATTGGTTTTCAGTTGTACATAGAACAACATGTATATATATATTTATATAATTTAATATAAATAATAAGTAAGTCTTTTAAATAATTACACTGACATATGACAACCTGTAGTTGTTGTTGTAGTGCATTACATTAACAAAGGTCACAAGGACAATAAATAGCTAAATTCTTAAGCAAAATAAAAGACTTCATGGTTTATTAACTTTCATCAGAAGATGAGCCAAAATCATCAGTTGAGCTAGTATCTCAACCAGTCTATCTCACTATAGTAATAAAGGCTGAAATATGAAAATATTAATCTGCCTTTAGGGTTCCGAGTACTGGGCTCTTTTCAATATTTGTTTTAATATTTAAAATTTTTTTTTTAAGTGAACTTGAATTAACTCAGTGTGTTAACGCGGCAACACTGAGCGCCCCGCGGGTCGCCCGCCACGTCCGTGTCGCACTAGCGCAGCGCCCCCCGATGCGCGCCACTAGATCCTTCAACCGCGGCCCAGCCCGCACGTCACAGTAGCTTTAAGTAACATACATTTTTTAAAACCAATTGCAGAAAGGTAATAAATTCATACAAAATTCTAAGATGTCGTTCTCCCCTCCGCCCGGTCTTTCCTCAGTGAACTTCGGCAATTAATTGGTTATAACACTATTATTTAAAAAATAAATTATATTGAGAACGTAATTGTTTTTAAGACATTTTGGACTAACTGAAAATTGCATTTTATTTTGGAATTTATTCGAAAATAACACTTCAAATATGTTCTATCATATTATATGTATAATAATAATTTATTTCAGGCTATTTGACTTATATTTGTTAATTACTAACTGTTATAATAATATAGTGCTTCAGTAAAATTTATGTATTTTTAAAGCTAAGTTAATAATTTAAGATACATTTATTCTGAATAAAAATGTAACCTACGTACATGAATCTTATTAAATAACCTTTTATTTACATATATGTGCTAGACTATCCCAAATTGTGAAAATATTTATTGTATGTTTATATAATCTCAATTAAGGTTAGTGGTGGAAGTTAGTAATCTATAGTCTGTTTTTTTGAAGGCAGAGTAAAATGATATTTGTAGGGTTGCCAGTTATCACAAAATTTTAAATAGTTACGTAGTTGTTGATAGTTTTGTTAATAGATTGCGAAAGGAGAGAAATTTTTGCCAAAAGTTACTGAATTGTGAATGTTGTGACGTTCTAATGATTACTAATTGCGTTATAGCCTTCTTTACTCTTATTATTGTTCTAATTTTGACAGTTGGCATAATACTAATAAGATCAATTTTTATTCACATACATTTTAACAAGAACAGCCAGATTTGATTATCTATATTGAATTAAAATAAAAATCTTTAAAATATCTCCTCTTTGTATTTTTCATAAATATAGTTCTAAATACAGTGTATGTATGTATGTATGAACTAACAAAATTCTTATGAACTTGTGCTCCGTAATTGGATGAATAATGGATCGAGAATGATTCAAATAAAACAAGTTCAGTTGTTTATTCCATAAGCATGACCAATATTCAGTCAATAGTCGATAGAATATTTTTTGACTGCAATCACTACCTGCCTGCAAGCGGGCAACACGTTTGCGCAAAGAACTGCCATATTACTCCATCTTCAATAACCTCGTGTTTTGTATTTGTCCAAAGGATGGTGCAACCAATCATCGTCATTTGAGTGAATCTTAATAAATATATTGTGTATCTTTCAACCCGGACACTGGCAGAATTGTCCTCAGTGGGACAGAAGCCAAATTATAAAAAAAAAACAGGCTACAGAGGATACATAAAGTAAAATTGTTTACTTGTGTCTTAAGTATCCAAATCGGTGATTATAGCATAATGATTAGTCAATATATTTAGTTCAATAACAATAAATTATAATTGTTTGCTTATCATTTTGTTGATTGCATTCAAAGTTGCCAAATTGGGGTTTTCTTACATTATGACGACTATAAAAACAACATACTATTATATTAAGAGTCTGAGAGTAAACACGTAGAAACGTTGAGATTGTAAATAATCGTAAAATAATCAAAACAATACGAAAACTGTTCTAACGTGTGCAAAACGACCGCACAAAATGTACGTAAATGCAAAAACCAGCACTATGTACACCAACGAATATCCATTACCTTGAAAGACTTACCAAATGCTGTCGACTATTTGTAAGGTCATTTGTTATAAGAAAAGCAGGATGATAAAAGAAAAATCCGTTTTCATTTTCATATGACAACCATATGTAATAAATAAGACAGCAAAAAGTTGCACAGAGGATTGGTCATTGATAATTTTCTGTAACAGCAATGTAAATCAATGTATTACTTACACAAAGAAGTGTCTAGTTCCACACATGCTTTGTCGAATTCCTTTTCTAAAATATCTAACCAACGAAACCCAACTCCGGTAGTCGCCATTTTCACAACAAATGTTATGTCACTTTGACAATTCACTTGGCAAACTTTTGCGCTTTCTTTCGCTTCATTCTTAGCGAATATAATTGTGTAACATAACAGAAAAATAGGAATTCGCTTAATACTAGCAAATAATTTTATCTCTTTCTTCACTAATAAATATGGTCTAAAAATAAAGCGTTATTATCATTGACTTACAAATTGTAAGTCAATGGTTATTATAAAAATATTTATTCACGAGTTTGTTGAATATTATTTTTAATTTTTTCATTAATACTTTTGGCCCTTTGTAAATACTTTCTTTTTACCATTAATTATTACGTTGTGGTTTTAGGTTTAATTAATTCATTTAAATTCTTTTGCTATAGTTTTCACCTGATGTCCTCGTAGCCAAAGCTCAATAAATAAATAAAAAATTTGACAATTCAATTTTTTGGTTGTATGTTACTTAACTAAAAAAACTTTTACACTACTATAGCCGTAGAGTTATTCTCCCTCTACGACTGTAGCTGTTGGCCTAACGCCGTCTATTTCATGCTAAAGACAACTTTTCTATTAAGCTGCAAATTAAAGATCTTTTGTACAAATTCCATTCATAATATGGAAAATATCGAAGTGGTCTTGTGGTCGTATTCTAGAACTCTACTCAATGCTCGAGTCAGAATTGCAATTGAAACACAAGCACTGGAAATACGACCCTAATGGCAGGGACTTGAGTATGATTTCGAATGCTTTAAACCATACTCAAATCCTGACTTGAGCATTGAGTAGAGTTCTAGAATACGACTCTTAGTATGAATCCCCGGCCACAGGGGAATGTGATGAAAGTGCGGACCTTTACAAATGAAGCCATCTTGATCGGTAGTAACGTTTATGACCGGTGTTTTCCCCGTGACTCTAAAGCTGTTGCCCTTCCACAAATGCCAAACACCTAGAATTCTCGTTGGCAATCTTCCCGCCAAACTGTGGGTAAAAATGATGGCAAAAATCCAACCTGAACTACCCTCTAAATCTAAACCTTGGTTCTTCACTAAGAAATCGATCGCGAAAAACATTAGCTGACTCTTATATGGGTTAAGATGGAATAAATACATTGTAGATTATTTGAAATCTATTGGTTTTCAACAAAGTCAAACAGATTCTTGCATGTTTATCAGAAAAAGAGCACAGTACAAAATCATCTTAGTATTACATGTTGCCGATGGTCTAGTCAACAGATCGAACGGATGCAGATAAATTTATAGCAGAGCTGAAGCGAAGGTTTAAGGTAACCCCAAAGCCTCCAGACTACTATCGACAAAGCGCGAAATCTCTGCGAGAATAGCAGTATCTCGCGCTTTATGTCGCTCTCGCGTTAGTAGCGCTCTATCCCTACTGGGGTGGCCACTGCGGGATAAAGATATAGCTCTGCATTACACAGAAGCACTACACTGAGAAAGTTTTAACTTGTTTTGGTATGAGTAGTTGTAAGCTATCAGTCACTACACCAATGATCAGAGATTCTGAACAATGGCAGTCAGATAAAGAGATTGTAGACGAGAAGTCTTATCGTTATAAACAGGCTGTTGGTGTTCTTGGCTATGATGATTGGAATGCAACCAGATTTTACCTACGCTGATAATGTTGTATCGAGAACTTTAGAAAACTTTTCCAAAAAGGATGTATTAAAAGGTATATGCGTATAACGCGTTATCTACAAGGTACGTCAAGGTATGGTATAACATATAAAAAGAATTTTGAGGTGGGAATACTGTGGCCTTACCATGAACTCTTATTACGATTCAGTTTAGGACCTAAAATGAATCGTTGCGAGATAGCGCTTAATGAAGTGTATATCACCATCCTGGTTTTTTGTAGCTACGAACCTTTACTGATCTGTAATAAGTGGTCATGGTAAGGCCACAGGACTGCTACAGCGATTCTAATCACGGAGGAGATCTCAAATATGGACGTTCTACAAGTGGCATACTGTGTCTATACGCCGGGGCAATTGCTTTGGCGAGTCGAAAGCAGAAGTCAGTAGCTATATCTACGATTGAGTCTGAAATTGTCGCAGAAACAGAGGCTAGCACGCGAAATCATGTGGCTGAAAAAGCTATTTAATGATAGGTCTGTTCTAAAGCAAATTCCAATTTTGAAAGTTGATAATGATGCCGCAGTAAAACTAGCTCAAAATCCGGAACTGCTTAGAAGAACAAAGCACATAGCAATAAAACATCTATGTCAGAGATAGTTGCATATGGAAAACTCAAGTCAAGCATGTAGGGGCAAACGTACAAAATGCAGATTTCGTTACAAAGCCTTATAGTAGACCTTCGATAGTTTCCATTGTGCACGGAATAAGTTTAATTTGTTTGTGATGTTTTTTGATTCATGGAACACAAAAAGGAAGGGAGGCAGAACGACCTATATTGTCTATAGGATGGCCTCCATTATTTTATTACTTTATTATCGAAACTCGGCATAAGGCGTAGCAGGAAAAATTAAAAACAAATAAAAAAAATCATGTTTTCAACGCGTTATTACACACATCAAAAGTGTCTAGGGATCAAGTACATTTAAGAGTATTGCTGCAATTAGGGTTAATTATATTAACTTTTTTGTATCGCTATTGATACTTTTTAGTGAGTTTTAACATTTAAATAAGGAATATTGTTTAAAATTCGATAATAAGAATTCTAAAAGAAATCGATTGTCAATGTGGTTTTGTATAAAAATGAGTTATAGCGTTTTGACCATTGACTTACAATTATATGGACGTCGGGTCCGCGCTAAAAAGTGTCCGCACTTGTAAGGCGCTAAAATCGTATACAGAGCGCCAAACTCCGCTTTAGTCTTCATTTGTTCGACTGACAGCGCGATACTGCGATGACATTACAATTTATTTAAATTTCGAATAGGTTGACTTGGGACATTTTTTTCGTAGTTTTTGTATTAGACCCGTCGTCCATTTATTTGTAAGTCAATGGTTTTGACAAAATCATTACAATATCTGCATCGGAACCGAAAAAATTTACATTATTATGGAGAGACGACATCATTTAGCCCGAGAAGTGATGATGCGAGCCGTCGGAATGTTGGAAGCTGGTTCCAGGCAACGTGCTGTGGCTTTCACTCTTAACACTACACAGAGCGTCATAAGTCGCCTCTGGACGCGCTATCGCATGACGGGCAGCGTGACCGAGCGACATGGAGGACGATCTCGCATCACGACTCGCAGACAGGACCGGTATATCCAAAATACTGCTCGACGGAATCGTACCATGACCGCCATGATGTTGGTTACGAGGCTCCACAGCTCCTCAGGCTTGCTAATAAGCGATCAAACAATCCGAAATCGTTTACGTGAAGTGGGTCTGCGATCCCGAAGGCCGCTCAGAGTTCCACCTATTGCACCCTGCAATCGCAGGACCCGTTTACGATGGGCTCGCGAACACAGAAACTGGGAGGAAGAAGACTGGCGCTATGTGTGCTTTTCGGATGAATCCCGCTTCGGTATGAGACCGGATACAAGACGTACTCGAGTTTGGAGAACATCTGGACATCATGAACGTTTGAGATATTGTCAGGAAGTTCATCCATATGGTGGGGGAACAATAATGATATGGGCCGGTATTTGGATCGGCGGAAGAACCGATCTCATTTGGATCAGGGGTAACCTCAATGCTCAAGTTTACGCAGAGAGGATTGTTATGTGATTGTGAGGCCAGTTGGGTGATTCATTTCAACTAATGCATGACAACGCACGTCCACACACGGCTAGAGTCGTAACACGCATTCTTGCCGAAGCTCGTATCAACGTTCTGCCGTGGCCTGCTCAATCGCCAGACCTCAATCCAATTGAGCACGCATAGGATATGCTTCAAAGAAAAGCTGTGCCGAGTATGCATACCGTACATACTCTACAACAATATTTTGACTTGTTACAAAACACATGGGCGGCCATTCCTCAAAGTGATTTTGATGAACTCATCTTAAGCATGCCAAATCGCTGTAATTGTGTGATTCGTGTTAATGGTGGAAATACAGATTACTAATTTTCTTATCTTTACAATAAAAATGAGCAAAGTCATCATTTTCGCCATTTTTTTGTCATTTCATTGACGCCGTTAATTTGAGTTTTTTCCCACAATTTGCAAAAACATCAATTTTAGTTTATTTTAACTAAATATAGGGGTAAGCGGTTAAATAAAACATAAGCATTAAAGTAAGAAGTCGTCCTGGAAGACTGGATTTGGTAAATATTGTTTAAATAATTTTTATTTCAAAAATATTCACTTGATCTCTAGACACTTTTGATGTGTGTATTCTAATGTTTTCAAGCAATTGACGTTTTTATTTTTGACACCATTGTTTTTCATGTATCCATAACAACACAAAAACATCAAAGAGATTCATTAGCAATAGCAATCTTGGGGCCAACTACGAGCTCTTAGAGTTGGATTGCCTGTCAAATTCGTAATATGACCTCACAAAAACAATTCACAGTCCATGCAGTTAACGTTACCCATTCGAAATTCGTTCTCCTTTTCTTTCATAGTGAAATCGTATCACGACGTGTTATTTACCATGCACATGGCGGTCTCATCTGTTAAAATAAGCAATCTTAGGGTCGTATTCTAGAACGCTACTCAATGCTCAAGTCAGAATTTGAGTATGGTTTAAAGCGCTCGAAATCATACTCAAGTGCCGTTAGAGTCGTATTTCCAGTGCTTGTGTTGCCAGTGCAATCCTGAGTTGAGCAGACTTGAGTATGATTTCAAGCACTGGAAATACGACCCTAATGGCAAGGACTTGAGTATAATTTTCAGTGCTCACTGCAATACTCAAGTCCTGACTGAGTTCTGGAATGCGACTCTGAGGGTTGTATTCCAGAACTCTACTCAATGCTCAAGTCAGGACTTGAGTATGATTTAAAGCACTGAAAATCATACTCAAGTCCCTGCCATTACGGTCGTATTTCCAGTGCTTGCATTGCTTGCATTGAGTAGAGTTCTGGAATACGACCCTAAATAAGGTTACTCCGTGACTAACTTTTTTTAGATTTGTTACATTTTTAAGAAACGTTTGAGTTTTATCATATTTCCAGTTTCATAATTATTTGTTGTCTTCTTAGGCCATATAGCCAATTGTCAATAAGTAAAAACTATTAATTAACTATTGAGCGTTTTTTTAATGTTTTAGTTCGAGTTTCCAATCTTTAAAGTATCGTTGACAAATTATTGGCATGAATGTTATTGCAATTTTTAAATGGAATTTTAATCAATTGAATAATTTTATTGACTTAGCGAAAATCGTAAAATAACTTTTGAATAGTATACCAAACTTTACCATAATGCAATCAATGAAAATGTACGAATACAAGATACGTTCCAATTGTATTATCAAATTACAAATTCTTTTAAATTACCTTATTAATTTCAATAATAATGGCTAGACAAGACATGTAATTTTATCGTATGACAAATTGTAAAGTATGATTGAAAACTTGCCGATATTACAAAACAACACAATAAGTATAATCAATAATAAAATTAATAAAAAAGTATAATTATTCTCATATTGAACACCATCGGTTAATGGTGCTTGAACGCTCTCAGGATAGTACATCTGTATAATTCTTTCATAAGATTTAAGTATGTAGTTCCATCACGCTCTTGTGACATCTAACAATACTTATACCTTACACCGGCGTCAGAGTACATTTATGAAAACGTAAAATAAACTGGCCGTTCTTGACAATCAGTCTTCTTCTTCTTCAAGTGCCTCTCCATTATTGAAGGTCGGCAGTCAGTTTTCTATATCTTTCTTCGTCCAGAGCTAGCCTGAACAGTTGTTCCACGGTCTTGATGCCGGTCCACTCTCTGATGTTACGAAGTCATGACATTTTCCTTCTTCCAACCTTCCGCTTTCCAGCTGCTTTGCCCATCATTATAGCGTGCAATGGGTGATATCTGTCATGGCGCAATACAAGACCCAAATAGGCATCCCTCCGCTGCTTGACAGTGAGTACCAACTCCACCTTCTTCGCCATGCGTTTACGTAATCAGTCCAAAATTAATTTAAGGGCTAATGTATATTACGTTTCTATAATAAGATTACGGATGATATTGAAGATTATAATAAAATAAAAACTTTTTTATTCAAAAAAACCCACATGAAACGTTTGCTCATCGACTTTTTTTATTGCAATTACATCTATTTGCCAAGTTTTATTGTAATCGGTTAATCTCAATCGATCAAATCTTGATCTCCCCGTTGAACGCACCATGGAGTCTTTGCTAATTACCGTAGAGTAGTGTCTCTTTCTTACCCATTCTTCTCGGGGGAATCTGTTTTAAAGTACGAATAAGTAGAGTGATATTAGCGTGACAGCTAGCAGCAGCTGGCTGACGCCAGCCAGAGACAATAATTAACGTTTAAAAAGGAAAACTCATCATCCTGTCATGCCATTCCCGTTGTATCTCATAATAGTTTGTTCCCATTCAACTTTGTGTAGGTCAAGCATTGACTTACAATTATAGTCAATGAGGTCAAGATACGAATTTAAGCAATTCAGTTTTACCACGTCAAGTGAATTGCATGGAACGTGTCTGTCTGCTTGTAAGCTCATAGTAGGACCCTGAAATGTCAAAGAAACGGTCAACTCCATAGACAATACAGGTCAACTCCATCAAGCAACATTCAAAATCGATTAAATCCTAAGTCAGTAACTTTCACTCTTAATAAAATCCTACCTTACTAACGAATAGGACAAATCCATTAAATAAATAATTTAAACTTAGACCATTTTTGTATGGGACTAGAGCTGTATTTTTTTGTATTTATTTTATGTAGGTGTAATGTTATACCCACAGAACATTACTACTTAAACCTGGTCCAAATTAAATTAGCCAAAACACAGACCTAGATTAGATTACGTGCGCCAAAACTTTCTTTGAACTTTGGCTACCAGATCCCAGTTTTTGTCCTACTGAAAAAAAGTTGATTTGGATAATTTTGAAAGCAAGCCGTTAAATTGAGTACAATTTAGATGATTCTTTTATGTAAAAAAATATATGGTTGTACCTAAGTATGTGACTGCATATATACGATTATAGGTACGCAAAGCATAAATAAAATTATTTGCGTATAATCACAGTTTGCGAAAAAACCTACACAATTTTATCGCAATCTTTGTATCCGACTAAAATGTCAATTACTCTCGTTAAAAACGCTTATGTGAACAGCTGTACCTTTCGTGTCGTAATAGGATCATAAATATTCATATAAAGAATATTATTATATGAGCTTTGTGCTCTGCCGACATAAACCTTATTTTCAATTACTTATGTATTTTAAAAATTTTATTTTAAATTAAAAAAACACCACATCTCTTCAGCAGCAATTTATTTTAACTTTATACAAATGTATTTAATGAACAGTTTACTAACTTTATAGACACATACAGCAAACTAAATCCAAAACATTGGTTGATTTTTTATTACTATGACTGCGATATGTGCAAAGAACTTTCGGTACTTGCGGTCTGAGGGCGATAGACTACGGGTCGTATTCTAGAACTGTACTCAATGTTCAAGTCAGGACTTGAGTATGATTTCAAGCACTGCTAATACGACCCTAATGGCAACGACTTGAGTATGATTTCTAGTGCTTTGAATCATACTGAAGTTCTAACTTGAGCATTGAGTAGAGTTCTAGAATACGACCCTACGACTCGCTATCACGTGTAGTTTTGTGGCGCGGGTAAGTCACACGTTATAAAAAAAAATCGTAATGAATCTTGATTAAGAATTATATTACTGGTTTCAAAAGGATCCGCCTTTAAATATCCAAATGGTATAGAATCTATATCTTTGCACAGCTACCCAATTTGATTGAAACCCAAAATTAAAATTAATAAAATGACGGATACACATACGTAGGTCGCAAGTAGTGAGGGGATTCTACACGTGTAAATACCCAAAATGGAAAAATGTCCGAGAATATTCCTATTGATTCCACCCGATAGGTATTTAGGTTTTTATTGTTAGTGTGTACTTTTTTGACACAGCTAGAATATTGAGACTAGGGGTCGTATTCCAAAACTCTACTCAATTCTTCAATCTCTGCTCAACTCAGGATTTGAGCAGACTTGAGTATGATTTCGAGTGCTTTAAACCATACTCAATGCTCAAGTCAGGATTGCACTGGAAATACGACCCTAAAGGTAGGGACTTGAGTATGATTTTCAGTGCTCACTGCACTGAAAATCACTCTTAGGGTCGTATTCTAGAACTCTACTCAATGCTCAAGTCAGGATTTGAGTATGGTTTAAAGCACTTGATATCATACTCAAGTCCCTGCTGTTAGGGTCTTATTTCCAGTGCTTGTGTTTCCAGTGCAATCCTGACTTGAGCATTGAATAGAGTTCTAGAATACGACTTTCAGGGTCGTATTCCAGAACTCTACTCAGGACAGAACTTGAATATGATTTCAAGCACTGGAAATACGACCCTAATGGCAAGGACTTGAGTATGATGTTCAGTGCTCACTGCAATACTCAAGTCCTGACTTGAGTATTGAGTAGAGTTCTGGAATACGACCCAAGGCTCGTATTCTAGAACTCTACTCAATGCTCAAGTCAGGATTTGAGTATGGTTTAAAGCATTCGAAATCATACTCAAGTCCCTGCCATTAGGGTCGTATTTCCAGTGCTTGTGTTTCAATTGCAATCCTGACTTGAGCATTGAGTAGAGTTCTGGAATACGACCCAGACTTCAGACTTCAGACTATTCGTATTTCCGTATAATTATACATAAACGAAAAAAAATCATAATCTGTTACAGTTCTATCCAAGAAATGTTAATTTTAATTTTTAAAATGTTACCTTAATTATTTGCAATTCCATCGTAATAATTTTAAACTACTTAGAAGTAAAAGCGCACATTAATGACGTGTACCTGTATAGCATATAAAGATATAAAATCACGTTTGGCCTATCTGCTTCCTGTTTTTTTTTTGGTCGACCGCAATGTCAAGGCCAAGATTTTGAATGCCGTTGAAACACAGAGGAAATTGTATAAAACCCATCCACCTAGCAGCCTTCATGTTAGATCCTAGATCGCAAGGAATTAAATTAGACGAAAATGAAGAAATCATTACATGTATTTTATTCGTTACAAAGGAAAGCAATTCAACTTTGACGTTATGATTGATTTGGCAAATTAAAGAGCAAGAGAATGATTGTGGGGAAAATCTTTTGTTTTCAGCAGCCTCTAGATCATAAATCCACTGGCTTGGTGGAAAGGAATATGTAAAACCAAAGTTGCAACTCGCCTTTTAACAGCTCCCTGTACCTCAGCTGCAACAGAACATGCCTTCAGCATCCGTGGAAATATAAATTAACCGAACCGAAACCAGCTAACTACAGACAGAGCTGCAAAACTGGCCTATATGTCTCATAACCGGAACTTGCTGCACAACCAAAGAGACGAAAAGGTATTAGAAGAAGAGGAAACTAATTCAAGTTCTCTTGAAGCTAACCCATTAACCATTTCCACATTAAACTTTACTGAACCGCAACCATCAACTTCTAGAAGCAATACCAGGGAAATAGAATTTTGCGATGTAGGAACAGGAACATTCTCCGATGATAGTGACTAAATTTTTATATTTTAAACAAGCTTATAGTTTTTTTTAAAGAATTCTTCTTGTTCATTGGTATAAATAACAGCTTTACACTTATTAATTTGAAATTATTTACACACCATTTGGGAACATTTCCGAGTAAATACCCGTTTTGGGAATATTCCCGGGTATATACCGGGTAGATTCATAGAAAGTTTCCGAGACGCCCATCTCTACTCGCAAGTCTTTTCGTACATATACCTACCCTTACCACATACACATTTACGAAGTAAAATTTAACTACTGAATTATAAAATATTATATTACCCAAAGGGTCGACCGATGTTCGCATTATCATTAAGCCGTATTGGTCCACCGTTCCACATAGACGTAGCCGAAAATCCTTCATGTCCTTTCATTCTTTCTCGATACAAATACTACAGTCGCAATTTAGTGAACAAGTTATATCCCTCATCAAATATGTACAAAACTTATAAAGTAACCGAATATTGTGAAAGGATGTCAGATAATTAACAATCTGTCTTGAGCTTCAAATGGTTCGTTGGTGATACCATTCAATACATTATTTAGTAAAATACTAACAACCTCACTGGACTATACTACTAACATCATAAACAACGGCTTTTGTTTTATCAATTATGACTTTTAACAATTCACCAAATTTTATTTTCGTACAAAAATTGTCCATGTACTTAAATTATACTTGCAGCCTGTGGATCAACTATACTCAAAAAAAATAAAAAATAAAAATACTCAAAAAGCTCACAAAGCTCCAGTACAACAACGCTTCAGGATGTTGTTGGGGCTGCCGCGGTATTGCAGTGCTTCGGGAATGTTTACAGAAACGCGAGTGGACGGTTTTCAGGCTATCGTGCGTAAGCGAGTGGTGCCGTTGCTGAGACGCGTGTGTGGCAGCTCCAACAACCTCCTGCCCACTGGAGAGAGTCGACGGCACATTTCTGCAAGCATGGGAGGCCCTTCACAGGTCAGCGAGAAGGGATTGACTAAAATTTAAATTTGTGTGCTTTTTGTGTTTACTAAGTTATGCATAAGGTCATAATTGTTACTAACACGATGGAGACATTCTGAAATAAACAATTACTATTATAATTGTTAGAAATAAAAATATTTTTCATCAGATTGGTCTGAACTGTGATAACTGCGCGTTGCTTCACAGAAGCGGGAGACGGGGTTCGACGCTTGTAGACACAGATCTAAAAAGTGTCAGATAGGTAGTACAACAAAAACTTAAGTTAATTTTTGGTACTTAAATATACGTTTCGTAAAAAGTCATAGAACAAAAGTTGTTGTTTATGATATTAGTAATATAAACCCTGTATAGTAATCTATACTTTAACTGAATATCTCATCAGAACTATTTATTTTTTTATTAAAGTAACACGGGTGCTAATTGAGTTGCACGTTTTTCAGAGACTATTTGCTCATGCAAAATGTCAACAGACATTCAATTTAACCATGCACAAAAGAACAACATTAACAATAAGGCTTTTTTCTGTAACAATATTAACATAACTGAATTTATTATTAAAATAAAATAATGATAACAGTTACTTTAATTACCAGTCACATATGAAATAACCAGCATAAACTACGTATTCATTTGAGTTTACAATTTTGAATTCCGTTCGGGTGAACTTTTGATTGTAAATCGTAATTGTCATCTACATATTTACTATTACGTGAACTTTTAATAAAATGAAGTTTGTCAACTTTTCTTTAAACTTATCACATTCTCTTGAATCGTAAACTCTTTACCCAACGTACATATACGATAGTAAACATTGCAGCAGCCGCCTAACCTTAATAAATATAAAATAAAGTTATCTTAAAGTTATCTCAAGTTGACCTTTGCATTACTAGTATGCTATGTGTATAGATACAATATTTTTCTAAAAAGGTTGTAAATAACTTAAACTTAACACTTCAAGCAATAAATATACATAATTTTCTTTTTACTTGGAACAAAAGTAACGCTAAATGCAACCTATATTAAAATAAATTACAAGTAAATTCATCGATCGATACGTGTATGTACAATTGTTTATTTGTTTACACAAACTATTAAGTTTAACAATACACAGAAGTCATACAAAGATATTTAATGTTGTTTACAAATATTGACCTTGTTAATGGTCATCATAATATAGATAAATCCCCAAAAATCGCCACAAATACCGGTCTTACACTGCTTGCATACAGCCAACTTCACCAGGCGATCTTTGGACGACGCCTTTGTCCAACAATGGACGTCTTTGGGCTGAAACGATGATTATGATGATGATGAATATGGCTAGATCGCTCATCATACTACAGCGAGTATTCAGTGTGCCTTATTCCAGCGTAGGTGTAATCGAATAGTTTAAATTCGACTAGCCAGGTAAAATGTCGTCCTTTAGTCGGTTTTAGTAGCAGAAAACGATATTTAGTCGATCCACCGCGCACCGTTTCAAAGTCAGAAGGCTGTTTTATTGTCCACTGGAATAAACCTTTTTAGGCGGCACTAATTTTTTCATAATATTTTTTTTTAATCTCGAGAATTAAAAAGTTAATTTATAGGTTCGAGTCGCAAAATTTTAGAATTAATGGCTCGTTTGTTAAGAAGATACAACAGGTTTACTACCTCAAGTTTATTAGTATAGAAGCCCATATCACGTGGCCATTGTTGAACATTTTTAAATACATGATACTTAAAGGTTTTAATAATTTTTAGTACAGAATTAATAAAGCAAAAAAATATACAATTACTTGTTTAACAATGTTAGGATTTTTCGACTATATTTTATTTGTATATACATATATGTCGTGTTGAGCTCCTGGCCTACCTGATACAAATAAGACGCGTGTACTACAGTCAGTAGTGTGGGGATATTACACCTCGTAACTTGAAAACCGCGGACCGACTATTTACGACTAGTTCCAACTAAAATAATGATTTTTTACCTGACTAGTCCAATTTCAAATAAGTACTTGATTATGGTCACATTGGAATAGGGTACACGTGTATTTGTTGGATTTCAATTTTGTAATTGCTTAGAAGCTAATAACGACTTTGTACTAACTTACATTGAATTATTATTTAAAGATAGGGCTTCGTGAGCACAGGGATGCTATTTTCTTGTGCTCTCTATGATGAGAAGGAAGAAACGCCTAACTATATTACTAACTGTAACATGTAATCGTTTTACCTACAATGTCTTAAAATTCTTTTTTTGTGTTACAAATAGTTACAATATTCGAATTCACACTTTATTATTTGTAGTATGTAAGTATTGGTATATCGAAGCGACACACTACTTATGGCATACTAGCTTATGAAATCAATCTTTAAAACAGTATCTCACATATTTCTCCCTTTGGATATTACTTGTATGCAATGCTTTAGAATATAACTTTAGAAAATATGCAAGATCAGTAGTCATTTATAGAGCCACAATTTAAGACTATTATGTTAAAAAACTGCACAATGAGTGGCACAAATAATATATTCATAAGATCTATTTTTTTTCTACATGTCTTTGGTAATTTTTAATCAAAATTTTGGTTTAATGGTAACAGTACCAATGGAGAAAACTCGATACAATGTGGGACTGATGTTGCTCACATTTATTAACCCGTTATGTACTAGCGTTGAAAAAAACAAGCTTACGTTTTATCACTGTGAAGAAGGCCAATGTTTTTATTAAATTCTTATTGATATTTAATTATTTTATGTAGATTTAGACCAGTTTATTGTTGAACAATTGTCTCAAAAACTTGAAATAGCGAAATTTTTTCAAAATTTTTTTCACATTAAGTTGGAAAAATGTTTAATTTCTGAAAAACATTTTTCTATATGGTTATTTTCCCACAACCCAACACTACGGCACACTGGTCAGTCTAACATTTGAATCTTCAAATCTACACGTTTTCTTTCACATTAAGAGTTGGATAAAGATATACAATTGATTAGTAGTAACTACTTTATGGTACCATTAAATAGATAGAGGTGGAATCTGTGTAAACAGTGTAAACTCAAAAATTATTTAATTTGATTTTCTCTTAAATAATGTTAATGTAATGAACCTTTTTAAATAATATCATTTAAAAATATGTACAGTGACCCATTTTTATCTGTTTAAACATCGTACAAATGTTCAGTACAAACAGCAACAAGGAAAAGTATAGCATGTACATAATCACTTACAGGGACAAACGCAATTGATATCCCTAAATAACCCTTTTAATCATTGCAACAATAGCAGTGCATAGACATTATATATTATCACTTTAGCTTAATTCAAAAGAACTTTGTTCATAAACGAATGTACATCATTAAGACACCACACATCCATTCTTCTCTTGTATGTGGCCATCTGATCGTTCTATTTCTGATAGTATAGCGTGGAACATATCTGTTACAGACTGAAATAGCACAAAATATAAATTAGATCAATTATTTACAACAACAGTTTCACTGACAAAATCCAGACTTTGATTTGGAGACAGACTTCCAATCAAGGTAACATATCTAACTCTAACAGTTTGGGAGACTTCAAGTATGTCAACATTATTGTACATAGTTGTTTTTTAAATAAATTTTGTAATGACACATTTCACAAATTTTTAACCCATTTAAAAAGATAGGTCCTCTATATCCCCTGACTGTATATACATATCGATGCTGGAAAGGCAAAATGGGATAAGCAACACCTTTGGATTATATTCATATTAAGTTATATATACCATTGGAATAAGAAACATTGGCTGATTCCAACAGTGTTGCTTGTCCCATTTTGCTTTTCAAGTGTGTGTACAATGTTCTCAATGGCTGCTCAATTTAGATTATTCTCACACCAAGTATCAATATTTATTTCAGGCAAGGCTTTAGTAGTTTTAAAAACGAAAACATCAAAGGACTTTAAAGATTAAGGCTTACATATTAAATAAGATTAAGGCTTACTTTATTTATTATTTATTTATTTATATTGTAATATTAGCTAATATAATTATAATGTATAAATTATGTCAACTATTGACTCATACCAGTTGCATATGTGGCTATTGTTTACTTGTTCTAAATGGCCAACAGTAGGTATTCCACACTCAATGATAATATCTTCAAACTCCTTTAAAGAATGTTTTTATGCAATTTTTTACTTGTTCAGAAATATAATAATCCGTCTTACCTCATTCCTTTTAGCACTGGTTTCTACAAATGCTGCCTTCCATTTTTCAGCCAGTCTTTTTCCTTCCTCTGTACTTATTTTCCTTTCAAAATGTAGATCTGTTTTATTACCAACTAGTACTATAGGGACACTGGAAAATAAAATACAGTTTTTGTAATTTAAGTAGTCCTAGAAAGAAAATATATTTGTGGTATAAAAATGTATATTTATAATAATCATTATTTATTTCAGAGCATCTTCATATTGTGTGAAAAATAATTATATATGACTAAATGTTTCTTTATACTGTTATGTTTTAGTTTGTTTTGTTATACTTTGTGATAGTAAATAAAAGGAGATGTAAATATTAATGATCATATTGAAATATTTCTAAGCTTCACAATGTCATGGTAGATCTTGGCAGCCAATCGAACCATGGTTACTAATCACATATCCGTTGCCAAGTAAATAATAAGCTGTAAATACTCACTGTATCTTTCCCACCATATCAAGGAGCTTATCATAAATGATTTGAACTATTTGGAAACTTTTGCTAGAGGTGATGGAGTATACAAGTACATATCCATGGAAGTCCATACTGTACTGCAGTGGGAATATGCTATACTCGTCCTGGCCCGCCGTGTCCACTAACTTCACTTCATACTCCGTCGAATTCAACCGAATAAATTTTGTAAAAGCTTCAAACATAAAGACAATTAATACTGTTATTGTCGTTCAAGTCGCCATATAAACTACACAAACTCTATTAAGTAATTTATGATTAAAAGATGTTTAAAGACCAACACAAAAAGCGCGAAAGTGAGTGTAAATAAACATGTATGATGATCGCTTCAATGATTGTAGTACAAGAAAGCGTGGAACACATTTCTGGCCACAAAACAATACTCACTGTTTTCAATCGTAGGATCATAAGAATCTACAAACTGGCCTTCTACGAATTGTATAATTAGAGAAGATTTACCTGCAAAATATTTTTTATTTTATATAAAAACGTCAAAAACATTATTTATGACGCACAAGACATTCTGGTAGCACTTATTACCGACAGATCGGTAGCCCATCATAGCTATTTTTCTCTGCTTCGACGGCATTTTTAATATATATATATATATATATATATTTATAAAACAAAACCTCAAATTTCAGATTTTAGAAATTTTTAATTTCATTAGACAATATATTCGCATCAATATATCACACAACTGGTGACATTTTTTTTTTATCTAGAGTTTTAACGGCTTTGGCATAGTGCCATACAGCCTAAATGAACAGGAGAGTGAGACCTGTGAAGTGTGAGACAGCAGAATTTGACATTTATTTTTTTATTACGCACATTAGCTACTGGGAAATTTGGTACATACATACTTACTTAGAGCCATCAAAGTGTCGTATTCCAGAACTCTACTCAATGTTCAAATCAGGATTTGAGTATGGTTTAAAGTACTCAAAATCGTACTCAAGTCCGTGCCATTAGGGTCGTATTTCCAGTGCTGGTGTTTCCAGTGCAATCCTGACTTGACCATTGAGTAGAGTTCTGGAATACGACCCTAAGTTCGTTACGTTACGTTCAGCGTGTATAAAATACGTCGTGTGCATAGGCTCAACGAGAGTGGATAAATAATTAAATAACTTTTTTTTGTAACAAATACCATAAATACAGAAGAATATATCAATTACGTCATCCGAGTTCTATGTTTTATCTTCTACGTAGTCTGTGGACGTTGTTGTAAATTGTGAAAAATTGTTGTATATTATTTTCTTCTAAAATTTAATTTATTTGACTCTACTCTTAATTACTGGATTGTTTTGCGAGTGAGTATTCTAAGAAACTTTTAGAACAATCTAAAAGTTGTAGTCTATACGTCATCGAAGAATTGTTCCAATTTTCTGAGTCACTCTCGAGTAATGAATTATATCAGTCATTCTGGTGTTTGTAAAGTTTTATATGATTTCCATTACTTGTTAAGTAGTGTACAAATGTTTCAGCTAATGCGAAATGGCAAATATTCCTGAATGTCCAACAAGCTTGAAAAGCATTCAGCATTATCTGAAGACGGCTGCTGAACATGATGCCAGGGACCTGGTGGTCGCGTACTGGTGCAGACTTCATGCTTTACAAGTCGGACTCAAAACCCTCAGCAGTAAGAAAACTCCAGAAGAAACTAAAATGCTGATGGGTAGGGAATTTTTAATCTGCTTTTACTCAGTCATTTCATATATTACCATTTAATGCCCAGCACTTAGGTTCTGGGGGTAAAGGCATGTGTAAGAAATTTATTTATTTTCATTTATCTTTCTATCAGAGATTGCAAATAGTCTTCTATTTATTCACTCGACCAGCCTGCCACTACCACACGCCTATGTTATGTCAGAAGTTCCAGCTAGACTGGACTACTCCCAAATCAGACTGTGTGACACCAAACACTTGTGTTTTCCTTAATCATATTAAAGCGATGGCAAAAGGAAAAACATTCACTTGTAGCTGTTTCAATCCTATTATATTCCTTAAAAAAATACAGAAGTCGAAATCATCTAGATAGACATGATTACAGAAACAAATCTTGTTAGCACCTGTGATTTTATGTAATGAATGTTTCTCTCGAAATCATAAAAAAAGGAAAGGAAGTTAACTCTTTCAATGTAAATTATTCTTAATTATTTTCCATTGATCACACAAATATATGCTTAATAGTCTCTGGCAACTTTTGTTGCCATGGACTGTATATTTATGTGTTTGGTGACAACTGTAGTTATTATAACATCTGTAGTATTTCAGGAAATTAAGGCTACAATTGAACACGTTTTCAATTCAAAATTCAAATCATCTTTATTTCATGGGTAAACAAATTACACTTGAAATAATCATATTAATTAAACTCTACTCTCAACCTAATGTGCTATGTTAACCGCTCACTCATAACGTAGAGTCCCCTGAGAAGCATGAGCAAGAAACTCTAGGGGTTGCTCTTTTAACTATACATTTGAATACATTTAAAATTTGCAATATTTAATTCAAACATCTTAGATTGAGACTATCTGCAAGAGCTAAACCGGTCACTACCACGGATTCTTGTCATCCACATACGCACAACCGGTCTAATAACCTTTAATATAAAGTTTTTGTTACACTACAGTTTCAAACTTCGTAAATAGCAAATTTTGAATATCAACCAGAATCTTACTATAGAAGCTCATTCATTGCCCCTTAAATGAATTTGTGACTTTGTGAAGATGACTTCAAGAATAGCTAGCAAATTTTTATTCCTCATGTTAATGTGATGTCTGTCACTATTTTTACTAAAAAGATTACTATTTTTCTTAACATAAATAACATTTTCGTAAATGTACTGTGATGCTAGTGTAAGAAGAGTTGCCCTAACCACCTGTTTCAGCAGGACAAAGACTCGGTGGCGTTACCCTAAAGCAAAATGCCGTATGTCATTAAACTGTGAAAATAGCTGAAGTTGCTACTATCTTAATCGAGTTGTTTTTGTATTGTTTTATTTGCGTGCACTGGAGAGCTGAGCGATTTGATAACTTACTTATATGTGGATCCCATTACAATTCAGCATCTTAAGTTACACCTAGAAATACAACTGTATCTACAAGGTTCAATATTGCGTTTCTAACTATGTTTGTCTGTCTGCCTAACATTGGGTACAAATTTCACTCAAATTGTTTTTTTCTTATTAAGGAGCAGGTTATTTATTCACTGTAAACTAATCTTCTACTTTAGATATAGCATTGTTTACATCGTCGTAGGAACTTTGGTGCCTTTTAAAGAAGTATCATCAGCAAACAATATTATTTCATGTTCTATGGCTTCCACAAGGCTAGGAAAGCCATTAATATAAACTAAAAACAAAAATGGACCAAGAATTGAAACTTGAGTCTCCCTTTTGGATTTTGGACATTGGGTGTCCCACCCATGCTAATTGCAGACCCTGACAAACTCGTACCTTTGACATCGACCCTCTGTTCACTACCACTTAACTACGATTTAAGAAGGTCGAGGTCACGCCCCGCCAAACTATATTGGCGAAGTTTCCTGACCAGAGTATGATACACACAATCAAAAGCCTTGGAAAGTTCACAGAATACTTCAATGGTATCATGTGAGTCTTCCCATGCATTAAATATATGTTTTATCAACTCAACACCAGCATCGGTTGTAGAGCGACCCCAAATGAAACCAAATTGTTTATGAGACATAAAATTATTACTTTAAAAATATACCTGATTTATGATGTTTTTTCAAATAATTTACTGAGAGTTGGTAGTACTGAAATATGTCGGAAATTGGTGGGGTCTGTATTGCTACCAAATTTAAAAAGTGGAATGACTTTGCTTTGCTTCATAAGGCCAGGACACACACAGGAACACATCATCAGCACATTTGTTAAAAACACATGCTAAGTAATTTTTCTACATTTGTCATTCAATCTATCAACCATTCATTGAATCTTTTTCATTCTTTTAATCTTTCTACACTTATGGTTTATTTAAAAAATTACAACGTGATAATTCTTGTCCAAACCTATTACCTATAACCTACCTGTGTACAGAACGAAATAAGACAAAAATAAATAAAAAGAATTACGTGCATTGTGGTCGTTTGGATTAAATAGGTATCTATTTTGTTATTTTTCGCGTTTTAGTGTAGTGACTGTTTGTGACAAAGATGGTTTGTGAGTTTTGAAGTTGGTTAAGAATTTTTTTTTAAGTTTGTTTTTGAACTTACATAATATTTTTTTATACAAAATTAAAATTATTTATATAATTATATAAATAATTTTTTTTTACTACCAATGCGGTATAAATAAAAAAAAATTAATAATGGCAACAGCTTTATCGAATGCGACAAGTATGTCACGGGAAGATTCATCACATATTGCATCCGATATGCTGCCATACTACGCATACTGTTTCTTTTTTAAAATCAGCTGTGATGTTTGGCACTGCGATATTCTTTCGCGGCCACTGGTCGAGGCGCGCGCGGTGCATGAAAAATGTGACGTCACGGTGCTCGCCATGTTCACTATTGTGGTAAAACAAAAAATGGCGGTTTTATCAATTGAATTTGACAACTAAATGTAGATATAATAAGTTTATCGCGGCGTCATGCATCGGGCACTGGTGTGGACAACAGAACAGATAAAAGTTCATTCGATTTTTTATTTTCATTATTTAGTTCATTAAGTTTACCCTGAATACCGGGGCCAAAACCACTTTAGAAAAGTTCGTTTCCCAAATTGATTCTACCGGGAACGAAGCCGGACCAAATGCTACGGAATCCACTCCGCGGCAGTACCGAAAACACCTCGACCAAAACCACTTTAAAAAAGTTCATTTCCCAATTAGGTTATTCCGCCAATCGAACCCAGACCAAGAGCCTGAAGTTCGCTTCGCGGCACTACCTAGAACATCTAGGCCAAAACCACTTTAGAAAAGTTCATTTCCTAAATTGGTTCTACCAGGAAGCCAAGCCGGAACCAAGAGCTACCTAAAACACCTAGGCCAAAACCACTTTAGAAATTTTAATAAAGTACACTTCCGAAATTGGCTCTACTAGGTGTCCAAGCCGCGAACTTCTCATCCAGTGCCATGTTATTTGTATGTATAATCTACAAATTGCTTAACTTATCCGCAAAGTATCTACTTTGCGGATGAGTTAAGCAATAACAAATAACAAAAGCGGAACTCGACGCAGCTCGACGTCCCCGCGACCGCTTGCTCAAGCCAACAAGCAAAAGTCGAGCTGCGCCAGGCGCACTTTATATTATACATTATAATATAGAACATACTCTCTACAAAATAAGGTATAGAAGCAATTTCTATCTAAAGAGAAAGGCTGCGCAGCATTGCGTTTCATTCGTTGACGATTTGTTTATTATTTTTAACTGAAAGAACTATGAAGTTAGATATCGCTATCTGTAAATTTAGTATTCAAATTTCAATAAAGGCAAATATGGTGGTTGAAGACCAGTTTTTCTGCATTAAGTGGTAAAGTTTGTCATAAACGACCAGCTTAAGAGGACAGTTGAACTAAAAACTCTTGCAAACTTTGTTAAATGATGTACTACTTGTTATAATCAGACGACCAAATGAAAGGATCGCGATCACGATCGATTTGAACAGTCTTTAAAAAAATAAAATCTTCTATTTTCGTATACAATAATGAAACATGTAAGTAATTTTTTTTTTGGCAAATCTGGTGTCAAGGCTTAAAATTAGATAGCAAACTTATAAAATCTCTATTAGATCACAAACATATTAATGAAATCAATTTGAAACAAAATAATAACGGGCGTATCAAGTGCTAGGTTTATTTAATACTTGCAATAACTAGAAATTTTAATAAAGCCAAAAAACGATGTAATTGCTTTTTTCTTCTTCATCTCGAAAAATTTGCATTCGACACAAACAAACTGCACGGATATTAAAATATTGCCATATTTACGATTTTTTTTCACTGTTAACATTTTTGTATTTATTTGTATTATTTAATAAATTAATCGTGTTTACAAGAAACAAAGTGACCATAACAAATCAAATCGTCAATGTGAAAGTGCAATCATTCACTAATCAATCAATCACAGCGATGCGCCCTGTAAACCGATTGCGACATTTTTACGGCAGTTGGTCAGATATCCGGCTATCCGGGCTAGGTGCTCGCCGGATATCCGATATCCGGCCAAATCACTATCCGTTTCATTTCTAGTTTTATTATTTGTAGACTTATTTATGAGAGAGATGATCAGCGAATACTTAAGCTTGTTCATCATAATGAATGTAATTGTAGGTTAAGAGAAATTTGTTTTCCAGATGAATGTAGAAATTGTGCAGATGAAATCTGTAACATGTTAGAGCACAGGAGTATTATTTGTAGATTATATAAAAATATTATCTAAACGTTAAGAAATGCTGCTGAAACCAGTTATGATTTAAAAAAGCGTAATGGAAAACACAAAAAAAGTGGCAGGCTGGAACAAACATGTTAAGGCGGCTCACGGAGAGGCACGGCTCAGCTTCCAGACTTGGGTATCGCAAGGTAAACCCAGCACGGGAGATGTGTATCACAGAATGCGCGAAACCAGAAGGTACTTGAAGTCCAAATTGAAATGGTGTCAGGACCATGAAAACCAAATTAGAATGGACATTTTAGCTACTCACAATTCCAAAAAGGCCTTTAAGGGATTCTGGAAACACACTATAAAGCTGGACGCTGGTGCTGATCTGCCGGTGAGTGTCGATGGTCTGTGCGAACCAAGCCAAATCGCTGAACTTTTTAAAGAACATTTTAAAGTGGACTCCTCTCTGAGACCGGTGTGATGGGGGCGCTCAGCGCTGTGCCTGAGTCAGATGGTGAATATAAGCGTTTTACCAAAGTCAAAGATTATTTATTCCATAGGTAAAATAAATTTACACTTGAAAACGTCACATTTAAGCTACTGCTCGTTCACTACGCTGACCTCCCTGAGAAGAACGAGCAAGAAACTCTAGGGATTGCTCTTTTCAAATAAACTTAAATGCTATGGAATACACTTTGAATCAAATTTGAGTGGATTCTGGAGCCATGTCGTCTTTCCATACAACTTTATCTAACACGTAGTCTTCAATTTTGTAATATGATTTTTCGATCAAAATATTTTTAATGTAGTTTTTAAACTTAGGAAATGATAAACTTAATATATGCTCCGGAATCTTATTGTAAAAACGTATACAGTTCCCCATAAAAGAGTTGTTTACCTTGGTTAAACGAAATCGTGGTACCATGAGTTTGGACTTAGCTCTAAGGTTAATATTATGGATATCTTCTTTCTTATTGAAATTATTGTATATTTTTACGGGCATATAAAATATTTGAGTAAATGTACTGTGATGCCACAGTCATGATACCAGTCTCCTTAAACTTTTCTCTGAGAGATACCCGAGAGCCTAGACGGTACACAGAACGAATCGCTCGTTTTTGCAATACAAATATGGTTTGAATATCTGCCGCTTTACCCCACATGAGAATCCCGTAGGACATTATACTATGGAAGTAACTAAAGTAAACTAGTCTAGCAGTACTAACATCGGTAAGCTCACGTATTCTGCGGACTGCGTATGCAGCGGAGCTTAATCTGCTGGCCAGAGACGATATATGTGGAAACCACTGAAGGTCACTCCCAAGAAGACTGCTTTATTAACAAGGTCTAACTTTTCTCCGTTTATTTCTATGCTTGGACTAGTCGATTTTACGTTAGGTAATTCAAATTTAACACATTTTGTCTTCTTGGCATTAAGCAATAAATTGTTAGCACTAAACCAATAAACTACCTTAGAGAGGGTATCATTAATACGGTCATAGTTAATGTCATGTCTGTCTGTTTTAAAAATCAAGGATGTGTCATCAGCAAACAACACTATTTCGCAATGGTCCTTAACAAAGAATGGCAGATCATTAATATAAATCAGAAATAAGAAAGGTCCAAGTATTGAGCCCTGCGGAACACCCATTTTTACTGGAGAACCCAAAGAAGTCACTCCATTTATGTCTACTTTCTGAATTCTACCGTTGAGATATGACGAGACAAGTTTCGACGCCTTGCCATTTACACCGTAATGTTCCATCTTCCTAATAAGAGTATTATGATCAACGCAATCAAATGCCTTTGAGAGGTCACAGAAAACACCAATAGCGTTCTGTGACCTTTCCCAAGCATCAAAGATGTGTTTTAGTAACGCTACCCCCGCATCGCTAGTCGATCTGCCACTAGTAAACCCGTATTGTTCACTATGAAAAATAGGATTCCTACCGAAATAGGACAGTAATTGAGTTAGCATAACCTTTTCGAATATTTTACTTAAAGCTGGTAAAATTGAAATGGGCCTATAGTTGCTAGGATCAACTTTCCTACCGCTTTTGAATAAGGGAATAACCTTGCTGTATTTCATTAAATCGGGAAAAACACCTTCGTCAACGCACCTATTGAAAGCTACAGCTAACTGTGGGGAAATGAGATTAATAACTGAGTCTATAACTTTAGTTGATATGCCCCAGAGATCTTCAGTTTTTTTAACATGTATTGACTTAAAAGCTTTTATGATGTCTTGTGGATTAACATGACGAAAATTAAATAAACTGCCACAAACGTTAACATTTTCCTTCAGGAGATCAATAGCAAGTGAAGGGGAGGAATTTAATGATTTTGTAGTGTTCACAGCAATTTCCGAAAAGAACGATTCAAAAGCTTGGGCTACTTTATCTTTAGATTTTATAAGTTTGCTATCTAATTCTAAAACTATATCTCTATCGTGTAGTTTAACCCTGCCTGACTCTTTATTTATTATGCTCCAAGTAGTTTTAGATTTATTTATCGATTGTCTAATTTTGTCGCTGTGAAACTTAACCTTAGCAGCTACACAAACTTTTTAAATATTTTCGAATAAATTCTAACATAGTCTATGAAATTGGAATAAGTATTATAAGTTTTCATAGCATTATAGCTCATACAAACGAGACCTACTCTTATGAATACCTACTGTTGCCCAGTCGTAGAATTTAGTCTCTATGGAAAGTTAATGTTTTCGATTTAAATATATTGTCAAATTCATTTTTAATGAAACCAAATATCGTGTTATAGAAAGTATTTGGATCCTCCGGTATATGGGATAGGGAATTTAAACTATTGCCGATATTATTTTGAAATCTAATTATTCGTTCTGTGGTAATCGGTCTGCAGAGAAATTGGTCTACCTTCTTGCTCATTTTACAATTAAAAGAAGCCAATTGGCCACTATGGTCGGATCTTAAGCAATTTATTATTGATTTAGACACTGCGTCTGTGTTACAAAAGATGTTATCAATACAAGTAGAAGAGGAGGCAGTAATGCTAGTTGGTTCTAAAAAAAGATTAATCCAGTTAAAACTTTGAAATAAATTAATGAGTCTTACAGAAGTAGAACAGTTTTCCAACAGGTTTACATTGAAATCTCCACATATTACTACGTTTTTTTTGGTTGGAAAAATCCGCTTTAAACTGTCTTCCATAATTAATTCAAACTCGTTAAAATTAGCAGCGGGGGGCCTGTATACACATAAGACGACAAACTGATCCAATTCCACACATGAAATCTCAATAGTTCGTTCAGTAGAAAGATTTGTGATATCCTTACGCTCTTTAAATTTTAAGTTACGCTTAATAATAATCATGGATCCGCCTCTACTTAAGCTCTTTCTTATGAACGAACTGACTATTACATAATTTTCTATATTGTTAATGGCTTCGTAATCTTTCAGCCAGTGTTCTGTAACACAAAACACGTCAACGGAAATATCGTGCAAAAAAAGACTTATTTCTAATGTTTTGCCAGAAAAGCCTTGAATATTTTGATGTACTACATGGAAACGATTAGACTTTTCTGTTGTCGTGTTTTTCAGTTTAAATTATGGTTAGTAAAAAGTATACTGTTGCTACTTAAAGTAGGAGCATTGTCGTGGGACTGTGTTATATCTTCTATAACAGCGTCCTTAATATTAAAAGATAGCAAACTAGCTATATGTCTTAGATACCTTAGGGGTAAAAGTAAATTATCCTCAAAAAGTTTGAAGTTCCTTACGAACTTATTAATGTCAAAACAAAATATAACGTCACTATGACGGCAAGTCAAATCATGAATGTGCGAATGAATGTTATATATATACTTATTACGAGCGATGCCTAGGTTAGAGCAGTAAGGGAATGCACTTAGTATGAATTTACACCCACACTTCTCATGAATTCTCAAGAACACGTCAATGCTACTGTTTACTTCTTTTTTACTAATGTTAGTACTATCACCTATTATAAGAATCACTGTTGTATATTTATCAAAGTTGCAATGACTTAACAGTGTAATAATTTGACTAAAAGTAGCTCCTGGATAGCAATAGTTGACTACCCTTTGTTTTAAGTGGTTACTAAGGTGGTGGCCTAGTCCTACGCCTATTTTGTCAGAAAAAACTACCGTTCTTCTGGATGGCCTGGTCGGAGTTCTAATTGTCTTGGTTAACCGTTGACTGTGTCGAACTTCAACAGTTGTAGTGGAGCATACCAGCAAAGAAGTCGTTGCCATAATTCACGATATGTCGAGGGCAAGTCGCCGTGCCACGACGGGCTTAGCGTGGAGCACTTACGTTATGTTGGTGTACATTTTCCCAGAGTATTGGTTTTGTTTTTTAACTTATGTGTAGGACATACGTATCTACCTCGAGAGCTTATGGAAACCATCTTTGTACCGATACCCAAAAACAAAACGGGAGATGCCTCCGACAAGAATAATTACAGACCAATCTCTCGGGCAACCGTGATAGCAAGGGTGGGACGGTCTGCTTGATCGTATATTTGAAAAACATGTTAATTTGCACAAAGCACAATTCGGGTTCAGGCCAGGGCTGTGCACTGAAACAGCAATTCTACGACTCAAGCATACCCTTCAATACTACGCTGCTCGGGGGACACCAATATATCTTGTTTCTCGGACTTGTCGAAGGCTTTTACCTTGTGTCGTACATAGAGATGAGCTTAACTGCTATATTCGCATAGCACGCTACATGCAACATTTTTATAGCGTGCTATTTAAAGTGCTAAAATTATAATTTTTAGCAGCTCAAGGTCGTGTGATAATGTAACAAATGGAAAGAAACGTGAAATAGTTAACGTACGCTTGACGTGAATTTGTTTAAGTATAGCATCTATGGTCTAATTATAAAATAGTTTACAGTTTTTTATGGTTAGTTACGACCGACTTCATTTGTTTTGTAATTATTACATATTATGGTGGTTACACGATAAATCAATGAGCTTCCCTTCATACTTTAACAATTTACAATTTGCACAAAACTTTACACTGGTTATTTACAGTAAATTACACTCGTAATAATGAATAATAACGCACACACTCGTACTTTTATATACAAATATTGCAACGACTTGTTAATTAAACAAACGCTAAACTAACTAAATAAATCCAAGTACTTAATTATATCTTAATCTAAATCGCTTCACCAGACGAAATTTTGCTAACGTTCCACCATTCGCTCAAAATCGTATTAAAACGTAACCAAAATTATAATTTATAACATAACTACAATTATAATACTTAGTGCTATATATAGCATTAGCGTTTAGCGTACCTACTCAAACGTAAAATTTAACATCAATAAACCAATCAGCTATAAATAATATGTGAAAGTATTTCACGTTATAATTGTTTCAACCAATGACAAGAGCCGCAATTTTCACATAAAATATAGTGCCATCTATGAAATATTAAGGGAGATAACTCAGGACGAAGAAGGATTTTGTTTGTTAGCTGCGTAAGTAAAGCACGGATAGATTTATGGTATGGCATTGAAATATTGTAAAATTATGTCGCTACATCTAGCGACATAATTTTACATTGCCATCGTATCTGTCATTCATTTTCATCATTTTCTTCACGTACTCCAATCCAAAGTGAAAAAAAGTTCGTTATAATTTTAGCACCTTTATGTCTTTCAAATTATAATTGCTATAATAATTTTTTAATTTAACGTTTTGAGCTATATATTATATTAACCATCTTTAGTCGTACAACGTTTTGTGGGATAAGCTGTTGAAGCGCGATACGAAATGTACGCAATGTGTCACATTAGCGACGTTTCGTTTGGTTTTTGGTTTTGGTTTTACCGTTGACAATTAGGGCGATTGGCCCCCAAATATGCGGAACGTGTCACATTTGTTAACGTTTCGTTTTTGTTTAGCTTTGGTTTTTGTCTTCATAATTAGCGCGATACGAAATGTACGCAACGTGTCACATTAGCGACGTTTCGTTTGGTTTTTGGTTTTGGTTTTACCGTTGACAATTAGCGCGATTGGCCCCCAGATTGGAGTGCGGGGTGAGGCAGGGCGGACTTACTTCTCCACGGCTCTTCAACTTATATGTAAATGCACTGATAGATGGGCTCAGCAGAGCCGGAGTTGGCTGCTCAATAGATGGGGAAAATTGTAAACAACATTAGCTACGCAGATGATATGGTCCTGCTGAGCCCGTCTGTCAGAGCCTTGGAGATCTTAATTGAAATCTGTGAGAGGCACGCGATGTCCCATGGCTTTAGGTATAATTGCAAAAAAGTGAACTACTCGTTTTTAAGTCGGGAAACAAAACGCCGAAGTCTGTTCCTCCAGTTAAGCTTGGAGGAACAGTTCTAAATAGAGTCACGAAGTTTAAATATCTTGGGCACTGGGTCAACGCGGACCTCTCTGACGACCTGGACATAGAGAGGGAGCGTAGGGCATTATCAGTGATAAGCATCATGCTGGCGCGCAGCATGTTGTAATGTAGAAGTCAAAACAACCTTGTTCAAGTCATGCTACCAAACGTTCTACATGTGCAACCTGTGGGCCAAGTGTACACACAGATCTTTGGATGCCCTACGAATACAATATAATAATGCGTTTAGGATGCTGCTGGGGTTACCCCGATTCTGCAGTGCATCAGGTATGTTTGCCGAGGCGCGCGTTGGTATTTTCCAGACTATCCTGCACAAACGGGTAGCTTCGGTGATGAGCGCGTGCACGTGCGCGTGCGAGCACCAGCGGTCTCCTGAATACCATTCTGGAGCGGGTAGATTGCCCGTTAGTAAGACACTGGAATGCGTGTCACATGCGTTCCGGAGTCGCCATATACTTATAATATTAAATAATTAATTAAATTTCATTGTTACTAACATAGAATAAGAAAATTGTTAGTAACAAAATATAAACATTAGTTTGAAATAAAAGATTATTATTATATTTATTATATATAATGTAGTTCAAATAGTCTCCCTATGAATGTTATACTAAATGTATGGGAGTGTTTAACGTTAAAATTTTGAATATTTCTAGTTTTATTTTTAAAAAGTTATTCATGTCGATTTACTCATTAGGTAACGTGCTTTTTATGTCAGTTTAAAGCATTTTGATATCTCTTATATTTATGGAATACTCGGCTGGGCACACTTAACGATTACACCCTGTATGTCCCATTATGCAGTTTATTTATCTCATATTGCACATGTACAGTCAACAGCACATCACATTGACGTATCTTGTTCCGTTGCACTGGAGGCGATTTTCGAACAAAAATGTGTAGTCTGATGTGCTGTTGTCCGTAAATATGAAAAACGTCTTACAATGAAATTTAGTATTGTACATAACCCAGTCAGGGTGTTACATATAAGCTTAAAAACGAAATCTATAAATTATTAATAAAATTTAATGAATAATTATTTTAAAATTAATTTGACTGACGTGAGCTTTCCGTGAATCTTTCCTTTATTTTTCACGCATAAACTCTTTTACCGAATAATATTATTTGTAAAAAGATATTGCTTCAATCTCTTTTTAAATGCATTAATGTTATGTTATATCTTGTCTAATAAATACTGGGATTTTATTGTAGATTATAATTGAACTATACAATGGAATTTTTTTAAACATTTCTAAGTTGGGTTCAGGGAGGATTAGATTATATTGACGGCGGGGATTTTTATTAAATTCAAAATATGTTGTTTGTTTACGGATAAACAATGCTACTTTCATGATATAAATACATGGAAGGGTTAGCATGTTCTCTTTAATAAAATGTGGTGTACAACTTTCCCGTTGACGGATATTTTGTATAATACGGAGACATTTTTTTTTTAAGAATGAACAGGTCATGCGCATGAGTAATTTGTCCCCATGGAATAATTCCGTAGCGCAACCATCCATACGCATACGCGTAGTATGCAGAGAAGGCACACTTTGCTTGTTAGCTTTTAGGACGCTAAGTACATAGATAAATTTGGAAATGTTTTTTCCAATTCTGTCTACATGAGCTTTTCCAGTTAAAATGCGAATCGATGGCTATGCCTAACATTTGTATATTGGGTACTTCTTGGATGATTTCATTGATTTGAACCATCGAGTACATAACCAGAAATAGAGACGAAATGTCATTTAACTTGTTTGAAAACTATTCTGCCATATGTGCCATATCATTACTGTGACAACTGTGCTCCGATTGGCCAGCCCGAATTCGAAACAATTGAGGGGTGTCGTCAACTGTTTCACTCCAAATCGACCAGTTAACTTGAGCTTTGCTATAATGGACGGAAATTGCAAAATTACATATTTAATATTTAATTACCGATGAAATCTGATTCCGTTTATTTTGTAATTAGATGTTTTGCTGTTTTTCCCACACTACCGAATAGAATAGCACGGCCTTGTTCCGAGATATTATCTTTATTACAATAAATACAGAATATTTTTTGGAATATACGGAGACGTACGCACAGGTCAATAGTTGGCCTGTCTATATTTCAGTACAAACGAGAGCTGATATTTATAAGAGCTGTATCGCTGTGTTACCAGGAATATATGGCCCTTATTTCGTCTCTATTTCTGGTTATATACTCGATGGTTTGAACTTTATTTAGATTTATTGGTGATTTTTGATAATTGTACTGTATGAGTTGAGTTTTATTATTGTTTATTTCAAGGTAGTGTTAAGCTAATGTAGTAGGTAATGTCGAAAATTATTATTGGATTATAATCGCATTTTTAGGGCATTTAAACAAGACAGAGACGTCATCATTAAAAAGAATATACACTTTATGGTTATTGTTTTTAGCAAGTCACTAATATACAGGGTTACAGGTTAAGTCGACGTAGATCCTTTAGGGGC